>NC_064427.1:38853057-39185557 GCF_023375975.1 Astyanax mexicanus | reverse complement strand
GGGCCAAAGAGTCTAAAAGTAGAGAGAGTGCGCATTCCTAGCGCAGAAAAACGGGGTAAAAGAGTCTAAAAGTAGAGAGAGTGCACATTCCTAGTGCAGAAAAACGGGGCAAAGAGACTAAAAGTAGAGAGAGTGCGCATTCCTAGCGCAGAAAAACGGGGTAAAAGAGTCTAAAAGTAGAGAGAGTGCACATTCCTAGCGCAGAAAAACGGGCCAAAGAGTCTAAAAGTAGAGAGAGTGCGCATTCCTAGCGCAGAAAAACGGGCCAAAGAGTCTAAAAGTAGAGAGAGTGCACATTCCTAGTGCAGAAAAACGGGGCAAAGAGACTAAAAGCGGAGAGAGTGCGCATTTCTAGCACAGAAAAATGGGGCAAAGAGTCTAAAAGTTATTTGTTTTATTACAGAGTCTGTGGCCCGTGACTTCAAATATATTTCTCCTTCTGGCCCCCAACAAAAAAAGTTTGGACACCCCCGCACTAAAGCATTCATGCAGAGGAACAACTACAACATTCTGGAATGATCATCTCAGATCATCTCAGTCCCCAGACCTGAATATTATTATTGATAATCTGTGGTGTGATTAAAAGCAGACTGTCCATCAATCCTGACTGAACTGGAGATGTTTAGTAAAGAAGAATTATCTAAAATACCTTCAACCTGAAGCCAGACTCTCATTGGAAGCTTTAGGAAGCGTTTAGAGGCTGTTATTTCTGCAAAAGGAGGATCTAATAAATATTGATTTAATTTTTCTGTTGGGGTGCTCAAATTTATGCACCTGCCTAATAATTTAGTTTAAATAATTATTGCACACTTTCTGTAAATCCTATAAACTTAATTTAACTTCTCAAATATCACTGTGTTCGTCTGCTATAAGATATATTTAAGTGAAATTGCTGATCTGAACAACCAATGATTTATAAAAGAAAATTATGAAAATTATCAGGGCTGCTCAAACTTCTTGATACTACTGTACCCTCCTTTGCTTGCGCCCACTGGTTCTTTGTGAGGTCTGGTAGTGGTGGTTTGGCTTGCATGGAACCATAACTTTTAACAAGCCAGTGTACATTTCTAACACATTCAAATATCATATTTTTGCACTATAAGGCGCATTTAAAATCCTTTAAATTTCCCCAAAATTGCTGGTGTGTCTTTTGTATGAATTTTATCAGTCAGGTTGTAAGGAGCCACTCTGCTGAAGTGCACCGTTATACAGGAGTTTCAGTTTAGTTCTACAGTACAGAGGCTAGAGTAGCATTAGCATTAGCCGCTAACTGCTATATTCACATTCAGAGGTGAGTATCTTCAGCCTGTAGCCTGCTGCTTATCCCGGCTAGCACTGCTTGAGCAGTATTAGCATTGCAGGAGCTATGCAGGATCAACCAGCTAACATCGCTCAGTGTAGCGCTGTCGGACGGCATTACCAGCTAACTGCTAGTGGTTAGCTGCTAATGCTAATGCTCGAGCCTTAGTGCTGGAGAAAATTTGGGAATCCAAGCTTACTGTAAATAAATGAAAGCACTTTCATTCATTCACCCAAATAAACAGTTTTTAGGAGAGAAATCTGCGCTGGTTTGATTTTAAAAGAAAGTCTTTTTATATTACAGTTTTGTTTACTTAGCTTAGCTTTACTTATGTTAGCTAGTCACTCCCACACCACTAACACCCAGCGGAGAGACCTGCTGAATTAGAAGTTCCCTGCGCCTTATAATCTAGTGCGCCTTATGTATGAAAATAGACCAGAAAATAGACGATCATTGATGGTGCACCTTATAATCCGGTGCGCCTTATAGTGCAAAAAAATATGGTAATTTTGTACCATTTTATTTGCATTTTGTTTTGAGGTACAGCAAATACCGGAGCATATTTGATCTAGGCATTTGCTGCCCTTTTATACTATTTATATACTGATCGCACTAATTAAAAGTCTAGCTATTCAGTTAAATCTCATCCAGAAAAGAAGAACATTGTGTAGCGTAATAAAATTCACAATTATCACAATATGATAAAGAGTAGATAGAGTGTCACATTGCTCACCTCTAATTACCAGTTCATAATACACAAAACAATTTAAAATATGAGACTAATATGAGACTAGAGCCTCACTGACTGAAAGAAGAGGAGAACAATGCTAATGTGTGTTTGTTTCTTGGCTCAGCAGTGTTGTGTGTTTCTGACCGTGCTGTAATCAGCGTGTAATCCTGTTTCAGCTCTGGGTCCAGACATTAAAACATTCACGCTCCAACCTTTTCCTTTTTTCCACTTGGCTCCCAGCAGCTCTACTGTATTTTCCAGCTCCGATGACTCAGCACTTCAGCACTAACTGAATATGAAGTCATCCTCCTGCTTCTGTTTTATTTTACATACATATATATATATATATATTGCAATATGGAATATGTGTGGAGTTCTGCTTTTCCTACCAAAATGGCATGTTTCCTTTTCCCTCTTTTCCCTCAAAACAGCATCAAGAAGGAATTCATCAAGGCTGCTGCTTTATCACAGGCTTTGAAACAGACATGGCTGCCTGTGTTTGGCAGCATGTAGCAGCAGTGTGTGCAGAGGGAGCTGGGTGGAGATGATAAGGCGATGGGTTATCAGGGTCCAGGACTGTGCTATTTTCTCCTGCACACTCTAGTGCATGCTCTCTCTCTCTCTCTCTCTCTCTTCCTCCCTCCCTCCCTCTCTCCCTCTCTCCCTGTACAAGCTTCCGATCGAAAAGCGGACAGCTGAGGATAGTACATGGGGCGATAGCCACAAACAGACATAGGGTGCACCTCGATCCGGCTGCTGATGAAGGTTGTCCTTTCTGCTCTGAGAGTGAGACTATTTTCCTCCTGTTTGTGCAGTGCACTAGACTGAGACCCGTATTTAATCTTTTGGCTGGTTGGTTTTTAACATTTGGTGAAGAGTTTTGTTTTCAGCTTTTCATTTTTGGGCCAAAATATACAGCAAAGAGAAGGTTTGTTCTGGTATTGCTGAATTTTTTTGTCGGGCAATGCAAAGTTAGCCATATGGAAGACTAGAAAGAATAAGATGCTGGGCAGGGGTGCAGTGGATGTGAAGGCCATGTTTAAGGGATTAGTGGCTGCACGTTTGAAATTAGAATATGCATACTATAAACTGGTGGGGAACCTACTGGAGTTCCAGTTAAATTGGGCAATTAATGATGTTTTGTGTGTAGTTGATGATGAGGATAACTTGATATTGACTTTTTAGTACTGTTTTTCTTTTTCTGTAGTAACGTACATGTCAAGTAACACTTTGGTCCTTGAGTGTCTACTTGTTTTAGCTGTTAAAATAAAAGTGTGTTTTAAAATTCTAATTCTCTCTCTCTCTCTCTCTCTCTCTCTCTCTATCTTCTCTTCCTCATGCTGAATACATCACAGCAACACACCAACAGGAAACAGGATTACATGCAGATTCCAACCATGGCTAGACACTAGAAGGCCACCTTTTTTAAAGAATATTGCAGAATAACATTTTTGATTTTGCATTTTTCTAAACATGCAGAAACAGCAGATAGAAGTAAAATATATATGCAATATATAATGTTTTCTGTCATATCCTCATTAAACATCAGAGAGCTGATTTTTTTTAGTGCACAAAAACAATGTACCCAATCAGACATAGAATACCATATTTTTCACACTATAAAGTGAACTGTTTAATAAGGCGCGTCTATTTTCTGGTCTATTTTCATACATTTTCATACATACAGACACATTTTAAGAGACACTATCCTGGATAATAAAATATATATAATATAATATATATATAATAATATAATAGAAAAACTTCAACCTTCTTTTAACACTCTACAGACTGCTCTATATGAACTCAAGTTGGTTTTAAACGTGAATAAAACCAAATTCATGCTGTTTTCCAGATTTTCAAATATTATTTTAAATTCCGGAACTATTACTACTCTGACAGGATCCTCCATTGAACAAGTCAGCGAATATAAATATCTCGGCCTCTGGCTCGATGAAAAACTTTCTTTTAAATCCCACATTAACAAACTCGGCATTAAGTGCAGACAAAAGCTTGGATTCCTTTATCAGAATAAATCCTGTTTACCCGTGCGCACTAGAAAAAGAATAGTGGAGCACAGCTGATTTACACGGCGTCTCTCTCCCGCTAACCATAATAAACACAACACGGAGACGTTCAGCTGCGCTGCCATGGAGAACAAAACTCTACTTTTTTTGTTTTTTATTTAAACAATTTGTTTTTTTTTCCCAGCACTTAATTTTTTACTCAGTAATTGGGAATTTTCCAATGTAGCGAAGTAAATGAATTGTTTCAAAATGTACTTGAGTAAAAGTAAAATTACCTCTTTTAAAAACTACTTTAAAAATGACAATTACTCATAAAATCTACTCAATTACAGTAATGTGAGTAAATGTAATTAGTTACTTTCCACCTCTGATAATCACACTAATTTTGACACGTACCTAAACTTTTCAGCAGCTTCAAAAACACGTGGGTCACATAATGAAGACAGGAGATAAGAAAAAGTCTATTTAAACAGCCGAGCTATTAAAAACTCCACATTTCACACAAACATTAACACTACTGTAGTTAAGATGCTTTAGCTTTAGTGTTTCTCACATGCTCTCTTAATCCTGCACAATTAGAACTGATTGTTCATTACTCAGCTGGGAGATTATGCTTAATGTTTCCCCAGTAGAGGATTTCCACAGTGCTTCTACATTTTTTACAGTCATTTATCTGGATCTAATTTTAAACTACCTGTTTCACCTCGGCAGCATTTAAATAAGCTCTCTATCATTTCTCTGCACACCTGTGCACAGCTCCAATACCAATACCAACCTCGAAACTGACCTGAACTACTAAAAACAAGACTAAATATAACAACCTTGAGCGAGAGCTGCCCGAAAAATCACCAGATAAAAACTGAAAAACTGCAGCTTTTGATAAACGTAGCTTCTTTTCAGTGCAGGAAACACAAAACAGGCACAGAGCTTTTATTTAATGCGCTGTGATTTTCACTGCGTTCACATTAATAAAGAGATTTTCAGTTTTGTTTGAAAGCTGTGAATGTCACAGTTTTGATGCTTTGTGTGGGCAGTGGTGTAATTATATCAAAAGGTCAAACCTAACGAGGCTCCTCCTCATCGCAGCCTGGCGAGCGGCCCCTGGTGTCTCGCGACGGTTTGTTTCTGAAATCACCGGCGCGTCCGGCTTAGCGGCTCCTTGTGACATTAAGCTATTCACATATTTACCCACTCCGCCCTCCAGGGCACCTTCCAGCACACAGGAGTTTCTTAGTAACGCAAGATGTAGGCCAGCGCTCCACGCTGAACAAAATTAGCCGTGGCCCTCCTGAGGCCCTGCCAGGAGAGACGGCTCTAACCAAAAACAGAAACGCTTTATTTTCCACAAGCGTCCGTCCATTTTTCCAGGTTTAGACTCCTGAGATCACAGGTGTTTGCTAGAACGTTCTGTACTGCTGCAGTCCTGAGATCAGCTCTGCATTCAGGGTTCAACTGCACTGTTTTTCATTCTTAAAAAATGTATCTGTTAACCCCAGTTCATGCAGCTTTACCATCAAGCTGCCGGCGCTCAGAGGGAGCACAGTTGGCCCTGCTCCCTCTGGGTGGGTACAGTACAGTAGATGGCGCTCTCTCCCCACATCACTCCTAGGGTGATGTCTGCAGCACAGGGCATCTGTGAGCTGATGTATCAGAACCGAGCCGTTGCCCTGCTTTCCTCCGAGTGTTAGCGCTGTGATGCTGCTCGGTAATGCTACAGCATCAGCAGCAGCTCGAAAAGAAGCGGTGTCTGACTTCACATGTATCAGAGGAAGCATGTGTTAGTCTTCATCCTCCTGGTGTGTTGGGGCATCACTAGTGATAGGGGGAGTCCTAATGAGTGGGTTGGGTAATGGGCCATATTGTTCACGCTATTAACAAATTTGTGTTAGGATAACATGTTTGTGTGACTGTTAAACGAATGATGTTTGATTAGCAGATTACAACTTCACTAAGAGGCCATATACACTTGCAGTAATGCACATGTGACCAGCTGGTGCCAGCCAGAACATAGCAAAACTCAGCAACACAAAACATGGCAACTTGCTCTTACAGCCTTCCACACTGAGACCAGGCAGGTAGCTATTATAGAGCACATCTACACTGCCTAGTAGGGGTGTGACGAGATCTCGTGGCACGATATCTCGCGAGATTAAACATGACGATATTTCTCGTCAAGCTTAAACCTGTCTCGTGGGAAGAAAAAAAATAGTTTAGTGTGGACTTTTTAAGAGGGATCTGGCAACCCAGTAGCGATACAGCAGGTAGCTGTGGAGTGAGCTACTTTTCACTATAAAATAAATATAAATAATATAAATAATAGTGAGCAGAGAGCAGCTCTCAGCAGAAGAGGAAAATTCGGGTATTTGCATAGAGCAGCGGTTAGTAATGGGCGGACCGTGGTCCGGGTCCGGATCCAAATGTTGTCCAATGCGGACCCAAACCTACTGAGAAGGATTTAGTTGTATACACGCTTGCGGTAATATCACGTGTGAGGTAAGATCACCAAACGCTCTCTTCAGTCAATCAGATCTGTGCAGACGCGGTAAGGAAAAATAAATAAATAAATAAATAAATAAACACACCGCTCCTCACGCGGGATCGAACCCGTGTTGTCAGGGTCGCGAAAAAACGCCTATATAAGGAGATAGGGAGCCCGAAAACGGGCAGAAAAACGAGAACTGGACCATACTGAATTCTGATTAAATAACTTACTCCTGGTATAGAAGATGCTTCTGCTACTTTTAAGTTGTATGTCTGGCTGCATTTTGGCTCCAGTGGAAACAATAAACGGTAACAGAGTGACCAAAAAGACACAAACCATATATAAATACTGTAAGTAAATCCTACACCTGACTGTTTCATAGACAGCTGTACTAATCCCTTAGCTCTGTACTGTATTTAAAAAAAGTCTCTGTTTGCACTTCAAGCATAATTTTAATAACTGGTTATGGTTCTGCAGAGTTAAATTACAAGAGATTTAGGAGAAAAAACACAAACCATAGTCTTAATATGACTGGTTGTGGTTTGCACTTATTGTTTGCACTATATAAGACCTAGAAAAGTTTTATTTTTATTTTTTAATCATATTTTTATTTCTATGTCCTATAGAATCAATGTGTGAGAGAAACCAGTCTGTTAATTGTGTGTTATGTGATTTTGTCAAATAAAACTCTAGTTTTATTAACTTTTCATTTTTGACATTTTCTTTAAAATTTTATTTTAAAATCTCGTCTCGTTCTCGTGAACCCAATATCGTGTCTTGTCTCGTCTGGTGAGATTAGTGTCTCGTCGCACCCCTACTGCCTAGCCAAAAAAAAAAAAAAAAGGTCACAAACAATTATTTAATTGGACCACTTTTAGCTTTTATTGCATTACACATTCCTTTTGGCATTGTTTTAATAAGCTTCTGCAGTTGTCAGAAGATCTATTTCAATCAAGTTCTCACCAAGATTCTCAGTGGAGTTAAGGTCTGGACTCCATGGTGGTGGACAATCCCGTGTGTGAAAATGAGTTTTACACAGGTAGAGTTTAGGTGGTCCTGATTGTGGCGCCCTGCACGGTGCTGTGATTTATTCGGTTGGTACGTCCTGCTGGCTGCGTGGTGCACATGCTCAGAAATCCTTACAACCAAGCTGAGATGTTGAGTACAGTAAAGAAAAAAATGTCCTCTATCAAATTCATCATGCATTATTTATTCCAGCGCCCCACGCTGGCTTTATCTCCCCTCAAACTTACAAGTATATACTAGTATATACTAGGCTCATATGTGCTTTCTTAATCTGAGCCGGAAGAGAGAAGACAGATGAGAAACAAGGCTCATATGTGCTTTCTTAATCTGTACTGGAAAAACACCATACACATCTACACCCTGAGACTCTTTTGCCTCTTTACTGTATATACTGTTTATTTGCACTCCTGGACACTTGTCACTTTACTGTACATCCTGTACACTTGCACTCCTGGACACTTTACTGTACATCCTGTACACTTGCACTCCGGGACACTTTACTGTACATCCTGTACTTTTGCACCCCTGGACACTACACTACAGACCTAACTTAAATATAATACTTGCACATGTTTATGTTTATGTTTAATAGTCATATCTACTAATACCTCCTACACTTAGTTTATTCTTTTACTGCACTACCTCATATCTACGACTGTTTACTTCCACACTTTCTATAGTTTTTTTTTGTATTTATATATTTATGTATATATATTTTTTTTAAGTCTCAATTTAGAATTTTATCCCTCAATAAGTGTATTGTACTACACTTATTGTTTGTTTCTACTGTGTATTGTTTTTGTTTCTACTGTGTTGTGTAATTGCTACTGGCTGCTAAATTTCCTTCGGGATCAATAAAGTATCTATCTATCTATCTATCTATCTATCTATCTATCTATCTATCTATCTATCTATCTATCTATCTAGTAATTTTACAGACATAAAACATATAAATACAGCTCTGGAAAAAAATAAGAGTAACAATACTTAAAAATTATGAGTTTCTTTGATTTTATCAAATTTAAAAAGGTTATCCAAAAGCAGTGTGTAAGACTGGTGGAGGATGAGAACATGATGCCAAGATGCATGAAAACTGTTATAAGAAACTAGGGGTTTTCCACAAAAAAAAAAAAATCTGAACTCTTAAAACTTTATGAATATGAACTTGTTTTCTTTGTATTATTTGAGGTCTGAAAGCTCTGCATCTTTTTTTTTTGTTATTTCAGTCATTTCTCATTGTCTGTAAATAAATGCTCTAAATGAGAATATTTTATTTGGAATTTGGGAGAAATGTTGTCTGTAGTTTATAGAATAAAACAACAATGTTCATTTTACTCAAACATAAACCTATAAATAGCAAAATCAGAGAAACTGATTCAGAAACTGAAGCTATATAATTGCATTTTATATTTTTACATCATTTTTTTTATTTACATTTACATATATCCACTATAAAAACTTGCGAACAAGTGTGATTACTCACAGTTAATCACAGAATATTGTTGTAATTAATCAGATATATATATTTTTTGCGACTGAAACCCCTAATAATAATAATATAATATTGAGGAGAACAATTTTACGTTTAGTTTTTCTCATTGTGTTTGTTCAGTGGGTCTGATTACTTACCAGTACAGGTAGGGTTTGTCCTTGTCTACGTTGATGTTGTTGAGAGGATCCATGCGGAACCACGTGTTGAGAGTGAAACCGTTCTGATAAGGCCACTTAGCAATAGGAGGCAGAGCGATGGCCTAATGAGAGAAACATTTAAATAATAAAAAACAAACAACTGTCAGACATACAGCAAGTCTAAAATCCTCACAGATCAGTAAAAGTTACTCTTAAAATTATGATAAAGAAGAGACCGGCTTAATAATTGTTTATTTATGAAATCAACGATAATAAAAAGAGTGTACTGTCCAAGAAAGACTGTTTACTTAACAGATCAGGAGAATCTCTCACTATCTTTAATAAACTCCTGAAGACAGAGCTCTTCAAAGAGCATTTACTCTCCTAACACCTCTAACTAACTACCTTCTACTACCAGATCAGGAGAATCTCTCACTATCTTTAATAAACTCCTGAAGACAGAGCTCTTCAAAGAGCACTTACTCTCCTAACACCTCTAACTAACTACCTTCTACTACCAGATCAGGAGAATCTCTCACTATCTTTAATAAACTCCTGAAGACAGAGCTCTTCAAAGAGCACTTACTCTCCTAACACCTCTAACTAACTACCTTCTACTACCAGATCAGGAGAATCTCTCACTATCTTTAATAAACTCCTGAAGACAGAGCTCTTCAAAGAGCTCTTACTCTCCTAACACATCTAACTAACTACCTTCTACTACCAGATCAGGAGAATCTCTCGCTATCTTTAATAAACTCCTGAAGACAGAGCTCTTCAAAGAGCTCTTACTCTCCTAACACCTCTAACTAACTACCTTCTACTACCAGATCAGGAGAATCTCTCACTATCTTTAATAAACACCTGAAGACTGAGCTCTTCAAAGAGCACTTACTCTCCTAACACCTCTAACTAACTACCTTCTACTACCAGATCAGGAGAATCTCTCACTATCTTTAATAAACTCCTGAAGACAGAGCTCTTCAAAGAGCTCTTACTCTCCTAACACCTCTAACTAACTACCTTCTACTACCAGATCAGGAGTATCTCTCACTATCTTTAATAAACTCCTGAAGACAGAGCTCTTCAAAGAGCACTTACTCTCCTAACACCTCTAACTAACTACCTTCTACTACCAGATCAGGAGAATCTCTCACTATCTTTAATAAACTCCTGAAGACAGAGCTCTTCAAAGAGCTCTTACTCTCCTAACACCTCTAACTAACTACCTTCTACTACCAGATCAGGAGAATCTCTCACTATCTTTAATAAACTCTTGAAGACTGAGCTCTTCAAAGAGCTCTTACTCTCCTAACACCTCTAACTAACTACCTTCTACTACCAGATCAGGAGAATCTCTCACTATCTTTAATAAACTCCTGAAGACAGAGCTCTTCAAAGAGCACTTACTCTCCTAACACCTCTAACTAACTACCTTCTACTACCAGATCAGGAGAATCTCTCACTATCTTTAATAAACTCCTGAAGACAGAGCTCTTCAAAGAGCTCTTACTCTCCTAACACCTCTAACTAACTACCTTCTACTACCAGATCAGGAGAATCTCTCACTATCTTTAATAAACTCTTGAAGACTGAGCTCTTCAAAGAGCTCTTACTCTCCTAACACCTCTAACTAACTACCTTCTACTACCAGATCAGGAGAATCTCTCACTATCTTTAATAAACTCATGTTTAATTATCCAAAAGACGTCTGAAAAAATCCTAACAAGCATAAGTGTGAATATTTCATTAGTAAATCCATTGCTAATTATTATCAATATAGTCAATATTTAGTGCAGGTTTGTTCCTCACCTCTAACAGGTAATGGTCCAATTAGGACTTTTTTTTAGTGTTTCACTACTTTATTACTTTTGAAAGACCAACATATAAAACACTATAGTTTTACATAACATTTAAACATAATATTGCAATTTAGTTTTAGTTTTAGTTTTTGCAGGAGGTGGTTGTTGCAAATATGTGAGATAAACCATTTTCATATTATATGTTGATTACACTGATTAAGGCAAGCAGAAGAAGTTTCATACTAAAAAAATACTTTAAACTATTTTTCCTAGATCTTTAAACTTTTTTTTAGAGTTAATTTGACCCGTAACATAACATAAGAGGGTTAAACCCGTTCACTCCTAGGGTGATGCCTGCAGCACAGGGCGTCTGTGAGCTGATGTATCAGAACCGAGTCGCTGCGCTTTCCTCCGAGCGTTAGCGCTGTGATGCTACTCTGCAATGCTACAGCATCAGCAGCAGCTCGAAAAGAAGCGGTGGCTGACTTCACATGTATCAGAGGAAGCACGTGTTAGTCTTCACCCTCCTGGTGTGTTGGGGCATCACTAGTGATAGGGGGAGTCCTAATGAGTGGGTTGGGTGACTGGCCGTGTAAATTGGGGAGAAAATGGGAAAAATTAGAAATAAAATTATATATTAAAAAAAAATTTATAAACTGTCCTTCCCACTCTGGCAACATAGATGAGATTTCTGCCTCTGTGTCAACAGCAGGGAGCGGCACAGTGGGGCAGACGACACACGATCTCATTAACCGTCTTTGAAAGGAAAACTTAATGATGAAACGCAGTAAGTGTGCGCTCGTTAAACTCAGCCGTGTTGAGTTCATCACCTGGTGGCGTTTGACTCATTCTCCTGCAGCACTGAAACAGCGTGCACTTATTCTCCGGATTAAATTCCACTGAGGACAAGCTAGTTAGCTACCGACCCACCAACCCACCGACCCACCGAGCTAATCGTATGTGGGCTGCAGCTGTAATTAAAAGCGTCACCTTAAACAGCGAGAGTTTCAGACACACTAAAGTGTTGCAGAGTTTCAGAAAGTTAGAAACTGTGAGCTATAAATAGAGAAGCTCATCATTTAGCATCGCATTTTGATAAATAATCAATGAATTAAATTGTACAGAGATCCATAATTAGGCCTGTCACGATAACAAAATGTTCAGGACGATATATTGTCCCAGAAATGATTGCGATAATTGTGTGGTGTTCATATTTTTGTTACTCGTTTACTTTGTTACTTGTATTTAATTCAGCAAAATTAAGCAATTCTACATTAAAATGCTTTACACATGCTCGCTTCACCTAAATTACAAGCAATATAAACAGCTTACATGGTTAATATTTGCCCTTTACCTTTCTTATGTGACATTTCTTTTAAAAAGTGCTACTCTTTTTTTATTAGTTTTTTTAATAAAATGTAAAAGAAAATGAATTAAACTCAAGATATGAGTAGAAAATTTGTTCAGTTTCAAATTTACAAATGAAGCAATGTTTATTAGCCCTTGGCCAAACATACTGTGTGTAATATAAATGTGTGTGTGTGTGTGGGGGGGGGGGGGGGGGGGGGGTACAGTGTGTGTTTATCGAAAATGTGTTTTGATATATGTTTTTCACAAAAAAATGAGCCAATGCCAATGAATTTGAGTTAGTAAAAATATTTTTTTTGTATCATTTGATGAAAAATTAAAACGGGTCCCACAGACCCGAACACCACACAAGGGTTAAAGCGTCACTATAGAAAATTATTTTTTTCTGATTCGGGGCTTCCAAAGGAGCTTTAAGACCATTTTTTATTATTAAGAACAGGCATTGGGCTTCCAATATAAAAAAAAATATTTTAATATACTAAATAAATAAAACAAATAAAGTACAGCCACACTGGGACTCTGTGGGTTCTGAAAAAACGTTGTTGGTTAAAAAATTATCGTACGATAAATCGATAACTTAATTATCGCAACAGGCCTATCCATAACAGTTCATTAACAATTCATTATGGCATCAATGAAATACTTCAAAATACATGTTACATATTTCAGACAGGGATTATGCATAGAGAACAGTGATGTCTACAATAACTTAGAAACATGTTACTCTAGTCTGATCATTTTCTTCAGTAAAGAGTAATCTAACTATTATTTCCAATCTACTACTATTTAACAATCCAGTGATCAGATTAGAGTTACGTAGCGTTAGTCATTGTGCATTACTTTTTTGTCATTTTCCTTAGTAAAAAAAAATAAAAAAATGATGCATTGAAAGGATAGACGAGAAAGACCTTTACAGTCGTCGCTTTACTGTTACAAACTGTCGGCCACAACATAGCAACATGATAACAGGCTAGCGAGCTAACAAGCTAACAGGCTAAAACTAGCACTCGGGCTGAACACACACACACACACACACACACACACACACACACACCGAGGTGACACAGACACTATTCTTTGTATATAGTTTGTATAAGCTAAAAATAACAATATTAAGTTTGGTTGTTCACTCTGCGCTAGCGATAAAGTGCTGACTAGCTTCAAAAACACAGCATCAAATTTGAGAAGTAAATTTTTGGCAAAACATGGTTATGTTGAGGCGGCAGTAACTTAAAAGCAACTTGGTTACTTTTAGCCATAGGCTATATCCAGGTGTCAGTGTATGTTTTGGCTATTTGATTTACGTTTTAGAAAAAAAAAAAAAGAACAAAAGGGAAAAACGTTAAACGAAGTAATAAAATACTCTGCTTTAAACAATCTGTCCTGTTTTGCTTTTATTGTGCTGGAATTTCCCCAGAAGTGAAGCAGCTCAAGCCTTTTTGTTATGCACTTTCTGAAGCACTTTTTTGCACTTTATGTTATGAATTATTATTGAATGAATTTGTGTTGTTTTGCAAGGGTAAAAGCTAATGATAAACGAACTTTGCTTGAGTGAAATCATGCTTTCAGAGTGATTAGCTTTTATCTTTTTAAAGCTCTCTTATAGAATGTAGTTGTATTCATGTTAGGTATTTTAGCTAGCATTGATACAGGAACTAGCTAGCATTGTACAGCGTAGTAGTGTAGTTTTGTTTGGACTGTGTCATTTTTTATTTTGGTTCCTTTGCACAGGTGAATTCCAGCAGCTTTAAAAAACAATAATAACAACACCACTAATGCTGTTATAATATTATTAATTGCAATGATAGATCAACATGGATTGCTGGAGGTTTTGTATGTATGGCGCTAAAACGTGGTAAGAGATTTTAGCACTTCAAGCTTGAATAAAGCAAAACAGGACAGATTTTTTAAAGGTAAAGTTTGTATTGTTTTCTTTTTTTATAATTTTATTTCAATTTTTTCCCATTTTCTCCCCAATTTACACGGCCAATTACCCAACCCAGTCATTAGGACTCCCCCTATCACTAGTGATGCCCCAACACACCAGGAGGGTGAAGACTAACACATGCTTCCTCTGATACATGTGAAGTCAGCCACCGCTTCTTTTCCAGCTGCTGCTGATGCTGTAGCATTACCGAGCAGCATCACAGCGCTAACGCTCGGAGGAAAGCGCAGCGACTCGGTTCTCATACATCAGCTCACAGACGCCCTGTGCTGCAGACATCACCCTAGGAGTGATGTGGGGAGAGAGCGCCATCTACTGTACCCACCCGGAGGGAGCAGGTCCAATTGTGCTCCCTCTGAGCGCCGGCAGCTTGATGGTAAAGCTGCATGAGTGGGGGTTCAAACCTGCGACCTCCTGCTCATAGTGGCAGCGCTTTAGACCTCTGGACCACTCAGCGCTTGGTTTGTATTGTTTTCTATTCCAATTTTATATGTGAGGACAGAAACTGGATAACGGGTGGTTTCCCATTTCCTAGTTTTAATTCTGAAATGGGGAAGACTAGCCTGAATCCCTGTTTGGTAAATTGGTACCCATCCTGCTGTTCTGCTCTACAGTGTAGGAGAGTGTAGTGAGCTGCTCACCGCTGCACTGCGTCCGGGGAAGTTGAAGAAGGTATCTGGGCCATGTCTCTGAGGCATCTGGTTCAGGACAGACAGCAGCTTGATGGCGTGCCTCGGCTACATCCGGAAAACCGGCAGCAGAGCCGCAGACCGACGAGAGAGAGAGAACACAGGAAAAGAGAACAGTTCAGAAACGAATGGGTAAAAACTGAGAGATGGAATATAAAAAGATGAAGGAATGATGTAAGCAGAACACGGAGAGAAGGGCAAAGTTGTCAGAATAAATAAGAAAGAGTACAGGATGTGAGAGTGTGTGTGTGATGGGTGGGAGAGAGAGCGCGTAATAGGCCGAGAGAAAGAAAGACAGAATACAAGAGCAAAAGAGAAACAGATAGCAAGAAATAAATAGAAACAAACTGGTAGAGAGAGAGAGAGAGAGAGAGAGAGAGACGGGGGAAAGACACAGACAGACAAAGTGAGACAGAGACAGACAGAGTGGGGGAAACATACAGAGAGGAAGACAGGTAGGCAGAGAGACAAATAGACCCAGGCAGAGCGGGAAAAAGACAGACAAGCAAAGAAGGAGAGAGATGGGTAGAAAGACAGAATGGAAAGAAACCAGGCAGAGAGACAGACATAGTAGGAGATAAATATGCAGAGTGGAAGACAGAAAGTCAGAGAGACACAGTTGGAGAAAGACAGGCAGAGTAGGAGTAGGGGAGACAGAGAGACAGGCAGAGTGGAAGAGAAAGAGTTAGAGACAGACAGAGTGAAAGAAACAGGGAGAGAGACAGAGCGTGGAAAAGATAGGAGGAGAGACAGACAATGTGGAAAAGACAGAGAAGGAGAAGCAGGCAGAGGGGGAGAGAGACAGGCAGTGAAACAGGCAGAGAGAACAAGACAGGCAGAGAGACAGACAGACAAAGTGGGAGGAAGGGAGGCAGAGAGACAGGCAAAGGGGGAGAGAGATAGACAGAAAGACAGAGTAAAAGAAACGGGTAGAAAAAAGAGTGGATAAGACAGGCATAAAGACAGACAAAGTGGGAGGAGGGGAGGCAGTGAGACGGGCAGAGTATAAGAAACAGATAGAAAACCTGATAAGAGAGGGAGAAAGACAGAGAAACAGACACAGTGAAAGGCAGCACCGCAGCACTGACCACCGGCTCCAGCACCGCAGCACTGACCACCGGCTCCAGCGCCACAGCACTGACCACCACCTCCAGCGCCGCAGCACTGACCCCCGGCTCCAGCGCCGCAACACTGACCACCGGCTCCAGCACCGCAGCACTGACCACCGGCTCCAGCGCCACAGCACTGACCACCACCTCCAGCGCCGCAGCACTGACCCCCGGCTCCAGCGCCGCAACACTGACCACCGGCTCCAGCACCGCAGCACTGACCACCGGCTCCAGCCCCGCAGCACTGACCACCGGCTCCAGCACCGCAGCTCTGACCACCGCCTCCAGCGCGGCAGCACTGACCACCGGCTCCAGCACCACAGCACTGACCACCGGCTCCAGCGCCGCAGCACTGACCCCCGGCTCCAGCGCCGCAACACTGACCACCGGCTCCAGCACCGCAGCACTGACCACCGGCTCCAGCACCGCAGCACTGACCACCGGCTCCAGCACCGCAGCTCTGACCACCGGCTCCAGCGCCGCAGCACTGACCACCGGCTCCAGCACCACAGCACTGACCACCGGCTCCAGCGCCGCAGCACTGACCACCGGCTCCAGCGCCGCAGCACTGACCACCGGCTCCAGCGCCGCAGCTCTGACTCAGGGGTTCCAGCGCCGCAGCACTGACCACCGGCTCCAGCGCCGCAGCTCTGACTCAGGGGTTCCAGCGCCGCAGCACTGACCACCGGCTCCAGCGCCGCAGCTCTGACTCAGGGGTCACCCATTAACCTCCTCAGAATAAAAGTGCTGATCCACGGCCAGGTTCCACCGCTCCACCGGCACGGCCTAATGAATATGACTGTCCAGATCAGCGGTTTTAGATCACGCTGGACGAGAACGCGGCTTTTACTCACCCATACGCCACTGTCTCCCCTCAGCATGCTAAACAGCAGCTTCAGCTCTTTCACTGTGATACTGTAACTGGCCAGCACTCCCAGCATGTCCACCAGGAGGTCTGAGAGAAGAAAAGAAAGAAAAGAATAAGAGAGAGAGAGAGAGACATTTCAATTAGTTTGCATTAAGGTGTGTTAATGTGATATCTCAGCTTCAGTGCAAGAATCAGGCCAAATCACACCTTTAAACCGCTATTGCATCTCATTTGTTGAGCAGCATCATCTCTAACAAACCACGAACCATTACTAAGCAATGAAGAGCTACATCAAAAGTTTGGGCACCTCTGATTTCTTTTTAATCATTTTATTTCTAATTTTTATCCCATTTTCTCCCTAATTTACACGGCCAATTACCCAACACACTCATTAGGACTCCTCCCCCTATCACAAGTGATGCCCCAACACACCAGGAGGGTGAAGACTAACACATGCTTCCTCTGATACATGTGAAGTCAGCCACCGCTTCTTTTCGAGCTGCTGCTGAGCTGTGAAGCAGTGGAACGGTGTTCTCTGAAGTGATGGTTCTCTATCAGTAATATCAGTAATTTTGGGATGAGTTGGGGACCTCACTTACTATTTTTGTGCAATCAAATCCTTACAGTAATGCTTTAAAATCTGAACGGAAGACAGTTACTTATGTTACGACCCCTGGTCATTTTGGTTTTCTTTGTGTGCCCTCTGTGCTGTTTGTGTTTAGTTTTTGGTTGCAGGACCGTGATTGGCCACCAGGGGCGCACTCTATAAAAGGGCAAGAGGAAAGCTGACCTGGGAGAGACGTTCAGGGCTCCTCCCCTTTCCTGACCTGGAAAAACTTCCTGCTCAGACCAACCCCGCACCTCCATTTTGTTTTCTGTGTGTTGCTTTAGTTTTTGCTTCAATATACATTAGTCTTTGGGTAAAGTAGGGGGTGAGTGCCATTTTGTTTTGCTATCTTTTTCTCCTGTTTTGGTGACAGGGAGTCAGGGTAGTTTATGTATTTAGTTTTCTTTATTTTGCAGGTTCAGTTAGTTTTCTTTGCTTGTTAGTTGTTTTTATTTGTTATTTTGGCCTATGCTCACTCCTAAAGTCATATTCCCTCCATTTATTTCAATAAAATCTTTCTTATTTAATACATTTTCAGTGTCTGGTGTTTGGTCTGTCAGAGGCTCTCTTTTTCTGTTATGGCCTGACCCTAGTCCGGGTCGTAACACTTAAAAAAATCTGGATAAAACTTTTCTTTTCTTAAACCTTGATGTTTAAAAGAAACAATAAATGAGGATATTGCAGTACTTTTCTCAGTTTACGCTCAGGTACGCTCATTCTGCTGAGGCAAGCCTGCTTTAACCTGTACTCATACATCAGTAATATATATATATATATAAAATGAAATTATATCATATATATAATGAAACATCCACTCTTCTGTAGGTGTATCAAAAGGACACAGAGAAGAGACTTTCTCCTGAAACGCTCCTACAGAGGCAATTTTACACATTAGCTGTGCATTAGCTGCACTCCACGCTCCACTGAGCGTAATTATACAGACATATTGGTCACGGGAGCAACGGCAGTCTGTTTTTCCTGCAATAATGAAGCGAAACTGCAGCGGATTGGAGCGTAAGGTTGAGTGTGTTTGACCCCAAATGACACACAAATACATTCATCCTTTCATCCGCTCAAGAAAATCACTTTTATTTTAAAGTATTTTGACCCAAGCCTGTGATTCCACACACTGCACAATTAAAAAAAAAAAAAAAAAAATATATATATATATATATATATATATATATATTTTGCAGTGAATGCTGGGTAAATTGTGTCCCACGGTTCTCAGTGTCTCAGTATTTGTGGCCAATATAACCGAAACACCTTAGCTAATGATTATGGATTATACAGATTCCCATTAACTAACTGAACTAGCTAATAAACTAGCTAACTAGCTAATAAACGGCGCTACATCATGTGAATAACCTGCCTTATTTTTGCCACATGTTTTGAGGTTTCATGTTTCCATGGTGGCTCAGCTAAACTTTCCCCATAAATCTTAAACTTTTACTCCATTAAGAGGAAAAGAGCCACATCACCACACTGTGAGTAGGGTCTGTGTGAAAACTGGGTTTTTGAGGCTTGGGCAAAGAAATTTGTTCAACCGGTCACAAGGACGCTGTGTGGAGCACGGTCAATAATAAAATGCATCAAAAAATATAAGTCAAAATAATTTCCCCATTCATCCCCCATTCCTACATTTTTATTTAGCTTTTATTCGTTGACGAAAAGCATTATAAACTAACGTAAGTGAACGGTATATCGTACACTTCAGTATTCCGTACAGTCAACCTTTTCCCGTGATTTAAACAATAAACTATTTTATTATAAACTATTGTTACGTGTAAAATATAGTCTGGGGTCATTGCCAATCATTCCTCTTTCCATTAAAACAGGTCAATGACCATCCACGTTGTGTTTTCTCTAAAAATCTCGGTAGGTAGGGAGGAACCGCCCGCATTGCCCGAAAACGGGTGGGTGAGGAAGGGTTAACAACGCTGAGGCTAACTAAGGGATGGGGAAAAGTTTATCGACTAGTTCACGTAAGGTTTTAACCACTTTTAACATCACATTTCACCCAAAATGCAACGTTAAACATCCAACTAACAGCATCTGTTGTAATATTTGAACGAGGAATTAATAATCATAGTTTATAACCTACTTTAAAAACGAGCTGACTCCAGCTCCACTTCATCTCTCATAGACAGCTGAGATTTTGTGCTGCAGCTTATCATATCAACTTATCAAATCCATTTGACGAACACTTAACTAAGCTACTATGTCAGTCTAAGCTCATATGTTAAAGGTGGTGAAGTTTTGCAAAATACCGTCACCACGAGCGGAAATCTCAGGTGTACGGAACACCGTTGCCTGTTTGTTGGCAGTTTTTTGGGGTTTTCTTTAAAACAATTGGTCCAAAAGTAACCAATCAAAATTTATTTTGGTTGCTAGGCAGATATTCCATAGTTAATATATAACCAATCACTACAGCCTATTTGAACTCGGGTATTTTCGTAATATCCACTCAAACGCGGAAATACCGAAACTGTGTACAAAATACCGTTCTCTTACGTTACATCATATTTTCCATTTAAGTATTAATGTTTTCGTTACTAGAAACAGGTTGTTAACAAATAATGTTCATAAATTTTTTTGTTAATGAAATTAACACTATGGTCTATGCGTTTTTTTATTTCATTATTAAATCTTGTTTTTTCTTCTAACACACCTGGTGAGCATTGGCCATATTTTCCGCACTATAAGGCGCTCTGATGAACGTCTGGTCTGTTTTTCTGGTCTATTTTATATATTTTATATCTATAAGGCACATTTTAAGAGACACTATGAGGAACTTCTAACTCAGCAGGTCTCACCACTGATGGGTGGTGGTGGTGGTGAAGGTGGGGGTAGCTTACTAGGTTAAGTAAAGTAAAGCTAAGTAAACAAAACTGTAAAATTATGGTAAAATTCATACATGAGGCGCACTGGCGATTTTTGTAAAAATTAAAGGATTTTATATACACCTTATAGCGCACAAAAAAAAAACTAATATCATTTGCTTCCGAGCTGAAGAAGCAAGCATTCCTACCTGCGATCATGTCGTCGACAGAGCTCATCTTCTGCAGCACCTGCTGGATGAGGCCCACCTCTGTGCTGGTCTGCAGGTTCCGCACACTTTTCCTCAGGATCGCTGTGAACATGCTCCAGATCTCCGCCTGGCACGTCACGTCGCAGTGCTCCAGCAGCTCCACCATGCAGGTAATGCTCTCAGCATCCTGGATGATAAAGTTCATCTCCAGGTCGAACTCTCCTCCCACCAGCTGAAGAGGAGAAAGAGAACAGGCTGGTGTCAGAAAACGGCAGAAATCAGCACAACACTTATTGTAACTGTGACTGAGGAGGTCAATCTCAATGCTCCGTCCTGTTACCTAAATTATTCTTCTAAAAACGTTTTACTGTTACTTTCAGTCCTGTTACTCAAAACATAAAAGGTAACAGGAGTGAGTGCGTCATAAATATCAATTATTTGAACAAGCAGTCAATCATTCCTTTAAAATTAAGACTTTCTTGGGGGAAAATTAAAGAAAGTAGTGGACTTGCTTTTAAACATGCTTTTTAAATCTCACATAAGTTTTGTATCCATCTTCAGCTTAGAAACCTTGTAAAAATGAAGTAAAGCTGCCTGAGATTGACCAGTAGATGTTTTGAATAGATAAACACATAAGTTTAATTTACAAGTTTAAATTTAAGTTACAACAAGCAAATTCTGCACCCATTCCATGGAATGGCCCATATATATATATATATATATATATATGAAGAGTTTGGTTCCAAAACGCTATAAATCCATTTTTATCAATTTGAGTAAAAATGTGTTTGCTTTAGCAAGAAAGTGGTAGGCTGAAAACCACCGTTTTCTGTTTCAAACTATCAAATACCATACTAAGGTTAAAATAACACAAACAAATCAAATCAAGATTTTAATATTTAAAGATTTATTTTTTTTTTAAATAATTCGTTCTTTTTGCAAAACACAATAAATCCATGCCATGTTTTTTTTTCAAAATTTCTTATATATCCTTTGGCATCAATAGAACAATTTTTTTTTACTGAAAATGTGCAAAATACAATAATAAATAACAGTAAATTGTACATCTGAATATAATAGTTTGAACATTGGGCCTAAAAACACAAATTTCAAAACATTTATTTTGCACGAAAAAGTGCAAAATTCCATCAATGAACAAGACATTAAGACTATAAAATCCCTAAAATCACGTTACATTCATGTGCTGTAGTGTAGTGTAGTGTGGTGTGGTGTAGTATAGTGTGTATTCTGTGTGTGTGTGTGTGTGTGTGTGAACTGCAGATGACAGCCGGCATTTCCCCCCCTCCTGAATGCCTCATTTTCTTTCATTTTCTATATATATATATATATATATATATATATATATACATACTGTATTAAAAGCCACATTTGGGCCACTTTTCCCGCAGTGTGAACATAGGGCAGCTTTTGACTGAAGAAAAGGGCATTTCTCAGGTCTCTACCTGAACTGTAGACATGGGGGGGGGGGGGGGGGATAAACAGGCCTCTGAGTCTGATAAACTCTGATTGCCATTTAAGAGTTTCACTCAGGGCTGGTGGCAGACCAGCAAGGTAATGACACATAAACTTCCTGTCTGACAGAGCATCAAGCGGGGAAGTGGCTCGGACCAATGGGAGCGGAGGCCCTGCAGAGAACAGTAATCAATGGCGGCGCTCCAGTAGCTCAACAGGCATGAAATTGGCCGGCTCTGATGCAAAACCCTGAACCTGAAACAAGGTGGAGGCTGGAAATAAAGGCTGCGCTCCTGTAAAGCACTCTGAGAGGAGGAGGAAGAGGAAGTACTGCAGAGCTGCTTCAGCTTCCTCATTTTCCTCAGCTTCCTCAGAGCTTTCAGACTGTGTTTAACATTAATCATGAATGAAATCTTTAAACTGCTGCCAATAACACAGCTGCTAATGAAACCCTCCACATGTTAAAATGCTGAACTATCCGAACATCAATACCACAGAGCAGCTACTACAGCATAACACTGACCTTGATAAAGTCACTAACGCTGGTTATTAATTGATAATGATGACCGTTAAACACCACACCTTGTTGTAGCCAACATCAAACCTAATAATATTAATGAAAAAAAAATTAGAATAAAATTGTTTTTTTTAATTTTTACGTTAAAATGTTCATTTTATGGATGAACGACAATATGCCTTTTTTTATATTGACAATTGAGAATTTGATTAAAAAAACTACTGAATTTATAAAATATGGCTGGCCCTAGATTTTAATTTATTTTTTTTAATTTCTAATTTTTCCCATTTTCTCCCCAATTTACACGACCAATTACCCAACCCACTCATTAGGACTCCCCCTATCACTAGTAATACTCCAACACACCAGGAGGGTAAAGAAGACTAGCACATGCTTCCTCTGATACATGTGAAGTCAGACACCGCTTCTTTTCGAGCTGCTGCTGCTGCTGTAGCATTACCGAGTAGTATCACAGCGCTAACACTCGGAGGAAAGCGCAGCGACTCGGTTCTGATACATCAGCTCACAGACGCCCTGTGCTGCAGACATCACCCTAGGAGTGATGTGGGGAGAGAGCGCCATCTACTGTACCCACCCGGAGGGAGCAGAGCCAATTGTGCTCCCTCTGAGCGCCGGCAGCTTGATGATAAAGCTGCATGGCTGGCCCTAGATAACAATAATTCAATTTTTCAATTTATTGGCAAACACAATAGGCTTTAACTTCTGAAAATAGAAAGATACCAATAAAAAAGAAATCAGGTATGACTGAGGCATTCCCCTTCGGCTTCAGAAATCAATATTAAATGACCTTTTGCTTTCAGAGAGCTCAGACTCGCTGGACTGAGACGACATGCATGTTCGAGAGAGAGAGAGAGAGAGAGAGAGAGAGAGAGAGAGAGAGAGAGAGAGAGAGAGAGAGAGAGAGGTAAAAGTGGAACGAGGTTCTGACCGGCCATCACCTCACCGGCCATCACTCGATCCATAAGAGGCTGCAGCAGCGCAGGCCAAGGATGACCACTGCTATAGATTTCTGCTGCTACATTACTCCCAGCGGCCGTTAGCAAGTGGAAGATTAATTGTTAGATGCTCGCCAATCAATACCTGGCAGCGGCTGAGATAGTTGTGTGAACTCTTAAAGAGAATTAAAAGTTACAGCAGGCAGTAGTGAGCAGTATAGTGAGCAGTATAGTGAGCAGTATAGTGAGATGTATGTTGAGCAGTATGTTGAGCAGTATGTTGAGCAGTATAGTGAGCAGTATAGTGAGCAGTATGGTGAGCAGTATGGTGAGCAGTATGGTGAGCAGTATGTTGAGCAGTATAGTGAGCAGTATAGTGAGCAGTATGGTGAGCAGTATGGTGAGCAGTATGGTGAGCAGTATAGTGAGCAGTATAGTGAGCAGTATAGTGAGCAGTATAGTGAGATGTATGTTGAGCAGTATGTTGAGCAGTATAGTGAGCAGTATAGTGAGCAGTATGGTGAGCAGTATGGTGAGCAGTATGGTGAGCAGTATAGTGAGCAGTATAGTGAGCAGTATGGTGAGCAGTATAGTGAGCAGTATGGTGAGCAGTATAGTGAGCAGTATAGTGAGCAGTATGTTGAGCAGTATAGTGAGCAGTATAGTGAGCAGTATAGTGAGCAGTATGGTGAGCAGTATAGTGAGCAGTATGGTGAGCAGTATAGTGAGCAGTACGGTGAGCAGTATGTTGAGCAGTATAGTGAGCAGTATAGTGAGCAGTATGGTGAGCAGTACGGTGAGCAGTATAGTGAGCAATATAGTGAGCAGTATGGTGAGCAGTATGGTGAGCAGTATAGTGAGCAGTATGGTGAGCAGTATAGTGAGCAGTATGGTGAGCAGTATAGTGAGCAGTATAGTGAGCAGTATGGTGAGCAGTATAGTGAGCAGTATGGTGAGCAGTATAGTGAGCAGTATAGTGAGCAGTATGGTGAGCAGTATGGTGAGCAGTATGGTGAGCAGTATAGTGAGCAGTATAGTGAGCAGTATAGTGAGCAGTATGGTGAGCAGTATAGTGAGCAGTATAGTGAGCAGTATGGTGAGCAGTAAAGTGAGCAGTATGGTGAGCAGTATGGTGAGCAGTATAGTGAGCAGTATGGTGAGCAGTATAGTGAGCAGTATGTTGAGCAGTATAGTGAGATGTATGTTGAGCAGTATGTTGAGCAGTATGTTGAGCAGTATAGTGAGCAGTATAGTGAGCAGTATGGTGAGCAGTATGGTGAGCAGTATGTTGAGCAGTATAGTGAGCAGTATAGTGAGCAGTATGGTGAGCAGTATGGTGAGCAGTATGGTGAGCAGTATAGTGAGCAGTATAGTGAGCAGTATAGTGAGATGTATGTTGAGCAGTATGTTGAGCAGTATAGTGAGCAGTATAGTGAGCAGTATGGTGAGCAGTATGGTGAGCAGTATGGTGAGCAGTATAGTGAGCAGTATAGTGAGCAGTATGGTGAGCAGTATAGTGAGCAGTATGGTGAGCAGTATAGTGAGCAGTATAGTGAGCAGTATGTTGAGCAGTATAGTGAGCAGTATAGTGAGCAGTATAGTGAGCAGTATGGTGAGCAGTATAGTGAGCAGTATGGTGAGCAGTATAGTGAGCAGTACGGTGAACAGTACAGTGAGCAGTATAGTGAGCAGTATGTTGAGCAGTATAGTGAGCAGTATAGTGAGCAGTATGGTGAGCAGTACGGTGAGCAGTATAGTGAGCAATATAGTGAGCAGTATGGTGAGCAGTATGGTGAGCAGTATAGTGAGCAGTATGGTGAGCAGTATAGTGAGCAGTATAGTGAGCAGTATGGTGAGCAGTATAGTGAGCAGTATAGTGAGCAGTATGGTGAGCAGTATAGTGAGCAGTATGGTGAGCAGTATAGTGAGCAGTATAGTGAGCAGTATGGTGAGCAGTATGGTGAGCAGTATGGTGAGCAGTATAGTGAGCAGTATAGTGAGCAGTATAGTGAGCAGTATGGTGAGCAGTATAGTGAGCAGTATAGTGAGCAGTATGGTGAGCAGTATAGTGAGCAGTATGGTGAGCAGTATGGTGAGCAGTATAGTGAGCAGTATAGTGAGCAGTAAAGTGAGCAGTATAGTGAGCAGTATGTTGAGCAGTATAGTGAGCAGTATAGTGAGCAGTATAGTGAGCAGTATGGTGAGCAGTATAGTGAGCAGTACGGTGAGCAGTATAGTGAGCAGTATAGTGAGCAGTATAATGAGCAGTATGGTGAGCAGTATAGTGAGCAGTACAGTGAGCAGTATAGAGAGCAGTATAGTGAGCAGTATGTTGAGCAGTATAGTGAGCAGTATAGTGAGCAGTATGGTGAGCAGTATAGTGAGCAGTACAGTGAGCAGTATAGTGAGCAGTATAGTGAGCAGTATGTTGAGCAGTATAGTGAGCAGTGTAGTGAGCAGTATAGTGAGCAGTATGGTGAGCAGTATAGTGAGATGTATGTTGAGCAGTATGTTGAGCAGTATGGTGAGCAGTATGGTGAGCAGTATGGTGAGCAGTATGGTGAGCAGAATAGTGAGCAGAATAGTGAGCAGCATAGTGAGCAGTATGGTGAGCAGTATAGTGAGATGTATGTTGAGCAGTATGTTGAGCAGTATGTTGAGCAGTATGGTGAGCAGTATGGTGAGCAGTATAGTGAGATGTATGTTGAGCAGTATGTTGAGCAGTATGGTGAGCAGTATGGTGAGCAGTATGGTGAGCAGAATAGTGAGCAGAATAGTGAGCAGTATAGTGAGCAGTATAGTCAGCAGTATGGTGAGATGTATGTTGAGCAGTATGGTGAGCAGTATAGTGAGCAGTATGGTGAGCAGTATGGTGAGCAGTATGGTGAGCAGTATGGTGAGCAGTATAGTGAGCAGTATGGTGAGCAGTATGGTGAGCAGTATAGTGAGCAGTATGTTGAGCAGTATAGTGAGCAGTATGGTGAGCAGTATGGTGAGCAGTATAGTGAGCAGTATAGTGAGCAGTATAGTGAGCAGTATGGTGAGCAGTATGGTGAGCAGTATAGTGAGCAGTATGGTGAGCAGTATGGTGAGCAGTATGGTGAGCAGTATGGTGAGCAGTATAGTGAGCAGTATGGTGAGCAGTATAATGAGCAGTATAGTGAGCAGTATAGTGAGCAGTATAGTGAGCAGTATGGTGAGCAGTATAGTGAGCAGTATGGTGAGCAGTATAATGAGCAGTATAGTGAGCAGTATAGTGAGCAGTATGGTGAGCAGTATGGTGAGCAGTATAGTGAGCAGTATAGTGAGCAGTATAGTGAGCAGTATGGTGAGCAGTATGGTGAGCAGTATAGTGAGCAGTATAATGAGCAGTATGGTGAGCAGTATGGTGAGCAGTATAGTGAGCAGTATAGTGAGCAGTATAGTGAGCAGTATAGTGAGCAGTATGTTGAGCAGTATAGTGAGCAGTATGTTGAGCAGTATAGTGAGCAGTATAGTGAGCAGTATGTTGAGCAGTATAGTGAGCAGTATGTTGAGCAGTATAGTGAGCAGTATGTTGAGCAGTATAGTGAGCAGTATAGTGAGCAGTATGTTGAGCAGTATAGTGAGCAGTATAGTGAGCAGTATGGTGAGCAGTATAGTGAGCAGTATAGTGAGCAGTATAGTGAGCAGAATAGTGAGCAGTATGGTGAGCAGTATAGTGAGCAGTATAGTGAGCAGTATGGTGAGCAGGAGAGGGGAGGATGTGGAGAAATACAGCAGAACATGCTGAACAGAGGCTCTTCTTTACAGGGTGGAGCGTTCTTGAGAAAGCACATCAATTCATGCAAAAGCTTCAAACGCAACGCTAATCCTGAATAAAACATTACCCCCAGGCTACTGGAAGCTAACACACACACACACACTACACACACACAAACACACACACGCACACAGAAATCCAGCCATTTTGAACCATCAAGAGCACAGCACACAAGGACAGAGAAGGATCACAGCATGCTTGTTTACCTCCTACACATGCTGCTTGGTTCAGATAACACACATAAAAGGGGACGGCACAATGCAGCCTTCTTTAAAAACACGCATTTCTTACCAACACCTCATACCGCACAACTACACACAACTACACACACACACCACACAGTATCTTATTTTAAGCGAAGCCACATTTAATCTCTGGCCTTTTCTCTAAGCATAAAAGGTTATTTGACTTGTAACGAAAATGGTAAACTTCATCGTAGAGATGGAAAATCGACTTGCTAGGTACTGGTGTTAGCTGATTGCATATTATGACTGATAATCGGGTGATACCAATGAACTGCTAAACTATTTTCAATCTCTACCAAGGAAAACGATCCACTTTTGTTACAAATATCAAAAAACATCCTTAGCATGTAGCCCAGGTGTGTCCAAACTACGGCCCTCGGGCCATTTGCGGCCCGTTTCCTTTTTTGGAGCGGCCCGCGAGGTATTTTAGAAATAGAATGAAAGTTGGCCCGCTGTTAAGCAGGTTTTTATAATGTGAGATTCAAAGTTTAAACGCTAGGTGTCAGAAACCATCCAACGAGTCTAAAAGCGGAGAGAGTGCGCATTTCTAGCGCAGAAAACAGGCCAAAGAGTCTAAAAGCGGAGAGAGTGCGCAGTTTTAGCGCAGAAAAACGGGCCAAGGAGTCTAAAAGTTGGCGTAATTAAGGAGTTTAATATTAAGAGACATCATGAAATGAAACATCAATTTGAAAAATCTTAGTTTACACAACACTGTCAAAGATAAAGATAGTAAGTCAAGTAAAATGGTGTTTAAATTAAAGTAATCAGGGAAATGTATTATTTAAAGTGGTATATTTCATATATTTGTTTAATTACAGAGTCTTTGGCCCGTGACTTAAAATATATTTCTCCTTCTGGCCCCCAACAAAAAAAGTTTGGACACCCCTGATGTAGCCACACCAATATTTCTATTTTCTAACTTCTCAAGAGCCAATTAGACATTTACGAGCTAATGATTACAGCAAGCTGCAGTTCCTTGTACAAACATTAGCTGGAACTACAGAGCTTCCATCCAGCTACCGAAGCCCATCAAATGTTGGTGGAATTCATAAAACTAATAGTGGGACTCGTGAGGAAAACACCACTAACTGGATACCACTCTCAAGTACTTTTCATCCCAATGTAGCTACGCTGAATATACCACCCAATTATTTGTATTCCCCCATTGCTAACAACGCTTTAACCCCATGAGGGTTAGCACATGACTAGCACATGCCTCCTTCAACACATGTGAAGCCTCCCATCACCTCTTTTCCAACTGATGCTGATGCAGCATTAATGAGTGGACAACCACACTCAGAGGAAAGTGCAGGGGTCGAACCAAATATCCCCAATGGTGGAACAAACTTCCTTCTACTACCAGATCAGGAGAATCTCTCACTATCTTTAATAAACTCCTGAAGACAGAGCTCTTCAAAGAGCTCTTACTCTCCTAACACCTCTAACTAACTACCTTCTACTACCAGATCAGGAGAATCTCTCACTATCTTTAATAAACTCCTGAAGACAGAGCTCTTCAAAGAGCACTTACTCTCCTAACACCTCTAACTAACTACCTTCTACTACCAGATCAGGAGAATCTCTCACTATCTTTAATAAACTCCTGAAGACTGAGCTCTTCAAAGAGCACTTACTCTCCTAACACCTCTAACTAACTACCTTCTACTACCAGATCAGGAGAATCTCTCACTATCTTTAATAAACTCCTGAAGACTGAGCTCTTCAAAGAGCACTTACTCTCCTAACACCTCTAACACACTAACTACTTCTAACCTCATTTCCTTCTTCCCCTCCTTCACTCCTCTATCCCCTTACTTCCCTTCAATCTCCTTTAAGCCCTATCTAAAAATGTTTTACCTTTAACTTCTATTAATTTTGTACTTCACTATTGTAAGTCGCTTTGGACAAAAGCGTCTGCCAAATGTAATGTAATGTAATGTAATGTAATGTAATGTAATGTAAAATATACAGAATGTGACAAAGACATGAACCTTGCAAACTCTGGTCCAGATTTTCAGGTGTCATTCAGCACCTTATAGTGAACAGAAGCCCGGACAAAATCCTCTGTTCTTAAAAATATCTGAACAGATCTATGGATATACATATGTGTGGACGGGTCCTTAAAAAAACTAATAGTGATCACTGTGCTAATAAACCGCATGCTATCATCATTGCCAAAAGATGCAACGCCCACCCCAACAAAAAAATATCAGTCATCATATTCACCCACCGAGCCAACCGGTCTCCCCGAGTTATCAGACGCGTCCCAGGAAGGCCGCCTTTGCTCTGTTTTTGGAAATGAGCTAATTAATCTCCAAATGAGCCGAGCAACAGACTCCAATAAATGAGGAGGGGAGAGATCTGATTTGTTCAGGCGTTCCAGCAGAAGAACAACAGCGGGCAAATGAGGCAAATCACATGCAGGCTTAAGAGCGGGCATTACTCAACAGTATAATAAGATAAATGCCAGCACTGAAACTACATTAGCCGACACTCAACCTGCTCTCAGTCGATGGGATATCCAATTCTGCAGCGAGCTTCAGCGGCGCGGTCGTGTCCGTGCAGCCGGCCCGGCATTTAGCTCGGGTTTCTCTGAACTGAGATGCTGTAGCAGTCTGAAGTTTCCACATAACTTTTGTGAGAAGCATTTGGATGCTGTCACAGAAGGACCTTTCGTTCAAAAGACTTTTTAAAAGTTTTATAACACCCCTAATTTTTAGTTGCAGTGCTATACAGCCTAGAAATATTAGTCATCATTAGCACTGACTTCACTGCTGAAACTGAGACTTAGTCCAGTGTTAAGCTGAGCTAAATGTAGATGTTGCCATGTGGGTCAGCCAGACCTCTTCCTGTTCCAGTTTACTCCAGTTTATAAGAGTCTTTTAAAGGTGTTGGAAACAGTATTTACTGCCCTCTGGCTTCATCTATGATTTATCTAAAGAAAAGACTTTTATACTTAATATATGTGTATATATGTAATAGTTTCAGAGTTATCTGTGTTTTATCTGTGTATTTTTCTAGTTATTATGATGATGAAAGTGTGAATGTGCTGTGTGTTGTGTAATACAACAGCACTGATTTATTACAGAAAAGGCTTTGGATATTGACTGTTTTTTAAAAGCTCAGTTTATGTCCTTTGCTGCTTATCAGCTGTAAGCTATTAAGCAATGAATTGTTTGCTAAAAATCTCCCCCTTTTTCTAACAATATATGATGATTTAGTTTTTTTTTTTTTACAGGATTTTACTTTTGCAGTATATTATATTAAGTATTTTTACAATACTTAAATGACTTTTTTCAGTTTTTAGTTCCATAGTTTTATTTAAAGGCCCTGGCAAAGTTTTGTACACAAAAATAAATACAAAAATAAAGGGAAACAAATGGGGGTGTTCTACTTTTGACTACATTAATATCACTAAGAGCCAGTTGTATAATTGGTGCATGTATCAGTAATAGAACCTCCCAACATATAAACTGAAATGCGCAAGGCAAACAAAAGTACACACCTCCCAAACTATTATTAATTACAAATTAACTGTCATTTAGGCCATTATATTATGGTTATATTAGTGGCATTAAATAGTCTTCAAATTACAATATGTTTAATACAACATAAAAAAATTCTACACAACATTTTGGAGCATTTCTATTGGTATATTATTCAACATAAAAAAGACAATAAAAGATTTGTTCCTGGTAAACTGTCCTCATCACAAAAAGCTTAATATATCTCCTGCTTTGAGGACATATGTAACCAAAAATCTCCAAACATATTCAGTCTACAGTTCAAACAGTCCATTTGTGGAGACTAAGCTGCAGAAAGCTGCTTACAGAACATACTGTTTTTGTGATGTCAGGAACAGAAACAGTCTGTTTCATTCAGACGGATAAAGAGTGGGTGGAAAACTGGCATTGGAAAATTAATTACGACTCTTTTTGGTCCATAAAAGCACAGAAACTTTATAAACATAACTTGAGGAGGGGTGGAGGTGGAGATAAAAGACAAGAAAGACTGTTGTGAGGAGGGACAAAGAGAGGAGAAATATATGGATCTATTTTATTTCAGTGCTCTGCTTCTGAAGTGCTGGTTAACACTGTTAAAAGTATACACTGAAGTATACACTTTTACCTTATTAAACTCACTCACTCATTTTTTACTATTTTTATAGTTCTACCCTATTTTGCACTAGTAGTTCATTCACTAGTTCATTCATCTACTGTTTACGTATCTTTTGCACTGCTGAATTTAAATGATTATATAACTGTGTATTTGCACTTTCTGTATGGCTGACATCAGTTATCCTTATCCTCACTTTATCAACTGGTGTTCACTGTCTATTGTTCAACTGCACTACCTCCACTCTCCATTACACACACACACACACACTAAAGACTGTACTTTTATACTTTACATTTTATTTTTTGTTTTATTTACATTCTATTTTTTTATTTTATTGTATTTATATGTATCGTTATATTTTTCATTTTGTAACTTTGTGTATTATACCTGCTGCTGGATGTCTAGAATTTCCCCTCGGCGATCAATAAAGTATCTATCTATCTATCTATCTATCTATCTATCTATCTATCTATCTATCTATCTATCTATCTATCTATCTATCTATCTATCTATCTATCTATCTATCTATCTATCTATCTATTTAGCATAGGAGAATAAACTTAGGAGGAAATAAACTGATAACAACAAAGTTTTTATGCTTTCAGTGGTTTCTGAGTCATGGTTTGGATTAAATCAGTTCAGAATTTATCAGTTCAGTTTTAAACTTGGTATCAATATACAGAAATGGGTACTCATGCATAATGGAACCGTAGTGGGCACAAATGTACAAATGCTGTGTGAGAGTGTAAGCAGGTGTGAGTAATGGGACAGGGCCTTAGATTCAGATTTTACTGCATCAGTGTTACAGAGCTAAATTTAACCCAATTGTGTTTTATATTTTTCTTCTAAAAATGTGGGTAAAAAAATCTTTATACAAATCTGATTACATGTCCAAACTTCTGATTGGTGCTTTGTCCTGCATCATCAGACGTGATCAGACCGGATTGTGTGCGGGCGGACAGCGAGGCCACGCTTGCAGCGGGCCGTCTCCTGGCCATCGATTGTTAGCATGCAGAATCCATTAAGTGAAATTAGGCCAAAGCTTTACGGAATTGAGTTGCAGCGAACAAATTCATTCTCCCACGTATTGAATTTCTACTTCCCTTCGAGAATCCCAATTAGGCCGGCGAAGATCCCGAGCATTCTGCTAATATTTAGAGAGCTTTATTTGTGATTCTGTATGTGAGGAATCTTTAGGAAGATCACTGCGCTTCGACAGGGCGGACCACAATGGCTGGTGAGGGGGTGCTCTCTCCGAGGCAGAAAATAACCATCCGTTCCATGTTTAATGTGATGTTGCCTGGCAACCCGGCTCTTGTACAACCTACGATAGGATGCGTGTACATTCGGGGCGTATGACTAAAGAGGTAAACACTAGACAGACAGGCACAAGTGAGTCCAAAAAGCCTGCATGCTGCTCATCCTCCCCGAGTACCCAGCGCCGGCGATTCTTCCTCTCCGCTGATTCGGACAGATGCTATCTGCAGCTACGGCTTAGGACAGCTCGTCACCGGCACACAGATAAAGGTTCTGTGCAGTGGGGTTTTGCAGTGGCACTGAGGATGATGCAAAGGGGGGGCAATATGAAAGAAAGCCAGAGAGCTCTAGGGTAGTGGGGATGTGATTGAGGTTTAATAACAGGCAAAGGAAAATATGACCTAGTCTGTCTTTTCTGTTATTAATTCAAAATTCAACCCCATTCCAATATTCGTCATCATGATCCCTAGCACAGGAGGACAGACGTTGTTGTGTACAGCTGAGTACTTGGCAACCCTTCACCAAACACACCAGGCCTGTTCACTGATTAATTCATCCCATGATGGCTTTGCTCATATCCTGAATGCCACAGCGAATGCCATTCACACCTCCATCAGCCAACATTTCTACAGACACACTTTAGAACTGTGGTTGTACAGAGTGACTGGTAGGTGCCTACCTGGCCTCTCTTACCTATTCAGTCTTGTTCTTGTTGTTCTTTTTCTTTAACATCTTCAGGTTTCACTGTCTACAGTTATCCACTTATTGCCCTACTAATCCCTTGAACACTAGTTTCACTATTCAGTTACACAGTTATCCTAAGGCAGAAACTATAATGAACTAAGCTCTTATAGTTTAGCATGATCTTATGGCGTCCCACAGGGTTCGATTTTGGGGCCTATGAAATGTTGTTCTTAATTATGACATTAATTAGATAGTTAATGAAAGTAAAGTGTAAGCTTAGATATACAGGGTCTAAGAGGTTTTTAACCTTTAACTTATTTCGCAAATTCTATTCCAGTTCTATAGCTCTTAATAATTGCAGTCACCCAGTTCAAATGTCATACAAAAAGAACAAAAAATATCAAATCAATTAAAAAAAATTAATAAAATTGAGAAGCTGGACAATGAGGTTCACTGTTAAAAAGGAGAAGAATTGACCAACCAGAATGAGAAGCCTGACTCTCATTGGAAGCTATAGGAAGCAAATATTGATGTAATTTTTCTGTTGTGGTGCACAAATTTATGCTTCTCAGATATTAATTTATATTCCTTAATCTACAGTGGCATGTAGGAGTATTAAGAGTGCATCATAGAAGGATTATCCCCCGCTGCACTGTCCACTGATCGTGACCGGCGGCGTCCGGCTACAACTGTCCGTGTTTGGCATGTTACTGTATAAGACCAAAGCGAAAAAATAATCTTCACATTGTTTTACTGAACCATTAGAGGACCATTAAGGATTATATTGTCAGTAGTAAATGATAAAATGATCAGGATGTATCATCGGATATTGGACTGTGCAGTGTGTCACGGTATCTGTGTTTGTTTTAGCCTCTGACTCCGCCTGCAGCTCATTCTCCAACACTAACTCCACCCCCGAGGTGGCCAGTGCGGTACACATCAGCGAGCGAGCGGTGCTGCAGCATGGAAGCTAGAAGGGGGCTGAGCGTTAGCTGCTACACAGCCTAAAAAGCCTCGGCATGTCTCAAAAAGGCTCAGTTACCAAAGAAGGAATAAAACATGAGTAAATATTGGCAGTGAGTTTGAAAGATTCTCTGGCTTCGCTTGACAGCAGTGAGGGCACGTCATAACTGAGATCTAGATATAAATCTATATATAGATGTATATTGTGTATATTCAGCCTCCTCAACTTGGCAACCTGAATGAGCTTGGGTCTGGGGAAGGTGTTCAGGGCACACAACTCTCTGTGGTGTTTTGAAATTGGACTGCTTTAGCTATTTTTACATGTTTTCTCTCATTTTCTACTGAATACTCCTTTAATGTATACTACATTGTTAAGATGGTTCTTCTAAACTTTAGTTTTTTTCGATATTTCTCAGCTTTTTTCAAACTTTTTTCTTCTCTTCATTTCTCCAGGAACACTCGTCACACCTTTCTTTGTAAGCGAGTGGCTAAAAGCTGCTAAACCAGATTGCATTAGCCTAGAAAATAACTCACTGCGCTGCACTTTTAACTTTAACTATTCCCTGCCTCAACACACCTGATCCTCCTCATCAACTGCTTATTAAAGGCCTTCATGAGTTGGATCAGGTGTGCTGGGGCAGGGGATAATTGAGACCGTGCTGGGCAGAGGGTCCTCAGCAGCAGGATTAAGAAGCACTTCTCGAGAACACCGACTGACCGAGCACAAGCAGAGATTCAGAGATCGATGTGTAGAAAGTGTTTATTTCTAAGAGCAGAAACTGCCTTTATACTCCTGCTCTGAGCCACACAGGACTGAAGTGGCCTTTTCTTGAGCTGTTTTGACGTCCTTGATTCTGTGAAAATACCGAGGAGAGCGCTGGTGTGACGTCTGAGTGAGCAAGTCAGATTCTTTCCTTCTTCTCTCTGCAGCCATCTGCTCTGGAGGTCAAAGGACTCCACAGGCTCGTAAGCACTAGGGGTGTCACGATTCTCTAAATCCTCGATTCGATTTTATTTCCGATTTTAGGGTCACGATTCGATTCGATTCGATTCGATTCTCGATTTTCTTTTAGAGGCCTATGCCAGTTTTAGATTAGTCTATGGTCAGTCATTGGTTTGATTCATCAAATTTACAATATCTTATTTCAAAAGGTGGGCTTGATATAAGTGAAGCAAAGTGATACAAGTGATCTGTAATACACCACATTAGGCACTAATGGTCAAATTTAAATAATTTAATTAAGATATATATGTAATGCCATCTAGTGGCTTTTTTTGGTAGCAGCAGTGTGCACTATTAAAACAGCAATGTGCAACATAACAAAATAAATAATAAAAAATACAGGAACAGTCATGTACAAAATAATAGAACAATTAGAGCCTTAACAAACTGAACTCTATCCTACTATACCAGTTAAACATGAAAAATAAGACTTTAAGACTTTTTCGGTCCCTGAGAATGAGAAGTTTTGTTCTTTAATAAAGATATATTATTAACTTTATCTGAGAGAAAGATGCTCCTTAACGTACCAAAACTATTAACATATTTGAGTCTAGACAAAACAACTGTTATTTTTATATTTTCTTTAAGTTTTTCTTTAAGAAGATGAGAATGTCCACATTCTCTGGAGAAAGAGCTGCTCTTTGAGCAGTCACAATGTCCGCGGCGTCGCTACAGTGTGCTGCACCATTAGTGTAGGTTAGAGGGAGGGATCGTCCATCCTCTTTTTGACTTCGAGGCTCGAGACCATGGCATAATTTCGATCGATTTCGATGAAATATCGAAATCGTGACACCCCTAGTAAGCACAAACCCCCACGTGGTCCACAGGGCTGGCTGGACCAACCTTATCGCACAGCCAGCCATGCATAGAATGTTTTCCGCTTGCTAGAATCATTCCAACAATAAAAGCAGATTTTTGTTTTTCTAAAATTAATGAACGATCTTCGCCAAACCCGCACTAGACAGGTTAACATAAACTAATCACAAAATCATTCTGCTGCATGTCCACTCGCTGTCCACCTTCAGCCCGCAAGATTGATGAACATGTGCATAATTACAGGCAGAGCTGTTTGGAGAGAGTTTGGAGAAGAAGAGCGTTGAGTTGGGAGGTGTGAGGGAACCTGTTCCAGCGGACCGCTGAGCGTCTAATTACGCAACTGCAAGTCTAGCAATCCACTCAGAGCGGCCGGTGCCAAGCGGAGGGTGCAGCTGGCATCAGCTCCAGAGAGGCTGGCACGCTGCTCGGATTTAGAGTGAACGAGGCCTGGAACACTACAGCCTCCCACACAGCGCTAGGACAAGGGCAGACACAACCAGCCACAATAAATAAGACTCGTTTACTACTAGCATTAGTAGCTAGTGTGTTAATGCATATCTATTAGGGGTGGGCGATATGGCTCTAAAATAATATCACGATATTTCAGGGTATTTTTGTGATAACGATATACTTGGCGATATAGGAGAACTAAAATAATTCATTAATTTCAGGAATATAGTATAATAGTAAAACAGAATAATCATAATGTGGCAAAATAAATAATATAGCATAAAATAATATAATGCAGCAAATAATATTGCAGAATATTTAGTGCATGCATATAAACTGCAAACTAAAACAATTATACAATAAATACACCTAAAGCTTCACAGTAAATAATAGACTACTTTTAAGACAGAACAGCCCTATTATCACCATATGGATTTTTAATATCATGATATTTCTGTGTCACGATATATTGTATACGATATAATATTGCCCACCACTAATATCTATACGTTAATATCTAGGAATAATATGGATGCATTTGACAAAATGGCTTTGGAAATTAAAGTACGTGGCCATTATAAACAACAGAAAAAGCAAGGCAAGGCTTGAGTCTGATTATTTAGACACTTACAATTACTACTACTAAAGTACTGGTTGTTTCAAGAAATTATCCAATCCTCAAGCTACGACTACACTGCGACTGCTTTCTTGTGTACGTGTGAAACATTAGCGACAGTTTAGTGCAATGGTCGCCATCCTTTATTATGGAGACAACTGTCCACATGGAGACTGTAGGGCATATTAAACATCCATCCAGCTATTTAAGAATTTCTAAAGGTAAATATTAAATGTGAGGAGAAATTGATTAGAAGTACAACTAAGAGTTTAAGTCTTCAGAAAGTCTTCTTTACGTCAATATCTGGAATTAATATGGGTATATTAGATAGGGTTAGTTAGTTTCAGACACATAAGGACATATGGAACATAAATAAGTAGATTAATCGGACAAAATGGCTTTGGAAATTAAAGTACGTGTCCATTATGAACAACAGAAAATGCAAGGCGAGGTCTGAGTCTGATTATTTAGACACAATTACTACTGAAGTACTGGTTTCTTCAAGAAATGATCCATTCCTCAAGCTACGACTACACTGCGACTGCTTTCTTGAAGACCAATGGTATTTCCTGTGTTGTATGTGTCAATAGAGCCGAAACAAACGTTGAAATACGAATGTTAACTCACAACATATATTTATGGATATTACTTGAAGGAGATGTAAATGAGAGAAAGCAAATGTCCACATCATTTGTGTTGGATATTATCTGGACTTTATCCTGTATGATTAATGCCCAACTGAGCCAGTTTGAACAGAAAGCTCTAAATATGGTCTCTGGACACGGAATGCATACGTGAAAACAGGGTTATAGCAGGGTTAGCCTATATTAGCATTAGCATCTACAATAGGTAGACCACTGTATGTGTAAACCTGCTGCCTTCATAAACCAAGCAAACATTAGCCACAGTTTAGAGCAATGGTTGCCATTCTTTATTATGGAGACCATGGTAAATATGGAGATGGTAGGGCATATTAAATATGCATCCAGCTACTTAACTTACCTTTCTAAAGGTACTATATATTAGATGTGCAGGTGTAATTGATTAGAAGTAGAATTAAGAGTTTAAGTCTTCAGGAAAGCTGATCTCCAGGAGCTGGATTAGAAGCCCTATAGCTTAGGGTAGAACTATACTTCTGTGTCACAAGTTAAAAAAAGTTTTCGGCAATGTGTAGACAGGAACATGAGGCATGGCGGACCAGTCACAGTAGCTGCGGTGTTTGTCGCAGAGAAATGTAGTTACGTTTCTGGGGAGGTACTTCAGCAAAGGGCTTAAATTGGGCCTTAGTCCACTCTTCCCAAATACAATCCTTGAGTACTCCTGGTCTGCACATTTTAGTGCAGTTTTTCCTGCTCCGGGACACTGATATAACCTCAGCAAAGGCCAAGTCAGCTGCTCTGTTGAAACGTGGCGTGTCTACAATGACGCAACACGATTTGTCTCTACAGTCCACTGTACGTGCTTCTTTCTTCGAGTCACCATAAGTCCTCTTTTTTCAATTGCTTCCACATCAGATTTTTGAGGGATTACTGCGGGTTGACCATCTGTTAGGCAGGATAACTCCACTACGCTCTGTTTTGGTCTTGCTCCTCTCTGGCAGCCTGAATGCACTCCTTAGTTCAAAACATGCATGGGCCAGAGCTGACTTGGTGTGTGCATGTGTGTGCATGTGTGAAAAGTCCCTCTTATCCGTCCTTTTTCTCTCCAGTGGAGGGAGCTCTTTCAAAACCAAGTCAGCGCCAAGGAGTTGCTGTCTCAGGACTTCCCTGGACTGACCTATCTCCAAGTCCAGCGGTGACCTACCTGGCCTCGTCCTGAAAATGACCCTTAAGCTCGGAGACAGAGGGCGAGAGGGAAAACTGAACTGATCTGAAGCCTTGGATGACCTAAACGGTGACGGTTTTCTTGCTGTGGCAGCTGCAGAATAAAGATACTACGTCTCTGTTCACAAAGTACAGATGTGATTTTGGTACAATGGGTCTTAAGGACACACCATAATCCAATCACTCAAACCACAGTCAGATGTGGTCAGGTATATGTCCACATATAACTGCATTATTATAGTAGTAGTAATAGTGTGAGCAACAAAGCATCTCAGTTTATCCCCATCAGTAAAGCACAGCCTGCATTAACCATTTTCACTGGCAAGCTTTGCATAATAACAACAAGAAAACACTGTCCGTTGCATTGGCCCATATAAGCACAGCTAAAACTGTAATGAATATAGATAAAGATAATGTGGTCGGTGCAAAAGTGGAACTAGTGGTCTTATCTCAATTAGGGCTGCAGAAAACTAGCCCCTCCTCCAGTGGAAGTTATTTTAAAAAAATCTGGAGATGCATTTAGTAAAATGGCAAGTATTAAAGGCAATACATTTTGGCAAGCATTTGTGATTGAATCGCCCAAGACCCAGGTGCCAGGTGTGAACAAGGCCAAAAATGACTTTGCAGAATCATAGGGCAAGAACATTTCAGAGGCAGCTGAAAGAATTGAGAAAACAGGATGAAAAGAAACTTAATTTATGAAGAAAGATGACAAGATTCTAGATGTTAGAGCCCATTTTAAGTGGATATGACAAGGGCTGTCAAACCCAGTCTTGGAAAACCAATGATCTGAGAAGCCTCCAGTTTTCCACTGCCTAAAAACAACTGATTAAAGTCTAGAAAGGTTTGCAATTTTACTTGAGTTTAATCAGTGTGCCAAACAAGGGACCAAAAAAAAATAAATGTGCAGTGGTCAATGACAGCCGTGGCCTAAAAGCACTTGCACTACAGCGATAAAGTCAACAGAATGGACAAAAAGGTCAAGTAACCGACAGGCAAGGACGCTTCAGAGCAGACAAGATGGCAGGCAAGCAAGGTGAATTTAACAAGCTCTAAACCCGAAACACTGATAAATCAGTGGAGAGAAACCAAATAAAAATACAGAGCGTAAACAAGAAATTTCATGCTGAGAGCACAGCTGTCTGTAGCGTGACAGATTTAATAATAAACACAAACACTACGCCGCACTACGCCTGCAGCTTCAGCCTGTAAAACTCGGGTACGACAGCGACAGTCGTGCTCATCTCCAATAACTCTGGTTTATTGTAGCCAAACGTGTCTCTTGTTCCCACCTTTCATTCTGTGCTGTCCCTTCCCAACGAAGCAGCTCTCTTATTCCCCGATTCCCCGATCACCGACCTCCTGCATCTTCATGCCCTTCTATACGTGTTTAAATGACAACTACAGCTTGCGTATTGATGCTCATTTTAATTACACTGAGCTCAGGTCAGAGGTGAGAGGACACAAGAGTGTGGCTGGTCAGCCATTAGCTGCCATTAGCCTGCAGAAGGGACAAAGGGGCATTGAGGAGCCGCATCGTTAATCGGAACCTTCAAAGGGGCCCAGGGCGGTCCGCCGTAGGAGCGGCAAAGAGAGAGAGCCAATTACGTATTCGCCTCCCCGGGGTAATTTGCACCCATTGTACGGTGAGAGCCGAATCAAGACACGAGATCACAGATTAAGCACTTAACAGGAGCTGAGAGGAGCTTTTCAGAGACCAACAGCAGGAGGAGGAGGAGAGAGGGGGATACTGAAAGAGAGAGATGGTAATTACACAGCGGTTTACAGTCATCCCAATCCTCTCAGCTCCATCTACGCTCTGCCCCCAGACTGAGATTCTGTCCAGAAGCTCCCTCTCACCGACGTCGTGTTTACGTTCAGGCCTACGTCTGAATGGCACTAGGAGATTAGATAAATTAGTTGGCCGCATGCATGATTGCTACAGCGCTGGCGAGAGCGAACGGGACGTTCTTCAGCACATTCATCACTTTCCAACTCGCTCTTCAAGGACTGTATGCTGTTTGACAGCACGGACAGGCGAGTCGGAGGTTTGAGAGACGTCCTGGATATGAGAACAGCATGCTGGAGAAGGCTGAGGCTGCTTGCTAGGAAGGATGTAGGTTTCAGGGCAATACTTTAGTGGCATGAGCTTTCAAGACTTTCATCAGTTTGATGCTCGGTCTGGTGCTTAATTGGTGAGGGTCATTAATGCAAGTAAGAATGCTTGGTTACCACAAGGCCAGACAATAAGGCCCAATCCCATTTCACCCCTTGGCCCGACCACTTAGCCCTACCCTTCTACGTTTTTGTCGTGCATGTCTAGAGGTAGGGTGTCCCAATTCTTATAAGGCTGGAGAAGGAGGGGGAAGTGTTACGGCTTCATGACCCTTTAAATAGAGATTTTGCAGAGGCACGCTTCAAACAGAGGGCTGAGAATCAATGGGAAGATGGGGGCACAAGCAACCAAAAAAACCCACAAATGTAAGCATATTTCCTTGTTATAAATTATGATTACCACTATGTTAGTTACCATAGTTTAATGGTGTATAGTTTAGTTTCAATGTTTTATGGTCATGTTTTTTATAACAAGCACAAACAAATCGCTATTAGTTCGTCTCTGTAGCTGGCCAGCTAGCTAACATTCCTGTTCCACCTTAAATGGTGCAACAGACGGAAGAGGCTGCAGCATTTAAGGTTGGAATGAAAAATGTCCCAATTCTTAGAGGCAGGATTTGGACCCTTCCCTCTGTAACTCTGTTTCAAGGAAGGGGGTTATGCTTGAAAACAAGGGGTAGGGATACAAAAGAGAAATGGGACTAGGACTGTGCTAGGACAAGCGCAAGATGCACATCTAAGGACATGTTTAACCTTTCATGGTACATGCAAAACAATAGTTTCTGAATCTGTGGCAAGTGTTCTAGCAGTAGTTTTAGGTCACATCTTAAGATGATCCCTAGTTAAGACTTGTTACTGCTAGTTACTGACAAGGTTAAATGAGTTGCATGCAGGTCAGATAGAGAGTGACCATCAGGGGTATATGGCCTCTTTTTTTGACACTGCCCCTTAAAAAACATTGTATAAGGGAAGACAGGTCACTGTTCAAGACACTTCCCATTCACTTCCTTTGTAGGACCATTAACTTTATAAATTGAAGGGCACACTTCATAAAGAGGTAGTACAACCCATAGGAGGCAGCCATGCACTAAAGCAGTTTCTCAATCCTGGTCCTGGAGGCACAATTCTCTATATATTTTAGTGGATTTCTTGCTTTAACACATCCCTGCATCTCTGAAGGGATGTGCTAATGAGCTGATTCATTAAATCAGGTACAGCAATAAATATGCAGGGCAGGGTGCCTCAAGGAGACAGACTGAGAAACGCTGATCTAAAGGTTAAAGAAGGTTAAATAGTAGATTTGGGACTGGAAGGAATCAAACCCTTTGCTGGATCAGGAATACAGGAATAAAGGGTTGGGCTAAAGTAACTTTGAACCCTTGTCCTTAGCGACCTGGCTACATACCAACTTAAAAATTGGGTATTATATTAAAAAATGCCAAGAAGAGGCTAGAATCAACAGAAAGTACTCTTTGAAGAGATGGGTTTCCTGACAGCAATCGAAGACAGCATGTCACTGCTGTTTGGACACCCTGCAGGGGTTCATTCCACCACCTTGGTGCAAGAAAGAAGAAAAGAATGTAGGCTCATCTTCCATGACTTTGAAGGACTTTGGGTCAAACCATAAGAGTCTTTTGCTACAGCTCTAGTTTTGACAATTGCCATCAAATATGGAGGGGCTGTTCCATGTTTGGCTTTGTTGTCCAGCATCAGCATCAGTGTATTTCTAACACAAATGCAAACACAGAAATCAGATCACTAAAGCGAATCACTAAGGTTCGGCACTTTCTGCTCCCTACATCAGAGCAGGTCGTCTCTATGGCTCTTTGTAGCAGTCTGTCTAACAGCACGTCTGTCCCCTGGGAGGCAGATCTTTTCAGGCAGTGACTCACTCTCTCTCCTGTAGTCCCCCGACACCCTCACCAAAGTCTTATTGTCAGCAGACACAAACAGTCACATGTCAGGAACAGAGCAGTCTCTAATCTCCGGCCGTCACTCACTACACTCCTACACACACCTACCTACATACACAAACACACACTCGCGCTGATCAATGAAGCTGGCAGAGAGGGCCTTTTGTTATCTCTGATTAGATTTTCATGAGCAGGAGCACGAGCTGTCCTGTTGACCATCTGCTCATTCACTCCCCCAAAACCCTTGAGAAATGCAGTCCAGGGGTCCTGCCAGCTCCCACTGCTTTTGTTGGGCTTCCCTTCGTATTCGTAGTCAATCAACATGTCACCCCGCATCAGCGTCACGACGGACAAGGAAAAAAAGAGAGCGCGCGCCAGCAGCACGAAAGAGCATCTATTACTGTACCAATGAAGCTACACCAATCAAGATTAAGATCTGATCAGATTCAGAGGCGGCACACAAATCTTGGCATGGGTTCTAGGAAGCAATATATATATATATATATATATATATATATTGCTTCCTAGAACCCATGCCAATATATATATATATATATATAAACCCAATATATGTGACCAAATATCATTTTAATTAATGTATGCATGGCTGACAAAGATGTGCAAAAACACACACACAAACACACAGCTTGTCTGTTACCTGCATAGAAGGAAAAAAAAATGCTGCCAATAAAATAAAAGTAGAAATGGAGCAGACAAACATGAATCTATTAGCACCATGCTTAATACCAGACATGTGGTACTAGAGGGGTATAAATGCCATCCAGCACTGACCGTTGGAGCGGTGGAACTGTGTACATTTGGGATTACAAGTTGGGGAGATGATGATAAGGCGGAGAGGTGTTCATCCAACTTCTATTAAATCAATTAGATATTTTAAATCCTGATCATGCAGCTTGCCATCAGCTGAGTACAATAGGTCTTGCTCTCTCTGGGTGAGTAGATTTCAAAGGGTGATGTCGATCAGCACAAGGCGTCTGTGAGCTGATGTATCTGAACTGAGTCGCTGCACTTTCTTCTGAGCACGCTGACTCACAGGCAGCCTCCGCTCACACCACAGCATTGAGAACATTTCTTTCGGCTGCGGGGCCGCTCGTTGAGAGCCTGATGACATCGTCATGTGATGTCAGGACCACATCAGCCAATTGGATGAGATTTTCAGGGAATATAATGTTTGGCGGGTTTATATACTCACCTCTGAGTATATCTGAGCTAGCGCTTAGCATGGTTAGCAGGTAATACTAATGCTGCTCCAGGAGCACTAGCCAGGGTTAGCAGAAGCCACAGGCTGATAATACTCCCCTCTAAACGGCAAAAGAGCTAGCGCTTAGCGCAGTTAGCGGATAATGCTAATATTGCTCCAGCCTTGAGTCTCTATGCTGGAGAACTAAACTCCTTAAGTGAAACTCCTGTATAACTCTGTACTTCAGCGGAGTGGCTTTACTGCTCCTTAATACCTGACTGGTAGAATTCATACATAATGAGCACTGGATTAAAAGATGCACTGACACATTTTGGGAAAATTAAATGATTTTAAATGCGCGAAAAATACGGTAGGCTGTTCTTAAGAACTTGAACTGCACTTATTATGATTCTTTAATTCTTTTCTGAGAAAGGTTCATGAATCTGGCCCCTGAAGGCTAATTATCTTTTGGTCAGTGCAGTGCATGAGCCAAGCTCTGTTTTATAGCTGTGTGAGGGTGTGTGTGTGTGTGTGTGTGTGTGTGTGTAAAAGTGGGCACCTCATTGGGGATGTAATGTTCAACACTAAAAGAGACCAAACAACCCAGTGATTCTGATGAGGCTGCTGCACCACCGCTCCCCCGGCTGAATGAACAGAGCTGAATGGCCTCTGATCATCTGATCAGTGCACACTGCAGCAGTGTGTCAGCAAGGGACAGGAGCCCAGAGACAAGAGAGAGAGAGAGAGAGAGAGAGAGAAAACAAAAGAAAACAAAAGAACGGAGGAGGGGAGAGAGAGAGAGAGAGAGAGAGAGAGAGAGAAGAAGAAGAAGACAAAGAAGTCCCAGTTCCCCAGCACAATGTGAGTACACGTATGTAGGAGTGTGTGTTTCTCAGTGCATCAAAAGGCTAAAGAGAGAAGCACACCTACATATCACACATAATTTACACATAAACCTCCACTCTAATAATATATAAATCCACTGACTTACCATTAGATACGAACCCTGGATCGATAAAGGCAATAAGGCAATTGTGGAACTCACCTAAGCAATTAAACACAGAGTGCCTGAGGCCCTACACACTCGCTAATAAACTCATCAACACAGCCTTATATACTGCTGCCTGCAGGGTTAAAAATACACTCAGCGCTCATCATCACAACAGTCCGGACCTAGTGTCTGAAGAAGATAAACTATACTATAATACAGCTGACAGAATAACTGCATGAAAATACATGAAGAGTGCATCAGTAAACACTGGAGATATGAGACAGCTAATCGACATCATTGACTCATCATTTAATTCATCATTAACAAGCTTGATGATGTCTGCACTCCACTTTTTAAATCAAATGACTACAAGCAGAAAAGAAAAGACTGAGTCAAAACCAGGTACAAAACAGAATACAAGCAGTTTTGACAGTTCTCACTCATATTTGGGAGTTTGTTAACGTGCAGTGCTTTCCCCTTGGATTGGTTTGGTTTCACACAGGGAAAACTGCAAGTGCAACAATATGTCAAAACAAGCCATGTGACCACGTCCTCTCCGATTATTGGTTATTAAGTTAAAGGGAAATACAGTTACAAGGTTCTGTGTTCTCGACTAGCATGTATTACAGTGCATTGTACGGATGTAGCAGAGGCAGAGATGGCATTAGCCAACTGCTGTAGTGACTATCAGGGTAATAAATCTGGTTAAACTGCACCTGAAAAGCCGTTCAGCTCAAACTTGAGGAGTACATTTGCCAGTTGCGCCAGATCACGTTATCCTCGCAAACAAACACCTCTCTGAGATGTTTTTGGTTCACACCCAAGTGCATTTACTGTATTCACACCTGCCTATTTACAGCACAGACCCCTTTTTAACTGAAATGAAAAATATAGGTGTGAAATAGTCCCTATATTCCAAAAACAGTCCTTTTTATGTCACGTCAAAAAATAAATACAAATTGTATACAATCCCTGTGAATAAAAGCACACCAATAGGACTGTGCACCACCACTCCAAAAGGTGGCGATCTAAAAGCTCATAACTCTTGTGGTGCACAAGCTTTTGCACGTTCCTAATGTTTGATTGTTCATTTTTAGTGATCAATTCATCTTCTATTTACTTAACAATTTAACCATATTACTGTGAACATAGCTTATTTTGTCAAGTATCATCCTCGGGGTGCTGAGTGGTCCATCGGTCTAAAGCGCTGCCACTATGAGCAGGAGGTCGCAGGTTTGAACCCCCGCTCATGCAGCTTTACCATCAAGCTGCCGGCGCTCAGAGGGAGCACAATTGGCCCTGCTCCCTCCGGGTGGGTACAGTAGATGGCGCTCTCTCCCCACATCACTCCTAGGGTGATATCTGCAGCACAGGGCGTCTGTGAGCTGATGTATCAGAACCGAGTCGCTGCGCTTTCCTCCGAGTGTTAGCGCTGTGATGCTACTCGGTAATGCTACAGCATCAGCAGCAGCTGGAAAAGAAGTGGTGGCTGACTTCACATGTATCAGAGGAAGCATGTGTTAGTCTTCACCCTCCTGGTGTGTTGGGGCATCACTAGTGATAGGGGGAGTCCTGATGCATGGGTTGGGTAATTGGCCATGTAAGCTTTGTGAGATCTGAATAATTGAATGATCGTTCTGTCTTAATCATTCAATCAATAAATAATTGGTGTAAGAAATCAAAAGTGATTTAAATGATAAGTTAGTGATTGCAATCAGTAATGAAGGCTCAGAAACTGGTCGGCAGCAATTAGCTGTGTTTGAAAGAGCTGTATTTCACTTGTGTGTGATAAGTCATGTGAGCTGCTGAAGGCGGGGCTTACACATTGCCTGCACCTGTTCCCTACATCTGCTGGAGGCGGAGCTGAGGAAGTGAACACTCACAGCAGTCAGCGGGAGGTTTCTGAGTTTGGGGGAAAAACGGGATAAACCTTCCCTGAAGGTTCATTGTAGAGAAATGCAAATAAAAAATTGGAACCACTTTAAAATAAGACTACCTTTATAAAGGGTTTATAAATGGTTTACAATTAGTTTATTAATGGTTAATAATTAGGTTGTAAAGGCCTTAAAATCATTAATAATCAGTTATAACACATACGTATATATGTACATTATATACATACAATATAGATAGCTGTGGGTTCACTATTTGGCAAACAACAGGTCATTGTTGCCCTTTTTACGTATGTGTTATAACTGATTATTAATGATTTTTAAGGCATTTACAACCTAATTAGTAACCATTAATAAACTAATTGTAAACCATTTATATACCCTTTATAAAGGTAGTCTTATTTTAAAGTGGTACCAAATTTTTTTTTTAGATTAGATTACTCACCAATTATTCTGCCATGTCCTCTACCTCTAAATGTAATAAAAAATGCTGACCATGAGATTTAAAAGGCATTTAAATGTTCAGATGTTGTTTAAATGTGAAAAGTACTGATATTTAGTCCCCAGCATTTTAATATTGAGGTACTGTTATAAATATTGATTAGTCGACGATTGTCGATTATTAATCAACATTGTCGATTATATTGATTAATTGTTGCAGCACAAAAACAAACCAGGATATGTAAGTAGCGATATTGATCTTTGAGAACAGATCTGCAGACTCTTGGTATTTTAATCTCAGTGTCTTTATGAGGGAGAGTCACCTGGAATAGTTTTCTCAGCGTCTTGAAGGAAGGAGTTTCTGGAGGTGCTGAACAATAGTTGCTGCTTTTCCTTCACTTTGCTGTGAAGCTCCAGCTCATCCCAATTAAATCACCTCAAATCACCTTAATCTCAGTTCATCAGATTTAGGTTAAGAGATTGAGGAGAACAAACACTTTTTTTTATTTACTACATAATTCCATATGTGTTCTTTAATTGTTTGTTTTTTATGTCTTTAATATTAATCTACAATATAGAAAATAAATCAAAGAAATAAAGAAAAAGGTATGTCTGAACCTTTGCCTGGTATTGTATATTAAATAAAGGTTTAATAAGTGTTTCCTTGCCACGGTTGTCACCACAATTATTGGCATCACTGTGGTGCTATATACAGTTGTGGTCAAAAGTTTACATACACTTGTAAAAAAACATAATGTTATGGCTGTCTTGAGTTTTCAATAAGTTCTACAACTCTTATTTTTCTGTGATAGAGTGATCGGAACACATACATGTTTGTCACAAAAAACATAAAATTTGGTTCTTTCATAAATTTATTATGGGTCTGCTGAAAATGTCACCAAATCTGCTGGGTCAAAAATATACATACAGCAACAAAATTTGTCAATTTTGGTGATGTAGCGAGTTGTGTCAATCAAATTAGCTTCATGTCATGGCCTCTTCACTTCTTGTAAGTGATTCTGATTGACTACAGCTGTTGACTTCTCATGAGCCCATTTAAATAGGGCTCATTTGACCCAGTGATTAGACTCAGCTACAAAAGCTACAATGGGAAAGTCAAAGGAACTCAGTGTGGATCTGAAAAAGCGAATTATTGACTTGAACAAGTCAGGGAAGTCACTTGGAGCCATTTCAAAGCAGCTACAGGTCCCAAGAGCAACTGTGCAGACAATTATACGCAAGTATAAAGTGCATGGAACAGTTGTGTCACTGCCACGATCAGGAAGAAAACGCAAGCTATCACATGCTGCCGAGAGGAGATTGGTCAGGATGGTCAAGAGTCAACCAAGAATCACCAAGAAGCAGGTCTGCAAGGATTTGGAAGCTGATGGAACACAGGTGTCAGTCTCCACAGTCAAGCGTGTTTTACATCGCCATGGACTGAGAGGCTGCCGTGCAAGAAAGAAGCCCTTGCTCCAGAAAAGGCACCTTAAGACTCGGCTGAAGTTTGCTGCTGATCACATGGACAAAGATAAAACCTTCTGGAGGAAAGTTCTCTGGTCAGACGAAACAAAAATTGAGCTGTTTGGCCACAACACCCAGCAATATGTTTGGAGGAGAAAAGGTGAGGCCTTTAATCCCAGGAACACCATGCCTACTGTCAAGCATGGTGGTGGTAGTATTATGCTCTGGGGATGTTTTGCTGCCAGTGGAACTGGTTCTTTGCAGAAAGTAAATGGGATAATGAAGAAGGAGGATTACCTCCAAATTCTGCAGGAAAACTTAAAACCATCAGCCCGAAGGTTGGGTCTTGGGCGCAGTTGGGTGTTCCAACAAGACAATGACCCAAAACACACATCAAAAGTGGTAAAGGAATGGCTAAACCAGGCTAGAATTAAGGTTTTAGAATGGCCTTCCCAAAGTCCTGACTTAAACCCCATTGAGAACATGTGGACAGTGCTAAAGAAACGGGTTCATGCAAGAAAACCATCACATTTAGCTGAACTGCACCAATTCTGTCAAGAAGAGTGGTCAAACATTCGACCTGAAGCTTGCCAGGAGCTTGTGGATGGCTACCAAAAGCGCCTAGTTGCCGTGAAAATGGCCAAGGGACATGTAACCAAATACTAATGTTGCTGTATGTATATTTTTGACCCAGCAGATTTGGTGACATTTTCAGCAGACCCATAATAAATTTATGAAAGAACCAAATTTTATGACTGTTTTTTGTGACAAACATGTATGTGTTCCGATCACTCTATCACAGAAAAATAAGAGTTGTAGAACTTATTGAAAACTCAAGATAGCCATAACATTATGTTTTTTTACAAGTGTATGTAAACTTTTGACCACAACTGTAAATATAGCACCCCAGAGATATAAATTATAATATATAAATTAAATTGAATTGAGTTGAATTGAACCGCATTACTGTAAGAAAGTAGGGTTAGACTTAAGCTAGAATCAAGTGATTGACAACCTTGGCTGGAAAAGACTATTTGCAGCACCTTTGGTTAGTACTACACTTTTATCTAAGCCAGCCAGAGTCCAAATACCGTTTAAAACATTATCTTTATTTTTTCTTTAAATCATTACAGGTGTGCGAGAAGTCTAATAAACCTAGTAAATGGTTTTGTAATAAAACACATTAATTGCATTTTTACTGTACAAATAAATTACACATACTGGAAAAACATGGTACCTAGTAAAAAAACTCTACTTTTGCCCCATGAAGGCAGTCTGAGACACTAGTTCTGAAAGAAGAGGATGAAACTACAAAATAAATAGGTGAGTCTGGCTCCACCCATGTTCTCTACTGGGCAGACTCTGGTCATCCATATTTTTTTACACAATTATGAACACACTAAAACTAAAACTGTACTAAGATCAATAAAGCACCAGATCAGAACCTGACCATGTAGTGAGAGACCAAAAAAACAACACTGTACAGAACCGGGTCCTGAATATCAAGTAGGGGTGGGCGATATTGCCCTAAAATAATATCACAATATTTCACGGTATTTTCGCAATAACGATACTCTTGGCGATATAAATTAATGATTTTTTTTTTTTTAAGAACACACTACTGCAACAAAATGAAATTTTTATTTTATTATTGCATTTGATTTACGTCACACCCCTACCTGAGATATACAAAATATTTGATCAGAATTTGATCAGATTTGTAACAGAAGTCAATGATGCAGGAAAATGTCATGATACTAATAATACTAATAATGAACTCCATATATCTCCATATATCCAGGATTAAAGTAAAATAAATGATACTGGACAGATATAATCTGTCTCTAGTAGATATATAATGGGAAATGAGAACAGTGTGAATTTTTCTTTTGCTAAAAACAGCAAAAAAGTAGTACCCTGATGTGATAATTAGGTAATTAGGGGTGGGTGATGTGGCACCATATTTTTAGGGTATAATATCGATCACCATATTCAAAAATGTTGGCGATATTATCACATACGATACAATACGGCACACCCCTAATATCAATATATTCCTTATTTCTCCTGTTCTCTCCCTCACACAATCCCTAACCCAGACGCCGCGCTTCCACACAACTCTTAACAATCCAGCAGCGACTGCACAGCGCTCTTCATTAGGGGTTTACACGGTGTCACTGTTACACACTGCTGCTCTCTACACTTCATATCTGGCAACCCATACTCTTCCTGATTCGAGTCACTGCTGTGCCACAGTCAATACTCAGTGTGTGAAATGAGAGAGAATTAATCATGTGTTGAATTTGTCTCTGCACACGCTCACGACTACTCAAATAAATATGCTCTTATTTGCTGCTGATGTATTTTGCATGTGGCTGCACATGTTTTATGCATGTAGTAATGCCTGTGGTGAGATGATGACACACACACACACACACACACACACACACACAAAATGAAAGTTCTTGTAATATCACACACACTGTACAAGCGCACACACAAAACCCACACTAAAGGTCTGTAGGGGAATGTAATGAAGCCAGAAGCCAAACTAATGTGCAACTTTAACAACCAGCCATATCAGGCCTGACTGAACCTTATTTTCCATAACAAACAAGGAGCGGGGCATCTTTGTTTATTGTATTAAAACAACTAGTAAAATGATCATAATTGGGTCCATAAAACATCATTATGAGAAGAACCAAACAAAACCTTAAATATAGAAAGAAAAACAATTGAACAAGTTAAAGAAGTAAAACTATTAGGTATCATGATAGACAACAAATTATCATGGGTAAATCATATTGAGAACATTATAGCAAAAATGGGAAAAATCTTAGCCATCATTACGAGATGTTCTATTTTTTTTTTTTACACAAACAGTTTTAAAATTAGTAGTACAATCATTAGTATTAGTATATATTAGTCTCATCTTGATAACTGTGCAGCTGTGTGGTCAAATGCATCAAAAAAACACCTAATGAAATTACAGATAATACAGAACAAAGCAGCAAGACTAGTGTTACGCTGCCCATACAGAACTAACTTAAACACGATGCACAATAAACGTGAATGGTTAACTGTTGAAGACAGATGGAAATCAAGCCTGGTGAGATTCATAAAGAATACACAAGAGCAACAACATCCAGTGGATTTTTATCATCAATTAGAGCAAGTAACAGAGAGAGAAACCAATACCACAAGATATTCAACCAAACATTATTTCAGATTACCAAAAGCTAAAACTTACTACATGTGTAAAACAGTAATTTATAGAGCTATTAAAGAGTGGAATTATTTACCAGAATCATTGACTAAAACTGATAGCAAAACACAGTTTAAAAAACGAGTGAAAAAACTTTATCTAACTAATATTAAAGACAGTAAATCCTAACAATTAAATTGAACAGTGGAGGAAGTTGTGCAAGGGACAATCAGGATTGAATAGAGGTGATGAGGTGTCCAGGACACACTAGATTATTATTTCTTTCTATTGTTTGTTATTTTTTTGTGTAACTTTTTTGTGTAGTTAATATTCACTTTGTATGTATATATATGGAAAATGTGTGTGTGTGTGTGTGTGTGTGTGTGCACTTATGACTGGAATGTATTATTTGGCAATTGCTTGTATCTTTGTCTGTCGGACCCCAGGAAGAGTAGCAGCTATTGCGATAGCAGCTAATGGGGATCCAAATAAAACAAAAAATAAAACAATTAAAACAACTAGTGCAACTAGTGCTGGGCGATAAGGGAAAAATCATATATCATGATAGGGATTTTTTATATCACGTTAACGATATATATCATGATATACCACATTTAAGTATGTTTTCAGTTATTCTTCGAAAAATATGACAAAATAATAACATTGCTTACTTTTTCCAACTTTATTTTTTTATTTTTACTTTATGTATCAAATGAAAACAGATGAGGTAGATGCAGTAGCTATTTTTTTTCTAAAGAACAATGCGTCTCCTTTGTTCAGCTCTCATGAGTTTAATAATGTAAAGCAGCGTCACGTCGCAAAACCACATTATGAAGCTTTTTTGGGGAGATTAATTTATTATCACTTATATAAACCGAGTTCATGCAAAGTGACCACGCCAATACATTTCATCATAGCCTACTTTATATATTTGCATGAATAATTGATGAAATTACAATAGAAAACGATAGGGTAGATAAGTAGCATGATAGACACTTTTCTATCGTCCCCACGATATTTATCATCATATCGCACAGCACTAAGTGCAAGAGCAGATCTCTTACAGATTTGTTTAAAAAATACAGAGCATTTTTCTCACTATAAGACTCACCTGATTATAAGGCGCATTATGCGACACTAGTAAGGAATATTGCCATGTTTACCTTCAAATTCAGCAGGTCTCGCCACTGGGTGGCGAAACTTGTAAAGCTAAGCTAAGTTAAGTAAACAAACCTGTAATTCTTAAAAAAAAAAAAAAAAAGTTTTAAAGTGAAATGAGCGCCGGCTGTTGATCTACACACACAGATTTCTCTCCTGGAAACTGTTTATTTGGGTTAGTAAAGCTTTTCTGTCTGGGCGCAGTAGCATTAGCATTAGCATTAGCAGCTATTTGCTAGCGCCAGCCAGTATGAGGTCTGATATGACGTACAGACATTTTTGTGTGCACATTGTAAATGCTTTAAAAACAATACGCTAGCTAGTTAGCTATGCTCTAAGTAGCTACAAATAATAGATTAACATTTACTTTGAGTATGACATGACCATAAACGATAAAATATAAAATAATTAGACATCCAATCACAAAAAAGTGGAAGAGAGAGAGAGAGAGAGAGAGAGAGAGGAGAAGTAAGAGAGAGCACGAGTGTATCTGATCTGTCCACACATGTCTCTTATCATCAGTTTGCAGGGGCTAAATCAGTCTCAGGCAGGCATGATTCCACCTGCACAAAGACCCTCTGTCCCCGGGGACACGGTCCAGCACTGTTCACACCAGCTAGCATTGCTGGAGCAGCATTAGCATTAGACGCTAACCATGCTAAATCATAGCTCTTTCACTGTTCAGAGGTGAGTATATCAGACTGTAGCCTGTAGTGTGTTTATCATGTTAAAACAAGCTTAGTGTGATGAACCGCTAGCTAATATCGCTCTGGCTTACTGGAACACTCAAGGTTTCTCAGTGTAGCGCTGTCGGTGGGATTTATTGTTAGCCGCTAATGCTAATGCTAATGCTGCTGCACCCAGCCCAGGAAATCTGGAACTCTAAGCTTACTGTAAATAAACGAAAGCGCTTTACTCACCCAAATAAACAACTTTAGTTACCCTACAGCCCGCCGAGAGACGAGACCTGCTGATTTAGAAGGAAAATATGGCCACACCGTTGTTCCTTACTAGTGTCGCTTAATGTGCCTTTATAATCCAGTGCATCTTATATGTATAAAATAGACCAGAAAATAGACGTTCACTGATAGTGCGCCTTATAGTGTGAAAAAATACGTTGCTGTTTGGCCGTGTGCTAACGCAGACAACCGCCTGCATTAGCCTGTGTGCTACAAATGTTACTGGAGGCTTCCACCAGAGGGCAGCCATCATGCATACACAACCATTATAGTTTTGGAGATATTTAATCTGTAAACACTGAAAATGAAGATTAGGTAGCAGATTTACAGAAGCAGACTGATCAGAGACACAAGAGATTACCGAGAAGTAGATTGATTTCTATTAGTATAATTGATTGTTCACAGCCTGTTGAAGCATTTACAATCACAATATTGATTTAGAATTTTTATTTACATGTAAAGATTGGCGTTTAGAAAGTGGTGGTTCATTTACTGCAGGGTTTAAACCTCATCTGATTGACATCTGATAGTGTTATACTCCTTCAGAACCCAGTGTTCTGACTGGATAAAAAGTACGGAAAATGGTTTTTACTCAGATTTTATGCAGATTTAATGATGATGGTGTGTTTTCTATCCTTTATTTTATTGCACATTGAACTGTAAATCCTGTATCATGATCCATGTTGCATCGCTAAGTTCTTGCCAATTTTCATCCCTAGTTTAAACACAACACACTAGGGGTGGGCGATATGGCTCTAAAATAATATCACGATATTTCAGGGTATTTTTGCGATAACGATATACTTGGCGATATAGGAAAACTAAAATAATTAATTCATTTCAGGAATATAGTATAATAGTATAACAGTATAATCATAATGTGGCAAAATAAATAATATAGCATAAAATAATATAATGCAGCAAATAATATTGCAGAATATTTAGTGCATGCATATAAACTGCAAACTAAAACAATTATACAATAAATACACCTAAAGCTTCACAGTAAATAATAGACTACTTTTAAGACAGAACAGCCCTATTATCACTATATGGATTTTTAATATCATGATATTTCTGTGTCACGATATATTGTATACGATATAATATTGCCCACCCCTAACACACAGCTGCCTATTACAATTTACCTGCAAACTGAAACCACTGACTACATCAGATACACAACCAGATTCATACTGCTCTACCTCACACAGCCCAGCTATTATTCTAGCATCCAAACCATCATTACACAGGCATTTATATTCATACACAAGTCTATAGTGCATTGCAATATACACACATTTAACCAGCCAGTACCATTACACACACACACACACACACACACACACACAGCATGGAGGGGTCAGGATGTTCTTGCAGGAAATAACATGAGTAAGTGTGCAGCTGCATGCGTGTGTGGCCATTATGCAGGGCAAGGACATTGGAGATTAATATCTAACACACCTAACCTCACACCATCCCATAATTCAGAGATTTACAGTGTCTGTCTCTATGTGTGTGTGTGAGTGAGACAGTGTAAGAGAGAGATAGAGAGAGAGCATGCATGCATGGATGTGTTTAGGCCAGTCAGGACCTTGATGTACTGTATAAATTTCCATTCATTACGGACCAAATGCAAGCCTCAGTTCTTCTCTGGTCTGATGCTGATTATAAACTTAATGCTGCATCTCCTCATAATAACCTCCACCCCTCCTACACAGCACCTTCATCATTTCCTTAACGAAATGGTCACCCCAAGTTTGTCTCCAGTGGATGATTTTGCATTGTTGCATACAGTGATGTCAGTAACGCGTTACTCTAATCTGACCCTTTTTTTCAGTAACGAGTAATCTAACGCGTTACTATTTCCAATCCAGTAATCAGATTAAAGTTACTTATTTAAGTCACTGTGCGTTACTCTCTCTCTCTCTCTCCACCTCATCTCCTCCACACACACACACACACCGCTCCCTTACCCATTCCCCCTCCGCTCTTCCCCAATCACACACGTCTCGCTTTCTCCCCTGTCTCTCTCTCTCGCGCTCGGCGTGTCTTTAGTTTCCGCCCGTTTTCGTTTTTCGCCGGTATGGGTCCGTATTGGACAACATCTGGGTCCGGACCCGGACCGCAGTCTGCAAATATGTGATCCCTGGTCTAGACCATATACACGGTTCTGTTTTATAAAACCACTCCTTGCTGCCCTGCAGAGAACAACAAGTTCAATGTTCAGTTTACAGTGTTAAACATGTCAGGTCAAGAAAGACTTTCTTTATTTTATATATTTTTTATAAAAACAAGTATTTATGTTTAGTAAAATCAAGAAAGACCATATTTAATTTTTTATAAAAAAAAAAATATTTATGTTAAGTTAATTTTTTTATTTTTATAAAAAAATATTTTTTTTTTTAGGAAATAGTTCAACTTAATAGAGATACATTGTTGCTGTTAAAAATGCATTTTCCAATAAAGGGAGTTTTGGCAAAACTGGTTATAATGTTTATGTTAAGGCGGCGGGAGGTGGTGTCTGCAGCTGCTGAAAGTAACTAATAAAGTAGCTTGTACAGTAACTTAGGGGGTTCTGGTTATGGCAGTCCGCACCACGTTGTGCCACTTTAAGACAATGCACACACACACACACACACACACACACACATTAGGGGTGGGCGATATGGCTCTAAAATAATATCACGATATTTCAGGGTATTTTTGCAATAGCGATATAGGACAATTCAAATAATGGATTCATTTCAGGAATATAGTATAATAGTATAACAGAATAATCATAATGAGGCAAAATAAATAATATAGCATAAAATAATATAATGCAGCAAATAATATTGCAGAATATTTAGTTCATGCATATAAACTGCAAACTAAAACAATTATACAATAAATACACCTAAAGCTTCACAGTAAATAATAGACTACTTTTAAGACAGAACAGCCCTATTATCACGATATGGATTTTTAATATCACGATATTTCTGTGTCACTATATTTTGTATACGATATAATATTGCCCACCCATAACACACACACACCCAACAATAGGCAATAGGGGCTCTTTCCCCCAGTTGCTGTTCTTTATCTGGTCAGGTCAAATCTTCAGCATCTTGTTTGTGAGCTGAATCATCATCTCCGATTGAGAAAAACAAGTTTGATCCAATCAGGGATCGCCATTGCAGAGATCAATGGCCGCTGACTCACTTCCTGTAGAGTGGGTAATGCTCCAGCCTGCCCGTCCCCAGCTCGCCTCGCTGCACTCAGGCAGTGGAGGAGGGAGGTAGACGCTCGCGTCTATTCAGAGACATAATTAAACATTAAACGGCTTGTTACTGTGCAGCAGACGAGGGGAGGATTCGGGAACACAGCACACACACACACACACACACACACACACACACACACACACACAGCACACACACACTTCCTTTCACATTAAACAACGGAAATGTGACTCATTTAGATATGACGATATTAATAAGAGTTAATGAACTTACTCTCAACATAAAGATTAAATTAACTACAGCCACATATCATCCAAAACATGATTTAGTATGTCATGAAATAGCCAGCAAGCTGGTTGACCAGCATTATCAACAATCACACACAACAGTCACTATGCTGGTTAAACCATTAAACTCTAGATAACCAGCTAGCTTAAACAGTAAATGGCATGTTCTCAACGACAGGACAGGAGTTGTTTATAACCACCTTTGCTGATATGAGTGGATCAGATACAGCAGCGCTGCTGCTGGAGTTTTTAAACACTGTGTTAACCCAATGTTCATTCCATTAGACACTCCCACCAAGCTGCTCCACAATGTATACGTAAAGTCAGATACAGAAGCCGTAAAATGGGATAATGGGGATTGTATTTCTTTACATATAGAAGCTGCCAGAGGGAATCTCAATAGATATAGACATTTGCTTCTGTCAGAAACCTATAAATAACTCTTTACGTGGAAGTTACTGGAAAATAATAATAAATAAGAGAACACGATAATAAAAACGATTGCTTTGATTTTACCAAATTAAAAACCTCTGGAATATAATCAAGAGGAAGATGGATGATCACAAACCATCAAACCACCAAACTGAACTGCTTGAATTTTTGCACCAGGAGTAAAGCAGCATAAAGTTATCCAAAAGCAGTGTCTAAGACTGGTGGAGGAGAACATGATGCCAAGATGCATGAAAAAAAAAACTGTCATTAAAAACCACCAGGATTATTCCACCAAATATTGATTATTTCTGAACTCTTAAAACTTTATGAATATGAACTTGTTTTCTTTGCATTATTTGAGGTCTGAAAGCTCTGCATCTTTTTTTTTTGTTATTTCAGCCATTTCTCATTTTCTGTAAATAAATGCTCTAAATGAGAATATTTTTATTTGTAATTTGGGAGAAATGTTGTCTGTAGTTTATAGAATAAAACAGCAATGTTCATTTTACTCAAACATAAACCTATAAATAGCAAAATCAGAGAAACTGATTCTGAGCTGTATCAGACTTTTCCTTACCTGAAACGGAAGCATGTTCTGTTTACAGCGTGTTTAATATAAAAGCTGCAAGTAAGTTTGATGGGGATGCTCACTATTTCTAAAAAAAAAAAAAAAAAAAAAAAAAGTAAAAAAAAAAACATTTTGAAACTAAATGTGAAACTTGACCCGCTGTTAAGCAGGTTTTTATAATGTGAGATTAAAAATTTGAACACTAGGTGTCAGAAACGGGCCAAAGAGTCTAAAAGCGGAGAGGGTGCGCATTTCTAGCGCAGAAAAACGGGCCAAAGAGTCTAAAAGTTGCCGTAATTAAGGAGTTTAATATTAAGAGACATGAAATGAAACATCGATTTGAAAAATCTTAGTTTACACAACACTGTCAAAGATAAAGATAGTAAATCAAGTAAAATGGTGTGTAAATGAAAGTAAACAGGAAAAATGTATTATTTAAAGTGGTATATTTCATTATTTGTTTTATTACAGAGTCGTTGGCCCGTGACTTATATATATTTTATATTTCTCCTTCTGGCCCCAAACAAAAAAAGTTTGGACACCCCTGTTATAGAATAACAAAGTATTCCTATACTGTACTGGTCAACTATATAGATGGATTATATGGCTAGCTAGCTAACTTTTTCTTTCCACCTTAAATGGTGCAACAGATGGCAGAGGCTGCAGCATTTAAGGTGGAATGGGAAAGCTCTACATCACAGAGGAATTGGACAAGAAATGGACGATAATAATAATTAATTGCTGCACCATCTACCACCTTTCTGAAGACATACGATAAAGCCCTAAAGTTAACCAGTTAACAACAAGCAGTTAGGTTGCTGAACTTCAGCGCTCCACCCGATTTCACCCCTCACTTGCGTAACTCTGTTCTAAAGGGAAGGTTACACTCAAAAACAAGTAGCAGGGGTTCAAAAGAGAAATGGGATTGAGCCCTAATCTCCCTGCAAATACAGTTTATGTTTATTTTGCTGGTTTGTATGCTGCTGTTCCTGATGCATTTACACCGTCAGCCAGTTCCTCCTATATATAAAAGAGGAGGGTGTGGGGCTGAGCAGCACAGGCACACAGGGCTTTCTGCATTTCTGCTGAGGTGAAAGATTTTGGGGGATTGGGGGGGAGGAGGAGAACAGCAACCCTCACAGCTCCAGAATAGCGCTCTTAAATAAACACGCTCCCGCAGGGCCGTATCTGAAGCGGATTCTGGCCCCCAACAAAAAAAGTTTGGACACCCCTGCGCTATATAAATGCGCTAATAAACTCTCCCTGCCTTACCTGTCTCTTTTATAAATTCTTCTTTAAGAATTGATTCCAACACCTATCAGACACTGCAGTAATTTGGAACTGAAGACTGGAGACTGCATCTGTTTCATCAGCTGAAGGAGGTCATATCAGTTTAGCTTCTACTGCGTCTAATCCCACGATCAGCATTAAATGAGCTGAAACGCACCTGACCCCACTGAGCTCATCTTCAACTGGCGTGACCCCCCAGGCTCTGCAGCGTCTCATACACACGTGTGTTTGCTGCTGCTACAGCTGGATGAGCTTCTCATCATCCCCGTGCTTAGCACGCTAATGAATGCACACTATTAACTCAGCACCTCTCACACACCCCGATTACAGCCTGCAGCCAAAACAGGGCCACGCCGGTTCTGGGGTCATCTTTACAGAAAACATCTTTAATGAGCTTCTGTCTCGGCCTGAGTCACTGAGGAGGGTGGAGGTAGTGCTGATAGTGTGTGTTTGTTATATTAATCTACACTTAAAAAAGAAATAAATAAATTAATAAACATTTTTACCAATACAGTTTGGACACACCAGAGACTGTAAAAAAGATGGACGCCGTGTCGCCGTTCCCATTCATTCAATGAAAATGAAGCTAAAATCTTCCTCCATATTGGCGATCCTGAAACCCGAGTCTGTAGAGCGCAGTAGAGACCAGAGGAGGGAGAAAGACTGTGGAGAGACCGCCTACTCATTTAAATAACCCCGCCCCTGAGGGCTGCCTCGAGGTCACAGGCTGCAGAGCAGAGCGGAGCGGAGCGGAGCTGACGGTCTGTTATTGGTCCCGCCCATAACCAGCCCTTTTACAATAACCTCACCTTTTTTAATAGAGCTGAATAATGTTTTAAAAAAACGAATTTTGTGGGGATATAAAAATTTAACAATATAAGCAGAGGTTACACTAGCTGCTGCATTTAAATAATGGAGGTAGAATTACAGTATATTAGAAAAAAATGTGATTGAAAGTTGTTCTGTTTTAACATTTAAACCTATGGGAATGGGTGGGGTTACACAGCTTTCTGAAACCAAACAGCAGGGGGCGCCCGACCTGTGGTGGCTTCACTTCAAAATAGCCCCCTTTTGCTCTGATTACTGCTTTGCACACTCTCGGCATCATTCTCTCAATGAGCTTCATTTAAGAGGTGGTCACCTGAAATTAATGAAATGTTTTCCAACAGTCTTAAAGGAAGGAAGGAGTTCCCAGAGGTGTTTATTAGCACTTGTTGCTCCTTTGTCTTCTTCACTCTGTGCTCCAGCTCACCCCAAACCATCTGGATTGGGTTCAGGTCCGGTGACTGTGGAGGTTCAGCTCATTTTTTATTAAGTACATAAAACTCCACGTGTTCATTCATAGTTTTGATGCTTCAGTGAGAATCTACAATTTAAATAGTCATGAAAATAAAGAAAATACATTGAATGAGAAGATGTGGCCAAACTGTTGGCCTGTACTGTATCAACGCCATCTGTGTAACTGAGGAAGATAAAATACCAAAAAATGAAGAAATTATGGATTATAGATTTGTTCCGCGCAGGTTTACTACATCACCATGTGAGGTGATGAAGTAGTAACTAAAGTAACTATAGTAGAGTTAGGAGTGCCCATTTTACAATAAAATAATTAATATGTGATGACCTGTATCGTTTAGGGCTAGGTATCACTTCTGATACAATCGATACGATACAAATAATTTAGAAATATTTCAGTTACCCTATTTTTTACACTATAAGGTACACTGGATTACAAAGCGCATTATGTGACACTAATAAAGAACAGGGGTGTCACCATGTTTACCTTCTAGTTTAGCAGGTCTCGCAGCTGGGTGGTGAGCAGTGTTCTCAAGTCTCACGCTTCACCTCAGCGAGTTCACGTGCTCACACGCCACACATGGTATTTCTCACGCTTGCCAATCCATTGGCTGTATATTATAATGTACTCTCGTTGAGCCAATCAGAATATAGATCGCTCTGTTGTTAGGCAGACCTAGTCAAAGAGGGTGGAGTTTCAGCCAGAGTGTCATTGAACTGTCCGATTCGAAAGTTCTGAAACACACGTCGGTGAACAACTGAAGGAGAACAGCGGCAAATTTTTTTTTAAGGATTTTAAGTGCGTTTTATAGTGCAAAAAACACAGTACAATAGTTTTATTCCGAGACTAATTATTTCTACAAAGGACACCTAACCTACCATTATAAAAAAAAAAAATATATATATATATATATATATAATATCTGGAAATTTAAGGTGTAACGGCTAACGCTAACTTGTTTGCTAAACCCAAGAGAGATTATGAACTTACTCACACATCTTTTTTAACTAGTCTAGAAGGTTTTAGTAACTGAGAAATTAAACTTGTCGCTAATTTTAGCTTAGCTTCTCTACAACTGCAGCATGTCTTGGATCTGATGATCTGAAACTGATGAATGATTGGGATGGCTGATACGTGGGAAAATAGGCTAATTTTAAACAATTGTAAACTATACAATTTATAGAGTTAATGACATTTTTTGCCACCTCTATACAGAAACTTACTAAAAAACCTTAAATCTTAAACTCACACAATTCATTTAATTAGCCAGAACTACACCAATCAGACCTACAAAGATGAACTTCGCCATTTCTGCTGTATTTTTCCCCAAACATGAAAAAAAAATGTGAATCTGTTTTTTTCTTTAGGCTGTGTCTGAATTTCACAATGAATGGACCAATAGAGAAGCTTAAAAATGACCTGGAATCAAATCCCTTTGCTTGGACTTTAAATTGAAAGTTTTTTCTATTACAGAGCAGCTCTGTGAGTGGACCTGACCCTCAATAATGATATAACTCACACTTTTCATGGCAGAGGCCTAGATTATGATGTACATTATAAGTACTTTCTATTCCTGCTTCACTACAAGCAGAGTGAGGAGCTGAAGGATGCTTTTCTTTCAGTCTCTGTAATAAAAGCAGTGTAAAAATAGCAGCTGTTAAAAACACATTCAACATTCTCACACGCAACTATAAAAAGATCAGAACTAAAGAGAAGGCCACAAATAATCCCACCTTCCTGCAGCCCCTCTGATCTAAACGCAGCTCTGACTGTGCTGCTTGATGCAGAGTGTGTGTGTGTGTGTGTGTGTGTGTTATGATGACACAGGCTTGACTGCAGTGTTGAGAAGCTGCATTTTCACAGCCAAAAACAATCCCGCAGAAACAACAGTGCTGCAGCGGCCTGCTCCACTCCGCACTGCATTACTCAGCATTAACCACTACTGCTGCACTAACACACACACACACACACACACACCCACACAGTGGGTTACAGTGAGAAACAAGAGGCATTTTTAACATAGAATGAAAGATACCTGAATGATTTAAATGAACTAAAGAATAAAACTGATAAAGAAAAAGAATGAAAATAAAGTAAGGGCAAGCTGCCGGTGCTCAGAGGGAGCACAATTGGCCCTGCTCCCTCCGGGTGGGTACAGTAGATGGCGCTCTCTCCCCACATCACTCCTAGGGTGATGTCTGCAGCACAGGGCGTCTGTGAGCTGATGTATCAGAACCGATTCGCTGTGCTTTCCTCCGAGTGTTAGCGCTGTGATGCTACTCGGTAATGCTACAGCATCAGCAGCAGCTCGAAAAGAAGCGGTGTCTGACTTCACATGTATCAGAGGAAGCATGTGTTAGTCTTCACCCTCCTGGTGTGTTGGAGCATCACTAGTGATAGGGGGAGTCCTAATGAGTGGGTTGGGTAATTGAGTGTGTAAATTGAGGAGAAAAAGGGAAAAAATAGAAATAAAATAATAAAAAAAAAAGAATTAAAATGAAAGTACAAAAAACACAAGCACAGCTATGGCTATGTTTACATTACAAGCCACATTGCTCAAATCTCAAAACTCTCAGATCTGGATCTGGCTATGTAAGTGATCTGTATCTGTGTGTAATGTGAACACAGAATCTGTTCCTGAATCGTCTCACATGCTGCACATTGATACCTGTATAAACGCCTCCTTCTTCACCAACAACAAAAACCCTCATATTAGAGAGAGGAGAGACTCGTAGCTTTATAAAGGGAAATGGATGAGTTAGCAGCTCATATGTGGAGCATCTTTTACTGGAGTGGAGAGTAAACAGCTGCTCTGAAGTTCATGCTCAGGTCCAGGAGGTAAAAAAAAAAGGACAGGCGGTTTGCTTTTGCTGTTTTTTTTTTTTTTGCAGCTATAGCTGCACAGCTGCACCAAGAGATGCAGTGTGGGTACGAGAGAGAAGCATGTAGTGCATGAGCACATGAATTCTGATTTGACCGTTCACATTCATGTCACATGTTCATGGATCAGATACGTATCTGATTTAGGACCACATATGAATTTAGCACGTTCACACAGCAATAAAAAAATCAGATTTGAGCATAACTTAAGCATCTTCACATTTACACCATTTATTCCTTATTAAACAAATTGAGAGAAGTTGAGGTGATAAGAAAAGAGAAAGATGAAGAAAAAACCAGAGAAAAGGAGAAATATAGAAGCAGAGGAAAAAGGAGAGGATATGGAAAGCAAATGATTATTTGATGAGAAATACAAGAAAAAAGAAAGACTAAAAATTAAGAAATAAAAAAAAGAAATATGGAGAGAAAAGAAAGCAGAAAAACAATGCTGCTCTGTGTAACAGAATGGAGGCTCACTCTGGGCTCCACTTAACGGTGAATTAAAAACTTGTAAAAGTGAAAAGAAAAAAAAAAATCTTGTGACTCCATCGCAACTGAATGTGTTAATTGATGCTAAATTATCGAATGCTAGAAATGGGATAACCAAAAATATTTAGCTTTTACTGAGGTTCTATATATTAGCCAACAGCTATACTGTTTGCAGAGCTTTAATTTTAATTGCGGAGTTTTATTTTTAGCCACAGGGAGCTTTTAATCTTAGCTGTGAGGAGCTTTAATTTTAGCTGCGCACAGACCTTTTCATTTTAGCCATGAGGAGCTTTTATTTTAGTTGCGCACGGAGCTTTTAATTTTAGCCGTGCAGAGCTTTCAATCTTAGTCGTGTGGAGCTTTTATTTTAGCCTTGTGAAACTATAATTTTAGCTGCGCACAGAGCTTTTTTATTTTAGCTGTGAGTAGCTTTAATTTTAGCTGCGCACTGAGCTTTTAATTTTAGCCATGCAGAGCTTTGTGTTTTAGCTGTGTAGAGCTTTTAATCTTAAACGTGTGAAGCTTTTATTTTAGCTGAGCACAGACCTTTTAATTTTTGCCATGCAGAGCTTTAATCTTAGTTGTGTGGATCTTTTATTTTAGCCTTGCAGAGCTTTAATTTTAGCCTTGTGGAGCTTTTATTTTAGCTGCGCACAGACCTTTTCATTTTAGCCGTGCAGAGCTTTGTGTTTTAGATGTGTAGAGCTTTTAATCTTAAACGTGTGAAGCTTTTATTTTAGCCTTGTGAAGCTTTTATTTTAGCTGTGCGCAGACCTTTTAATTTTAGCCGTGCATAGCTTTTAATTTTAGCCATACAGAGCTTTAATTTTAGCCATACAGAGCTTTAATTTTAGCCATACAGAGCTTTAATTTTAGCTTTGTGAAGCCCTGCAGAGCTTTAATTTCAGTGTGGCTGCTTTACTTGAAACTTCAGGGTCTTTTGTTGCCAAAGACTCTGTTTTTAATCATGTGTAAAACCCATACTGCTTCAATCAGGCTTTTATTATTAACTAGCATGTTAATCTACTAGCTATATCTTCCCTTGACTGTATTATGCCAAACTAATCAACTACAGCTCGACTATCCCAATGTTTTATTTAGCAAATAAATTAACTTCAATTAACTTTAATTTAAAATCTTAAATTACATTTACTAAACTATTTATATATTTAAAATTATTTTTACTTTCCAAATAAAAAAAAAAAATTGGCCTACTGCTCCCACAGGGTGAAAACCAATGATTTATATAATTTACTTCAATTCTGGATATAAGGAGTGCATTATTAGTGCATTATCACGACATGTTGCATCAGTGACTTGTAATCTGGTGAAAATCTTAATAAAGGGTGTGCTATATCATATTGTATGCAGTAATATTGCCAAATACAATGTTCTATTCATTTTGTTGCAGTAGAGTATTCTTGCTTTTTTGTTCATAACGCCAATAATATTGTTATGGCATAAATACCTTGAAATATCGTGATATAATTTATATAGGGCCACATTGCACACCCCTACTTTTCACACTGCACAAATATATGTGCAGGTCTAGAATACAGGACCCTCTTGCTCAGTGTACTTTCTTGCTCCAATGCCAGACAGCTCTGACCAGTGCGTTTAAGTTTGTGCCTGTGTGAAAATAAACCAAACCGAGTTCCAAGTTCCAAGTAAATGAATTCATCATCTTATTCAGACCAGAGACACGAACCACAGGTGTGAAAACGCTGTAGCGGCACTGGGGAAAGAACACATTCGTCCCACTTTACCCACAGACACTTCTGACACAGACGAGTATCGCTCCCAGCAGACGAACGTGAACCCTAAACTAAAATCTTCATAAAGAGCCCGAGAGCTCCGGAGCCATCCTGACTAATGATTAGGGGTGGGCGATATGGCCCTAAAATTATATCACGATATTTCATGTTATTTTCGCGATAACGATACTACTATAAATTAATGATTTACCCTTACCTGAGATATTAAAAAATACAAGAATCCAGATGATCATGATCAGATTTGTAACAGAAGTCAATGATCCAGAATGTCATAATACTAATAATGCACTCCCAATATATCTCCATATATCCAAGATTACAGTAAAATAAATGATACTGGACAGATAGTAGATATATATCTGTCTCTAGTAGATATATAATGGAAAATGAGAACAGTGTGAATTTTTATTTTGCTAAAACAGTAAAAAGTAGTACCCGGATGTGATAATTAGGGGTGGGTGATATGGCACAATATTTTTAGGGTATAATAAAAATGTTGGCGATATTATCGTGTAGGCACACCCCTACTAATGATTACAGAGAATCACAGCAACAGGAGACACTTTAAAAATAAATAAATAAATCCAAAAGCATCTGATCTGAACCCAGCGGACACCACTGCTTCTGAAAGAGTGAACAGGAAGGAGTAGAGCAGAAAAACAACATCAGAGATGACGGAGAAGCCGAAGGGAGGCGAGGCAAACGATCCATCAGGCAGACTAGAGTCCAGGCTGTGTTTCAGCACCTTGGAGAGCGACCAGATAGCTCTTAACTTTCTCTCCGTGTCTCTCTTTCTCTCTCTCTCTCTTTCTCTCGCTCCCTCGCTCTACACATGTCCCAGAGCAAAGCACAGCTTCAAAAGCCGCCGCTACATCTGCACTATTAAAATGATGTATGGATCTGGGGGAAAATGATGACATATCTGGTGCGCTGAACCCCCTGAGGATCATCCTTCCTTACCCCCTGCACCTCCCGGATCCTTCCCCTGATTAACCATGCGTGTGCCAGGCACACCAAAGCTGTGAGAGAGGCAGAGCAGCTTCAGCGCCTTCCCATCACAGCCGATGATAAATGAATGAGACGAGAGTGTGTGTGCGTGAGAGTGTGTGTGAGTGTGTGAAGGGGTGGGATGGGCCTGGGTTAAAGAGGGGAGGGGAGGGGAAGGTTGGTGTTCTTTCATCTGACCACAGAGGCTCACATTAAAAGATGAACCAATCAGGAACAAAGAGCTCTGGGCTCTCTATAAACGCACATCAAAGCCAGAGTCAAACAAGCCAGACGCAGCACACCGGCCCGACACCAGCCAACGGCCAAATGAACAAAAAGAGAACTGGACTGGTGTTTTGCGGCCGGTGACGCCGGCTCAGTCACGGCTAGATGAAAGACTGAAGTCAACAGGGGACTGATACAGGCTGCTCTGCATGCAGTGATAGGAGGGATACATCTTTACAAAGAGACCATAAACACCATAAAGCTCAGCTCTGTAGATTCAACAAGAACTGTAGAAAGCTGGATAGCAGATGGGGAGCATGTAGAGACGCTACAGTAAAGAGGGGTGTAGCACTGTTGAAAAAAAGACAGCAGTGGGAGAAAGTACCTGGGGGAAAGCATGCTGCAGTGAAGTGATTTTACATTCAACAATCTGGAGCTTCTTGGTACACACCAACACTACATACAGGGGTTGGACAATGAAACTGAAACACCTGTCGTCATTTTAATGTGGGATTTTAGGTTTCATGGCTAAATTGGAGCAGCCTGGTGTTCAATCTTCATTAATTGCACATTGCACCAGTAAGAGCTGTAAGAGTGTAAAGGTTCAATTAGCAGAGTAAGAGCACAGTTCTGCTCTAAATATTACAATGCACACAACATTATGGGAGACATACCAGAGTTCAAAAGAGGACAAATAGTTGGTGCACGTCTTGCTGGAGCATCTGTGACCAAGACAGCAAGTCTTTGTGATGCATCAAGAGCCACGGTATCCAGGGTAATGTCAGCATACCACCAAGAAGAACCAACCACATCCAACAGGATTAACTGTGGACGCTGTAAGAGGAAGCTGTCTGAAAGGGATGTTCGGGTGCTAACCCGGATTGTATCCAAAAAACATTAAACCACGGCTGATCAAATCACGCAGAATTCAATGTGCATCCCAACTCTCCTGTTTCCACCAGAACTGTCCGTCACCACAGTAAATTATTGTGCTAAAAAAAACAGGTGTTTCAGTTTCATTGTCCAAGTCATGTGTGTGTGTGTCAATTTGGAAAACAAAATTGGGATTGATTCCTTATTAATAAAAGTCTAACTGTAATTCTTATCAGATCTAACGACCCTCATTTCGTTAAGACCACAGTCAATGGTAAAAAGGTGCAGCAGTAAGAGAAGGTGCTCCAGATGTGCTTGGAGCAGAATGTGAAATATCACTCCTGCAGCATCACACCAGCTTAAAAACTCATCACTCTCCATCACTACCAGCTTCAGAGATTTTTAAATGCTTCTGAGATGAAGGACCCTTCAGAGTAACAAATGAGTAAAGTGCTTACTGCTGCCAAAAAAAAAGGAAAATCACTTTTATTTGGTTGATTGTCTGATAATAATTTATAGAATACTGCATTGTCAATGTGTACTGAACTGTGGATAAATTAAAATAGTGTCGAATAGGGGTGGGCAATATTATCGTATCGTATACAATATATCATGACACAGAAATATCATGATATTAAAAATCCATATCTTGATAATAGGGCTGTTCTGTCTTAAAAGTAGTCTATTATTTACTGTGAAGCTTTAGGTGTATTTATTGTATAATTGTTTTAGTTTGCAGTTTATATGCATGCACTAAATATTCTGCAGTATTATTTGCTGCATTATATTATTTTATGCTATATTATTTATTTTGCCTCATTATGATTATACTGTTATACTATTATACTATATTCCTGAAATTAATGAATTATTTTAGTTTTCCTATATCGCCAAGTATATCGTTATCGCAAAAATACCCTGAAATATCGTGATATTATTTTAGAGCCATATCGCCCACCCCTAGTGTCAAATTGTATTCTGCAGCTAAGTTCCTATACCTTTTATAATAGTTTAATAAATGTACCAGCTAAAGCTAGAGAAAAAATATTATTTCAGCTGGACAGGTGTACATAAGGTGCATCCGATCAAAAAAAATGATAAGCAATACTAGTAAGGAGCAGGAGTGATAAGCCAGGGCGATAAATTACCCCTGGTAAATGTGCAGGCTACAGTCGGATATACTTACATCTGAAAAGCGAAAAAGCTAGCACTTAGCGTGATTAGTGGCTAAAGCTAATGCTGCTCCAGCAGTGCTAGCAGGGGTTAGCAGCTGGCTACAGGCCGGTAATACTCACCTCTGAACAGTGATAGACCTAGCGCTTAGCAGTTAGCAGCTAATGCTGCTCCAGCAGTGCCACCCAGGGTTAGTAGGCTACAGGCTGAATAATACCCACCTGTGAACCGCAAAAAAAGAGCTAGGGCTTAGCGCGGTTAGCGGCTAATGCTAAAAATGCTTCAGCCTCCGTCAAAATGTCAAAATTTTTGCACCCCAACTTTTAGAACAATGACACAAAAACACTCCTAACAAACTACATGTAGTACCCCAACAACTACTTGATATCCACCTAAGACAAAAGCAACCAACTGACACTGTAGCATCCAATCATCAAGTCCATAGCAACCACCTACCAGACACTTTACACGACCATAACCATCACACTGGATATCACAACAACCAACTAGCCTAGCAATTACGTAACAACCACTTTGTTACACCACAGCAACCACTGGGGAAACCATATCAAGCACCACATTGCAAGACCATATCATCATATCTTTAAGAAATCACCTAGCAACACTACAGCAACCACTGGGTATACCATATCAACCACAGAGCAAGTTCATATCATCATATCATTAAGAAATCACTCAGCAACACTACAGCAATCACTGGGTATACCATATCAACCACACAGCAAGTTCATATCATCATATCATTAAGAAATCACTCAGCAACACAACAGCAATCACTGGGTATACCATAGCAAGTACCAAGCAATATGAAAACAATCAACATAGCACCCACATAGCAACACCATAGCAGCCACCAGGGATACCACAACAACCAGTGGGAACCACTTTACCTGCACAACCATACTGCATTTGAAACAGTTTATATTAATTCTAATATTACTCTTTGACTGTCCTAGATATGTCCTAGATAATGATCTTTTAAGTCCTTTTTATTTCTTTTTTCTTTTTTTTTTTACAGATTTCCAAGACCTTAACTGTAATGTATTCAAGCACGATCAATAAACTCCCTCAAGAGATCATAAAACAGGGGCTTGGACAAAACATCCAATCGAGAAATTATTAAAAACTAAATATCAATCAATTGAAAGTGTCCCATTAGACCAGCAGCTTTTCCTCCCACGTTCAGCTTGTGCAATATCCATAAGCCTCTTTATTTGAGCAGGGCAGAGCCAGACTGATCCAGACTAGAGCCGGTCCACTCCACTGCTGCAACACACACACACACACACACACACTCCTGACCCAAAAGGCTGAGCTGCAGTTCTACCACCACCACCACCACCACCACCACCACCACCGCCACCGCCGCTGCTGATGTTCTTTACTAGCATAATACACTATAAAAGAACAGATCAGCCATATGCATAAAATAAGAGTGATGCAGAGCCAACAAGTGATGCTGAACATGTGATTGGTCGAAGGCAGAGAAGGCCCATGCTGTTATCGGATGCAATTGGCTGGGATAATAAGAGGAGGGAGGATGTGGGACAGGACTGTGTGATGTGACTGGTTAGAAACAGAGGGTCTGATGGGTTGTAGGAGGGGCAGGGTGATGACACTGGTCACGTACACAATCACTGCGAGAGCCATCTGTGTGTGGTGTGTGGTGTGTGTGAGTGTGTGAGTGTGTGTGTCAGACGGAGGACAAAAAGGACACTGGAGGACTGGTAGCTCATATTGTACAGAAGACCCCTCCTGTTATTGGCTGTGTATAAGTTTTCACACCTGTAGTTCGTTTCTCTGGTCCGAATCAGTTAATGAGTTCGTTTACTTGGAGCGTTTTCTCGCTCTGTTCGGTCTGGTTTCACATAGGCATAAATGTAAACGCACCAAAATGCGCATCAATAAACCACGAGAGCAGCCTGTGTCCTCTGATTGGTCAGAGCTGTCTGACACGGGAGTACGTTAAATATAAATATACGAAAAAAGTAAATACAGCGAGAAGATTTTGTGTTCCAGCGCAAATATCTGTGCTTTAACACTGAACACTGAAACGCTGCACTTTCAAACACAGTGTTTCTACGTGCAGCACAGATTTATACATAATAAACAGAGTCACGCGGCTGTGAGCAGTGAATGCAGCGCAGACGGAGCGTGCATGGACACAGTGTTTGTTCAGAGCTGTGGTAATTAGCGTTATCTGGCTAATATATCAGTTTAAACTGTGCTTGCTTTATCAGCAGTTTAGCTCTAATAAATGGCTTATATTTAATAGCTGGTTATTTTCACACCTGCTCAATCGAACCGCACTAAAGTTACAAACAGACCAGAGTTCGTTTTAACCGGACCAAAGCTAGTGCTGGTGTGAAAACGCCCTAATATATATATAGAGTGGTATGAAAAAGTTTGGGCACCCCTGATAATTTTCATGATTTTCCTTTATAAATCATTGGTTGTTCAGATCAGCAATTTCAGTTAAATATATCTTATAGCAGAAGAACACAGTGATATTTGAGAAGTGGAATAAAGTTTATAGGATTTACAGAAAATGTGCAATAATTCTTTAAACTAAATTAGGCAGGTGCATAAATTTGGGCACCCCAACAGAAAAAATACATCAATATTTAGTAGATCCTCCTTTTGCAGAAATAACAGCCTCCTACTCTTCCTAAAGCTTCCAATGAGAGTCTGGCTTCAGGTTGAAGGTATTTTGGATCATTCTTCTTTACTAAACATCTCCAGTTCAGTCAGGATTGATGGACAGTCTGCTTTTAATCACACCACAGATTCAGGACTGAAACGATCTGAGATGATCATTCCAGAACGTTGTACTTGTTCCTCTGCATGAATTAAAGCTTTAGTAGATTTAGAGCAGAGTTTAGAGTTTAGGGTCGTTGTCTTGTTGAAGTATCCAGCCCCGGCGCTTTAACTTCAATTTTCTCACTAATTCTTCAACATTGTTCTCAAGAATCTGCTGATATTGACTGAAATCCATGCGACTCTCAATTTAAAGGAGAACCTGCCTTTTGGTGTAGAAGCTTATTAAAAACCACTGTTTACAACAAAATGTAGCATAACCTAATCTCCAGGCACCGAAATCTTAAATTAAGTCATGATCAGTTACCTTTATTTGCCTGAATAATGGTGTGAAAAGGGATTTATTTGCAGCAAAATATGCCCCATGTCATCTATTCTGAAGCATGTTTGGACAAACTGCAAAAAAAGTCTGGATCTCGGAAAGCTGCAGGAGAACGGAGGTGGACAATTCAACAAGGGTTAGTACTCTATCATGTTTTACTACACCAGAAGTCAATTTCACACTAGAGATCTCTGTTAAATAAGACCAGTAATATCCAGCCTACAGCGTCATGTGACTAGTGGGAGCAGCTAGATAGGAGTGTCTAATGGAGTGAACAGTGTTCAAAAACACCAGCAGCACTGCTGTATAACACACTATAAACACAGTTAACTACCACCATGTCAGCGTCACTGCAGTGCTGAGAATGATCCAACACCACCCCCCCCCCCACCCCGCAGAAAAACTAATTTACAATAGCCTAAACTTACCAGCAAATATATATATATATATATATATTTAATAAAGCTTCATCATAGTTTTTATTTCTGATATAAGTGAATAAAATCAAGACAGTCTGTCCGGAAAAAACACACACGGATCTGATCTGGCTGCCGAGTGGAAGGAGGCTCAGAAGATTGAAGACCAGAACCAGCAGGTTCTGAGACAGCTTCTTCCCCCAGGCGACCAGGCTGTGGAACAGCCAGTAGAACAGTGTTCTGCCCAACCCACCCCACTGACTGACACCCATACAAACTCTGCACCCTGCACTGCACTTACTCTGAGTTATTCTGTCACCTACTGAACTATTTCCTCACTTCCACACACACACACACACACACTAGATATCTGCACATCTACATCTGTGCAATATTTGTTCTGTGCAATATATTTGTCTATAGTGTAAGTTATTACGTGTATTGTTATTTAGTATACTGTGTATATTGTTTATACTGTTAAGCTATCTGTATATCTTATTTTATTTTCTTTTTGTGAATATTATTCTCTGCACATTGGTGGGAATCTGCACCAAAGTTTTTCACTCACATGTACAGCTCTACTCTGTGAAGTGACAATAAAAATCTTGAATCTTGAATCTTGGCTGGAGGATGTTATTGGGATGTCTGAAGCAAACAAGCGTTTAGCTGAGTGGAAGTGGGCGGCAGCGCTCTCCCTGCAGCGGCTAAACCCTGGAGAATGCTCAGTAAGCCAAGTCACATGCTTTAGGCCTGATAAACAAAAGCCCCTCCCCACATGTGGCCAGACTCACTCCTCTACCCCCCCTCTGAACACAGGCAGCCCTCTCTCCTCACACTGAGGTTCAGATCTGATCTTTCCTGCTTCACTCTCTGAGGACGAGGAGGAGGAGCGTGATGAACTGAAATGAAAGAAAGGCTGGGTTTTTACACCTCCCTGCCAGGGGGGCGGAGTTCTCCACTGCTGTTTTAAAGCAGTGTGGATAATAACTGCACAGAGCCGGAGAGAACAGGGGAGAGGGGTGCAGGTGTGCGTCTGAGATGTGATGCAGATAATGACTGCAGAGCAGTGGATGGTGCACGTGTGATATATGTGAGGTGTGTGTGTGTGTGTGAGTGTGTGTGTGTGTATGTGTGTGTGTGATGAATGTGGTGTATGTGTGTTTGTGTGTAGGTGTTGGGGCTGGTTAGGATGTGTAAGGTTCAGAGGCAGTAGCTGTAGAGTCTGTCTGAAATAATGTCTGGATGTCTGAGACATAAGCCTGAAATATAGTGTTAGATTTTAGCACACATATGGGGGCGCAGAGTGGTCCAGCGGTCTAAAGCGCTGCCACTATGAGCAGGAGGTCGCAGGTTCGAACCCCCGCTCATGCAGCTTTACCATCAAGCTGCCGGCGCTCAGAGGGAGCACAATTGGCTCTGTTCCCTCTGGGGTGGGTAGATGGCGCTCTCTCCCCATCACACTTAAGGTGGTGCTGGGCGGCACGAGGCGTCTGTGAGCGGATGTATCGGAACCTAGCCGCTGTGTTTTCCTCCGAGCGCGCTGTGATGCTGCTCAGGCAGTGATTCATCCGCAGCAGCTCGAAAAAAGGGGTGATTGAATTCACACGTGTCGGAGGAGGCGTGTGCTCGTCCGCATCCTCCAAGGGTCACAGGCGTCACCGGTGATGGGGACGCACAAAGGGGTGGGACAATTGGATATCCAAATTGGGAGAAAATGGGGAAAAAGTCAGAAAAAATATATATATTTAGCACACATAAAATATTATTTAATGGAATGTAGCATCTGAGGATAAGCTTATAAAACCAAATCAATTTAACACATTTAACCATGTATGCAGGCCCAAGCTTTCACACTTATATAATTACTAGGGGTGTGACGAGATTAAAACGTGACAATATTTCTCGTCAAGCTTAAACCTATATATATATTTATCGCAAAAATACTAGGGCTGGACCCGAATATTCGGGTATTCGTTCGTTGAGTAGGTATTCGGTTTTTAATTTTGGTATTCGGATATTCGTTTTTTTTCTCCTTTCCAGAGTTCCACCTCACTCTAACCACTTCTGTTCTCGCGGGTCCCGTCAGAATATCTTGCGCGCGGGACAGAACTGAACTGTTATTGGCTGGAGCGGGAGTTTAATCCAGACGATGCGGGAGCAAATTAATAAATAGTTAAGAAAACTGTAATAATTGTAAAAAAAAAAAAAAAAACCTAAAGAAAACTCTCAACGCGCAGGATGGACCGACACACACACGCACACACCGATGGTGTTTGGACTGGGGTAAGGAACGGGACCGCACTATTCAGCGCTGCTGTTTTAATAAATATATAAGTAAATTTGAAGCATTAAATGTAGTTTATTTAATTTATATTAGGAACGTGGGGCGGGAGCGGCAGAAATGTGTATGTGGCGGGCGGGCGCGGGATTAAAAGAAGCAATTTTTTTGCGGAGCGGTAACAAGACAGAAACGCGGGAGCGTGGAAGAGTGGGTTTAAAAATCAGTCTCGCGCAGACCTCTATTATACATGATAAAAAAAAATGCAGGCTCTTCGAAACTGATTTATATAATAAAACGTAAGGGGTAATGTGGCAACAGTAGGGGCTAAATCGGTTACAAAAGCCTGGCCTACAAAAATGATGTCTGAACGAATTTCCTCTTATCTAATATAATTTAAAATGGTTTAAAAATATAAAATAATTTCTAAGCAAACAAAATATTTTATATTGAGCTTATAGCCCAAGTGCAAAAATACAAAATCAGTAATACGGCTATGCCCTGTACAATCCTTTAACCGAAATAGACCAAGTACAGTTTACAATGACTGTCCTCTAATATAATTAACAATGTTTAAGAATATAAAATACTTCCTGAACAAACGTTTTTTTTGTTTGTTTTTTTAAGCAAATAGCCTAAGTGTGAAAACACAAACAGCAATTTACTGGGCTGGCTTGCGCAGCGGAGAAACCGTGCAGCAGCCTCCTAGCCTGCTTACGCAGCGGATAAGCCGCGTGTGGGGCAGCAGAAATTCCGGGATGAAAACACAAAGAAATCTGGGCTAAAAACACAGAAAAAATATGGGGTGAAAACACAAAAATCCGGGATAAAAACACCAAAAATCCGGGGTGAATATGTCTCGTCGGTCAGAGCAAATTGAACATTTTTCAGTGGATTAAAGGGGCCGTGATTTGCTTTTTTTTTTTATTTTTTTTTTACCTCTTTTTTTAAAAACGAATATTCTAATATTCGCTTCGAATCAGTGCCGAATATCCGGAGCTCAAAAAACGCTATTCGGGCCAGCCCTAAAAAATACCCTGAAATATCAAGATATTATTTTAGAGTCATATTGCCCACCCCTACTTCTTAGCTAATCTAACTACACTCAGCAGTGGATGTAAAAAGTGTGTATATCTGCTTTTTACTACCAACTATCCCTTTAAAGCAGAAGTTGCAGCTGAAATACCACTAGTGCTAATAATGACGATGACGATGATGCTGATACTGTAGATGGCGGTGGCCACAGACTCATTTGCTAGCTTTTAGCTCCTTCTAAAAGTATCCAATTGGCAGGTGAGTCAGTGCTAATGGAGGACTGTGAGAGCGCAGCGTGGTGAGATGTCCTGCTTGATGCTGTGGGCTGCTGAGGCCGGCACCTCTCCACTTCACTCACCAATTAACTGCTCTTTCTCTGCTTTATGTAACACTGTATTTATAACTGCGAGAAGCACGCAGACCCGGATTATAATAATCACTCCTGTAGAGGCCATTAACGAGCATCGTCAGGCCGCGGATCTCAACCGTTAGGTGTGTGTGTTCTCATACACTGTAACAACAGACCAACAGCAGAGAGCAGGAGGCCTGCAGTCTGAGATGTGTGCAGTGGAAAAACACTGTTTCTGTGCTGTACAGTAGGGGTGTGACGAGACACTAATATCACGAGACGAGACGAGACACGATACTGGGTTCACGAGAACGAGACGAGACGAGATTTAAAAATAAAATTTTAAAGAAAACGTCAAAAATTAAAAATGGCTTGAAAACTAGAGTTTTATTTGACAAAATCATATAATGCAAACTTAACAGACTGGTTTCTCTCAAATATTGATTTTATAAGAAATAGAAATAAGAATAAGAATAAAACATTCAAATAAAACTTAATAATAATTAATATACTCTTGTAATTTAACTATTCATAACCACAACCAGTCATATTAAGACTATGGTTTGTGTTTTTTCTCCTAAATCTCTTGTAATTTAAGTATTCATAACCATAATCAGTCATATTAAGACTATGCTTGAAGTGAAACAGAGACAGAACATGTTTTTAAATACAGTACAGAGCTAAGGGATTAGTACAGCTGCCTATGAAACAGTCAGGTGTAGGATTTACTTACAGTATTTATATATGGTTTGTGTCTTTTTGGTCACTCTGTTACCGTTTATTGTTTCCACTGGAGCCAAAATGCAGCCAGACATACAACTTGCGACGCATAGGGGCGCTGCACTAAAGGGGGCGCCAAATGAAAGCCCAAATTTTTTTTTTTCTCAGGAGAAACAGACAATCAGCTTGCTGGTTTTGCGGAACGCGGTGGGCTAGTAATGACAGAACGAATCTCCTCCACCCCCCAGGGGGAGCTGATACTATGTTTGCATACACCACAAACAGAACGTCCTCCTGCTGTGTTGCCAGATCCCGCTTAAAAAGTCCACAGTAAACTTTTTTTCTTCCCGCGAGACAGGTTAAAGCTTGACGAGAAATATCGTCACGTTTCATCTCACGAGATCTCGTGCCGCGAGATCTCGTCACACCCCTACTGTACAGTTATTTGTTTCTTTATTTAGCTTTTATATTGCATTCCCTTTTTCTTCCCAATTTGGAAAGCCAATTACACCATCCATTCCTTCTTAGTTCTCAACCCATCACAAGCAAAGCTCCCAACACTAGAAGGACTAATGCATGCCTCCTCAGACACGTGAAGTCAGCAATCAACTCTTTTCCAACCAAATAGCAAATATACTCGGAGGAAAGCGCTAGAACCCCAGATAACAGACGCATGTGCTGACCAACACCACACTAGGAGTGATGTGGGGAGTGAGTGTCATCTACCCACCCAGAGAAAGCACTGCCAAATGCGCTCTCTCGGACTCTGGCTGCTGATGGCAAGCAGCATGAGCTGTGATTTAAACAGAAGGAAAAATGCCTTCAATGAAACTTTCAATTAAAGCTTTTCTATTTACTTTTTATTGTATAATTTAAAGTAGGGGTGGGCATTATTATATCGTATACAATAAATCGTGACACAGAAATATCATGATATTAAAAATGCATATTGTGATAATAGGGCTGTTCTGTCTTAAAAGTAGTCTATTATTTACTGTGAAGCTTTAGGTGTATTTATTGTATAATTGTTTTAGTTTGCAGTTTATATGCATGCACTAAATATTCTGCAATATTATTTGCTGCATTATATTATTTTATGCTAAATTATTTATTTTACCACATTATGATTATTCTGTTATACTCTTATACTATATTCCTGAAATGAATTAATTATTTTAGTTTTCCTATATCGCCAAGTATATCGTTATCACAAAAATACCCTGAAATATCGTGATATTATTTTAGAGCCATATCGCCCACTCCTAGTATGGATACGGATCTAAGTAACCATGAGTATTATGAATAGCTCCATTCTTCTCCAAGGCTTCTGAAGAGGCTTTCTCAGAATTTCAGGACATGGCTGAGGGGATTCCATTCAGCCACGAGTGAGCTCTTCAGGTCAGGCACTGATGAGGCTGGTCTGATAAAATGAAATAGCTGACAGTTCCTACTCTGTTTCCTACTAATGCCAAACATATTCAGCTCAAATTCCCCAGAATGCAATGCAATGGAACACATGACCAGTTTCAGTTCTTTAACGACACATCACAGACTTCAACTTCTTTACCCGACTGCACTCAGTTTCTGAAAATGTTTGTTTAAAGCAGCACTAGGTAGGATTTCCTTGATTATTAATCTTTTTAAAGAAGTAAAATTACAGCTTGAAACTCACTGCAGCGCTGCATTGAGGTGTAATAGGAGGAATAGCGGTGCTCTCGTGTCTGTGCCGGAGCTCCTCTGAGCTCAAACCAGAGACTCTGTAAGTTTTCCGAGGCGGCCGCGACCGACGCTCGCGAGAACTGCGACCTGCTTTCCGACCTTTAGTTCTAACAGTTCTACAAGGACTACTGGTTCATTCTTTACAAAATAACATACAGACATTCTGGCAGAAGCTGGAAAGAGACTGAATATGTCTGTGAAAGCCAGAAAACGAGAAAGAGAAACTAATCCGCCTGAAACATTTATTACACTCTACAACTGTAGGGGGAGCCCACGAGCACAAAAACAGCCACTTTGGGCTAATTTCTTATTCAGGTAAGCTGCTTTCAATCAAACACCAGGCTGGAGTATTTCTCTGGATCTGGCAACCCTGCAGTGTCATTTGAAGGAGAAAAAAAACAAAAAACCTTCTGATAAATTTCTGCAGCTCAACCAACAAAGAAAACATGCCCTTTTTGAGTCAGGTGACACGTGCACTCTCTTTTTCCGCAGATTTGTCGTAAGAAAAACGGCTTCATAAGACGCAGCAGCAGCCATGCCTGCTTCCACGCTGATAGGCGACACGCCGGCATTTCTTCTGACTGGCACTGGGCTGTCACTTCAGATGTCAGGGTGCAGCGGTGAAGCTGCAGCATCTGAGAGACTCATTTTCTGTTGCTATGGTGAGTAATACAAACGAATGAATATAAAACAGCATTATGGAGCGACAAATAACAGCTTCTGGCCTGATGGGGGGAAAAAAGCACTTTAAGAAAGAGGCTTAAATAAAGAAGTGCTGAAGCTTTCAAGTCAGATGACGAACCGGGTTACAAAAAAATAAAATAAAGAAAGCAGTACTGTTTGAGCCTAGCGTGATAAAATCCCACAGGACAGGAACAAGTATTATGTCCCATGACTTTTGCCATGTCCCCTGGAAGCTAAACAACGCTGCACTGACCTGTGGGATATACTGTATGTATTAGGGGTGCTTAATATTATATCGTATACAATATATCGTGACACAGAAATATCATGATATTAAAAATCCATATTGTGATAATAGGGCTGTTCTGTCTTAAAAGTAGTCTATTATTTACTGTGAAGCTTTAGGTGTATTTATTGTATAATTGTTTTAGTTTGCAGTTTATATGCATGCACTAAATATTCTGCTATATTATTTGCTGCATTATATTATTTTATGCTATATTATTTATTTTGCCACATTATGATTATACTGTTATACTATTATACTATATTCCTGAAATGAATTAATTATTTTAGTTTTCCTATATCGCCAAGTATATCGTTATCGCAAAAATACCCTGAAATATCGTGATATTATTTTAGAGACATATTGCCCACCCCTAGTGTGAATCACTGATCTGTTCACATGGACAAATCATGTAGGATGCCACCGGTTACCGGTTATCATTACCATCCACTGCACTGTCCACTGTGGGTGGTAATTCTTTCTATGATTTATTCGAGGTACAGTTTATATACAGTACAAACTGTCTAACAGTGGAAGCCAAAAAAAGATTTCTTGATCATTTTCAGTCTATTTATTGTAAAAAAGGCACAATTTAAAAAACATAGCAACATAGAACATAGATACCCTGAGTCTTTGTTTTTTTTTTTAACCATTTTTAAAGCTTTTTGTACACAGAATTATTTGTAAATTACTACTAGAATAAGTATAGTTATTATAATTGTAGTCTATTTTCATACATAAGGCGCACCAGATTACAAGGAGCATTATGCTACACTAGTAAGGAACAGGGGTGTCGCCATGTTTTCCTTCTAATTAAGCAGATCTAGCCACTGGGTGTGCCTGTGTAAACAAAACTGTAATTCTTAAAGACATTTTCTTTTTCAAATTTCTCTCCTGGAAACGGTTTATTTGGGTGAGTAAAGCTCTTCCGTTTATTTACAGTAAGCTTAGATTTCCAGATTTCTACTAAGGCTGGGTGCAGCAGCATTAGATGCTAACCACAGCGCTCCACGAAGAACCCCGAGTGTTCCAGTAAGCCAGGGTGCTATCAGCTAGCGGTCCGTCCCACATAGCTTGTTTTAACACACTAAATGCACAGACTACAGTCTGATATACTCACCTCTGAACGGTGAAAGAGTTAGCGCTTAGCATGGTTAGCAGCTAATGCTAATACAGCTCCAGTCTTGAGTCTCGGTGCTGGAGAACTAAACTGAAGCTCCTGTATAACGCTGTACTTGAGCGGAGTGGCTTTGCTTCTCCTTAATACCTGACTGATAAAATTCATACATGAGGTGCATCAGATTAAAAAGCACACTGATGATTTTTTTGAAAATTAAAGGATTTTAAGTGCACCTTATAGTGCGCAAAACACGGTACAAGGTTTTTTTTGTTTGTTTTTTTTGGACAATTTACATAAATCCAGTAAATTAAAATTCAAGCTTCTTGGGTGTATGTTATAAATTTGTTCTGTATTCAGGGTTAAAATTTAAAGTATCTGGTGGCACTATTTAAGCAGAACTAATTCAATGTGACTCCATGCTTTTTACATGTAGATCTCATTTTCTCTTTCACCTCGATGCATGACTGTGATTGGCTGAGCTCTGTAAACAAGGTTAGGCAGCAGAGCTCTGGTGATGTCGGGTCCCTGAAGGTTCAGCTCTCACTGGGACTGCAGAGAGACGCTTTACACGCCATCCACCACAAGCTAACAAGACTGCACGCAAAATCAGACTGACAACAGCAGTACACACACACACACACACACACACACTACAGTACAATACAGCCGTCTGGCCTCTCTGCAGTATCACACAGCAGTGTACAGCACATTATACAGCACGCATACAGGAGTGATGGGAGATGCATCACCTTCCACTGACTTTTTGTGTCAATGCTATTTTATTATTGACTCTTACTGGAAGTAGTGAATGAAATTTTGCTTTTTATTTATTTTATTAGCTATTATAGTTCTTAAAAAATGATTTTAAATTCTTAATGCTTTATAACATACATACTCATTAGGGGTGGGAATCGTTTACTATCTCACGATTCGATTCGATTCCGATTTTGGGGGCCACGATTCGATTCAAAATCGATTTTTGATTCAAAACGATTTGAATTATAAAAATTTCTGCTTCTGGCTTATGAATCTTATTGAAAAAAAACCCTCCATAATATACACTGGTCCTGGAGCAAGTAATGTGTTACAAAAACAATAAAATGTGCAGGAATGTGGGTCCTCAGTGACAGAGGAATCACTGGGATATCACAATGACGTTAATGAACAATAAATACATAAATAAATAACACTGCTTTATTACCAGGCTACTAGCGGTGGTGTGTAGGTGACGCTGCTGGGCTGATGTGATGATAGCAGTGGAGCGCTAAAGTTCAGGAGCAGCTGCTGATTAACTAGTTAATTTAAGGTGGTTGTATTTCTTCAGAAAGGGGGCAGGAGGTGGAGAAATTAATTCATATTGTCCATTCCTTAATTCCTCTGTGATGAGGAGCTGAAATTAGCTCTGATTAGCTTATTGTATTTTTCCGTTCCGCCTTAAATGCTGCAGCCCGCTGCCACCTGTAGCGTTATTTAAGGTGGAACTGGAAAGTTAGCTAGTTAGCTAGCTAACAGTTACTGAAACTAACTACTAGCGATCTTTTTTATGCTTGTTATGAAGCATTCTGCCATAAAACATTGAAACTACACGTTAATCTAATGTAATATAGTGCTTGTTCTGCCATATTACCGGTGATTCTCAAACACCTACGCTCTGTGTGTGTCTGGAAGATCTCCGTTTGAAAGGACAAGCGCTATCCCCAGGGTTGCCAGGTCCAACAAAAATACCCAGCCCAAAATCAGTCTAAAACCCGCCCCTCAGAATCGATTTTGGGACATTTTAAATCGATTCTGAATCGTAGTAAATGAGAATCAAGATTCTTATGTGAATCGATTTTTTGGCACACCTCTAATACTCATGCCTTAAACGGACCTGAGTCGGGTCTGATATCTTCCTTTCTGACCTTCACATGATCTGTATGCAAGCTACAAGGGAAGAGCAGGATCTACAGGACCAACTACAACATCTGTGAGCAAATGTGCAGCAGAATTCCATATGGAACCAGTGATGCCCAACCTATCTTGTATCCAGGATTGAGACGCCCAACAGCATACTAGAACCTCCTTTAAATCGTCCATTGAATTCAGATTTCCCCAATAAACATATCAGTCCACTGATTGCTAATATTGTAAATCACTTATATCACATATATCATCCTTACATTCACACATATAACATTTCTTTCAATTTCAATAACTGCTGAGCAGGTTTTTTTTTATATTTTGTAAATGTGTCTATTTTAGGGCTCTGAGTGGTGCAGCGGGCAAAGCGCTGCCACTATGATCAGGAGATCGCTGGTTCGAATCCTGTTAATGCAGCTTGCCATTGGCTACCGGAGCCCTGAGAGAGCACAATTCGTCTTGCTCTCTCTGGGTGGCTAGATGGCGCTCTCTACTCTCATCACTCCAAAGGGTGATGCCGCTCAGCACAAGGCATCTGTGAGCTGATGTATCGAACTGAGACGCTGTGCTGCTACTCAGTAATTCTGCATTAGTTGTGGCTGGCTTCACATGTATCGGAAAAGGCATGTGCTAACCTTTATCCTTGTGGTGTTGGGGCATCACTAGTGATAGGGGGAGTCCTAATGAGTGGGTTAGGTAATTGGCCGTGTAAATTGTGTAAATTTGGTATTTTGATCTGTACTGTGTCTATATTAAAGATAAAAACTCCCAAGAATGCCTTAAGACTTTCAGAGTTAATATTATTTAACAGCTAATCTGATCCATTCACTTTAGCATTGCTACATGCAGTGCATTGACTTCTAAACAAGCAATTTAGTTATTTTTCTTCATAAACATGCATTTCTCGAAAGGTTTTTCTACAGCTGGAGTGAATTTGGCATTTCTAAACACAGACTTCGTATCTGTGCTCTGAATCACTTCTCTGAATGTGCACTGCTCTACACTCCGGCACTGACTGCTGTTGTATATACATTCTTCACACTCTCCCAGCAAACGCAAACACTTCCCACACACTTCATATACTCTACACAGCAGTGAGAGCCACAGTCTTTCCACCCTGTTACAGCTCAGACCCTCAGGGAGCAGACCAATGTTTAGAGGTTTAAGTGGTGAAAGGCGTCATGCGGGCTGAGGACGAGCGGGAGCTAGCCGGGTGTGAGAACACCGTACAGAGGCCTAATAAAGGAAAAGGTCAGCCGTGTCATCAACAACTCTCTTTACATTTATTTGCTGGTTCATTCTCTGTTCTTGTTTTAAAATTCACTGTAATTTGATTGAAATGTAAATCATTTTTGGATCACAATTGGCACAATTGGCCCTGCTCCCTCCAGGTAGATAGATGGCGCTCTCTCCCCACATCACTCCTAGGGTGATGTCTGCAGCACAGGGCGTCTGTGAGCTGATGTATCAGAACCGAGTCGCTGCGCTTTCCTCCGAGCGTTAGCGCTGTGATGCTACTCGGTAATGCTACAGCATCAGCAGCAGCTCGAAAAGAAGCGGTGTCTGACTTCACATGTATCAGAGGAAGCATGTGTTAGTCTTCACCCTCCTGGTGTGTTGGAGTATTACTAGTCCTAAAAAGTGGGTTGGGTAATTGGCCGTGTAAATTGGGGAGAAAATGGGAAAACATTTAAAATAAAAAAAGGCTCTTAAAACTCATTAAAACTCTTAAAACTAAGGCTCATAAACTCATTAAAGGTGGTCTGAGATGCTTGTTCTGGGAGAAGTGGGCGGATCTACAGCACGAGAAGGTGAGTCTTGTTCCACCTCTGTTCTCTATTGCAGACAGACTCTGGTAGAAAATTTGACATGGTGAACAATTTTGCTTTTATTTCTAGGAAAGCTTTTTTGGCCAATAATTGTTTTTTGTTGATTTATTGTATACTGCTATAAAAGGACCAAGCAACATTGTCAACTATTTAAAAAAATGATTTAAAAGGAAAAATTGTGCAAAACTCACATTTTGCATGCTTTTATATTTAAACTTGGGTCTCGACCGCCCCTATAAACACTTTAAGCATGAAGAAAAAAAAAACACCCACCAATTTTCTGTGAATCAGTTGAAAGAGTTTGGTGAATCCTATGCTTCTATAAACTGTTTGGATGCTCTCTTATTGTGACGTCATAGAACAACCCTGGCACCACCCCTCACTTGTCAACCCCCACCACAGCTTCACCCACTATATCAGAAGAAGAACTAACAATTAAATAATTTCAGAGCGCTTCTATCACAGTTAAGTATGAACTAGCTAATACATGGGGTGACCAGCAACTGCCTATTTGCGTTAAAATTGACTGCCCTTAAATGGCTAATGCCTAAATTTCCTTCGGGATAAATAAAGCATCCATCCATCCATCCAGCTGATTCACTCATTGTGTAAAAAGAGGTATATCATGTCCCATTTAAGCAAAGTTCTAGTTTTTTTTTATATTAGTTTTAACCAGTTAATCTGTTAAGTTAAAAAGAGGGGTTTAAAGCTGTGACCAGTCTATGTAAAGATCAGTTGGTTAAATAACAATAATAAATGTGAAGAATTTGGTTAAAAGCTGAAATGTAAAGAAAATAAATCTTACATTTGTTCCTAAAGTTACACTAGGGTGTGCAGTTCCTACGGTGGCCGAGAAAGCCCAGCGCAGTGCAAATTGAAAAGCGCTGCAAAAGCACAAAACACATACATCAAAATTACAACACAGGCGCAGCAAATAGAAAAACGCGCTGCAAATAGAAAAACGCGCTGCAACTAGAACCACAACACAACGGAAGTGAGTCACAACACAACGGAATTTTCCCGGGGGACCTTAAAAGATGCTGTACCAGCTGTATACAAAGGACAATAAGTGGCAAACAAGCTTCTGAAAAGTAAGTTATGTTTATTACCTGTGATTGCCACGGTTGTGTGCATATTATTAAAAGTTCTGCTTCACAAAACGCCTTGTTTGCCACTTATTGTCCTTTGTACACATAGTGAAGTCCGAGACGTTACTGAAGACGCAGCTTAGCTGGTACAGCATCTTTTAAGGTCCCCCGGGAAAATTCCGTTGTGTTGTGGTTGTATTTGCAGCGCGTTTTTCTATTTGCTGCGCCTGTGTTGTTATTTTGATGGATGTGTTTTGTGCTTTTGCAGCGCTTTTCAATTTGCACTGCGTTGGGCTTTCTCGGCCACCGTAAGTTTCTCTAAAAGTTATAAATGTTTATATCAGCATCAACATCGTATGTTTTTAAGGGAATAATACATGAATACATATTAATAGTATTTATTCATTTATTTAAATAAATGAAAAAAAAAATCACAAATTAATTCATGTGAGCCTGCAGATTTAACATATATTAGGGTTATGGAATGGATTGTCCATTCATTATAAATACAGTAAAAATGTAAATAGATCTAATGTTGTTAAAGCCAGTCAAACTAGAAACATACTGTAAAACTAATGACCAATTTTAGATGTTCCAGAGAAGTGTTCTGTGGGTGTTCTAAAAAAAAAAAAGCCAAAGCATCCAAAAAATCTCAGAACTGTACAAAGCTATTTTAGTCTAGATAATTCAGCTCAGTATATCCACTGTAAAAAAGAGCATAATTTGGTTATTTACACTGCATTAATAAACATTAGCTTTTCTAAAAGGACAATAGATAAAAAAGCGCATAAAGGACTTTTGTTTTGCATTCTTCTGTGTCACTAGAGGGTTTTCCATCCACCAAGTTTTTGCGCATTTTGAAAATGCGCATGAAAAAAGCTGGATGGAAAAAGTCAAAAATTCGAAAAAAGCCCCAAATATCGCAAAACGATTTTTACGCTAGGAGGGGGTGGAAAAGTTAGAATATCGCATTGCCCAAATTCGGAAAAACTGGATGGAAAAGGGTTTTTCGCATAAAAAATGACGTATCAGAGCAAAAACAGAATCAAACCTCTCCATGCTTGTTTGGCGTCCTCTCCCACGTTATCTAAAGTTTATTCGCATAACTGTAGTGAATGGAAACACGGCTTAATTCGCATTTTTTTCTGCCGAAATTTGGAAATTGCGCATTCTTTTTTCGAAAGGTTTGGATGGAAACCTGACTACTGTAATGGCACTTTTCTGTCTCTGTATCTGTAGGCCATCAAAGCAATAGAGTTCCTTGAGGGCATTGCTGAATAGCAGTCACACTATTCTGTAGCATTAATGTACGCAAAAGCAACTAAAAACACACACATACACACACACACACACATGCACATACATACATTACACACACATGGATGCTAACGTACTGTGAATATACTGAGCCCGTTTTCTGCTCAGAACACAAAAGCCATGTTAAAAAGTTCAGACAGGCAGACGTTGCGCTTTCAACCAGTATTAGTGTTTGTGCGACTCCTGAAGAACACACACACACACACACACACACACACACTGTCTCTAAATATTCTCTCCACATTTCCATATCAACCCCCATACATCACCATCCTCCTTTCTTTTCTTTTCCCCTCCCTCCAGTTATTAACCCCTTTTCTCTCTCTCCTAGCTGTGCATTTCACTTTTCTTCATACGCCATGCGGCAGTCATGTCCAGCCCCCTCCAACCACCCCACTGCCCCCTTTCAGCAGTTGCTAGGCAGCGCCGGCGCGGCGGGCGCAGTGTGCAGCGGGAGCGGCGTGCTGGTTATTAACCTGCATTTCACTGCCTTTTACTTTCCATTCAGCACATGTAAAGCCCAGGGAAATGTGGGAAGGACGCAGCGTATGATTTACTGTGCTGATGAGGGGTCAAGCTGGGTCCCGAACCGCTGCTACTGACGAGAGCAAGACGCAAAGCAGCGACTCCACACACTTCAACACCTGCTGAACAAAAATGAATGAGCCTCCAGCAAAAAGACTCTGAATAAAACCTTCTGGAAAGCTTAGACTCATTCCGATGACCCATTCATGCTCACCAGCTACAAATCTGAACCCCCTCGTAGAAAATTCAGAGAATGACTGCAGGCTGTGCCGTGTAGCTAGCAGGAGTAACTCTACATGAACCTCACAGTTTGGTTTGTACTACAAATTAGTGTGTTAAATAATCAGTACAGTGTAAACATTAGCATGTTTACTGTGTTCCCACACAAAAACTAAATGTTGACATACAGCTCTGGAAAAAATTTTAAGATCACTTCAGTTTCTGAATCAGTTTCTCTGATTTTGCTATTTATAGGTATATAATTGAGTAAAATGAACATTGTTGTTTTATTCTATAAACTACAGACAACATTTCTCCCAAATTCCACATAAAAATATTCTCATTTAGAGCATTTATTTATATGCAGAATATGAGAAATGACTGAAATAACAAAAAAAGTTGCAGAGCTTTCAGACGTTCAGAAATAATCAATATTTGGTGGAATAACCCTGCTGGTTTTTAATCACAGTTTTTTTTTTTTTCATGCATCTTGGCATCATGTTCTCCTCCACCAGTCTTACACACTGCTTTTGGATAACTTTATGCTGCTTTACTCCTGGTGCAAAAATTCAAGCAGTTCAGTTTGGTGGTTTGATGGTTTGTGATCATCCATCTTCCTCTTGATTATATTCCAGAGGTTTTAGATAAAATTAGTAAAATTAAAGAAACTCTTTAATTTTAACTCTCTTATTTTTTTTCCCAGAGCGTTTTCTTCCACATTCCATCCACGGCGATTCCATAAGTTTAATCATGTTAATTCTAAAAAAAGACGCTAGCCAGTTAGCATAACAAGCTAACACACTTGAGTGACTGTAGCTCTGTGGAGTCAAATGATCCATCCAGCCCGGAGAAAAATTAGAACAGCACATTTTCCTCACTGTATGAGTTTCTTTTATCCGAACAAAACAGAATTTACTTGTGTCCCACATAAAAAAAGGGTTTAAACACCCTCGTTCCTCTTTTTGATTTCGATGCTCGAGACCATGACATAATTTCGATCGATTTTGATGAAATATCTAAATCGTGACACCCCTACTGCTCACCCCCTGCATAGTGAATTTAGGTTGCTACCATCTGGACAGAGGTTTAGAGTACCAAGATGTAGAACAAAACGATATAAAGACTGGTTTTATTCCAGCAGCCATAACTCAAGCAAATAGAACGAATAGGACACAGATACTTTAAGAAACTGTATATATACTTTACTTACTGTATGTCTGTGTAAGTTTTGGTAATGTGTTTTATGTAACGAGATGCTGCTTCGCATACTGTAAACCGAATTTACCTTTGGGTAGAAATAAACTAACCTAACCTCTTCCAGTAAGCCTGAAAGCATGTCCATTTCTCCAGCACAGAGAGCTCCTGATCCACCCCTAAATGAACCATTCCAGGTATAACAGGAGCTGCTCTGACAGTGTGAAGCCCTGCCACTCCTGTTCTGAGAACGAGGAACGGCATGTAAAACAGCTCTCCCGCTCTCCCGGGAGAGGCTGCTTTTAGTGTGGGCGGTGGAGAGGGGGATGCAGGATGAGTGAAGAGGATCGTTCTGCATTTGCATTCGTGCAGAAAGCTCGAGCCATTCAATTACCAACACACGAACAGACGCAGCCCTACAAAACAACAGGCACAAATACACAGTGCACAAACAGATACATAACTGCACAGTTAACCAGCACTACTGTAGCCGGGCTTATCGCTTCTACATCTACAACACCTGTTCTGATGGTGCAGCTACGACCAGTTGTTTTTGTTTGATAACAGAAATTATATGTATTGCAGTATTAAAAATATAGCTATATTTGTCCAACTAAATTTAAAAAAAGGCGATGACAGGGAGCGATGCGTGGTCCAGCGGTCTAAAGCGCTGCCACTATGAGCGGGAGGTCGCAGGTTTGAACCCCCGCTCATGCAGCTTTACCATCAAGCTGCCGGCGCTCAGAGGGAGCACAATTGGACCTGCTCCCTCCGGGTGGGTACAGTAGATGGCGCTCTCTCCCCACATCACTCCTAGGGTGATGTCTGCAGCACAGGGCGTCTGTGAGCTGATGTATCAGAACCGAGTCGCTGCACTTTCCTCCGAGCGTTAGCGCTGTGATGCTGCTCGGTAATGCTACAGCATCAGCAGCAGCTCGAAAAGAAGCGGTGTCTGACTTCACATGTATCGGAGGAAGCGTGTGTTAGTCTTCACCCTCCTGGTGTGTTGGAGCATCACTAGTGATAGGGGGAGTCCTAATGAGTGTGTTGGGTAATTGGCCGTGTAAATTGGGGAGAAAATGGGAAAAATTAGAAATAAAAAAAAAGGTAATGACAGAGGAAAAACAATGCTAGCAGCATGATCACACTTGCTGCATTTCAGGGAAAGTGTGTGTCAGGTAACAGCTTACCCTCTGTTCACACTGGAAAGCGACAAAGCGACAGGTGACTATTCATTTCCTGTGGCAGGGCGTGATGTGTCGCAGAGACACACGATAAGTGAAAAGCGACAAAGTGGCAGAGCGACAGAGCAAAAAGCGACACAAGAGTTGAAATTTTCTCAAGCAACCTTTTAACACGATTGGCTACTAGCATTTCTTTGGACCCATCACATACAAGGAGGTCTGAGGTAGAGGTGGGTAATATTGTATCGTATACAATATATCGTGACACAGAAATATCATGATATTAAAAATCCATATCGTGATAATAGGGCCGTTCTGTCTTAAACGTAGTCTATTATTTACTGTGAAGCTTTAGGTGTATTTATTGTGTAAATGTTTTAGTTTGCAGTTTATATGCATGCACTAAATATTCTGCAATATTATTTGCATTATATTATTTTATGCTATATTATTTATTTTGCCACATTATGATTATACTGTTATACTATTATACTATATTCCTGAAATGTATGAATTATTTTAGTTTTCCTATATCACCGTGTATCGTTATCGGAAAAATACCCTGAAATATTGTGATATTATTTTAGAGTCATATCGCCCACCCCTAGACTGAGGTCCTCAACCTTCTGCTCTCAGAACTTTTGGTTCCTTTCGCATTTCATTTCTACCATTGTAGAGAAAACAATGTTCAGGTAAATGACAGAAACGGCCAAAAGTCTAGCAAGCTCATATTTATACCCTATTTATACCCTATTTTCCTCTAAAATGTATATTTTTTAAGCGGGACTAAAAATTACTAGATGGAAAATGTTATATATAAATTCCCACGTCTTATTAAATCTATGTATTTTTAACCAATTTAATGATCTTAATTTAGTTATCAAATACATATTTAATTAAAAAACACTTAATAAATAGTTGTTTTTTTAGGGCCATTGAAGCAAAACAAGTGTTCTGTGCCTTTTTTCTTTTTGGAAGCTTGACCATGTGACACATGCATTAAAACTAAAAAAACTAAAACTAAAACTAAAACTAAACAGCAAAATTAATAGCATTGAAGGATCCAAGGATTAAAAGCACACACTTCAGACTAGGGGTGGGCGATACAGCCTCAAAATAATATCACGATATTTCATAGTATTTTTACAATAACGATACAAAACACTAAATTAAACAAGAAATTCAAGAATAAACTATTTTATATCATATTAGTGTATATGATATGATACCCTAACTGAAATGATACTAATAATAATATTGCACTCCATATATCTCCCTATATCCAGGATTAAAATAAAATAAATGATACTGGACAGATATAATCTGTCTCTAGTAGATATATAATGGGAAATGAGAACAGTGTGAATTTTTTTCATTAGGTCATGATCATTAGGAGTGGGTGATATGATACGATATTTCAGGGGATAATATCCTTCACGATATTCGATATGATATGGCACAGCCCAACTTATGACACCAAAACCCAGCCTTAGCTAAGTATTAGACAATTATGTATAATGTCGTGATAACACACATTTATGAACAGAAGATACAGGAGCATCTGAGCCTCCACTCACTTTGCAACAGCTTCATCCACCAGGCAGTCAGACTCCTCAACGCACAGAGACAGAGCTGAACCCCACCCCACCCACCACTCACCCAACACACTCACAAAACTGAACTGAACCCCCCACCCCCCTTACACACACATAGACTGAACTTCACACACTCAGCACACAGAGACTGACATGTCTTTATTCCTTTCAGCAATATTTGCTGCCACTCTCAAAAACTATAAACTCTCTACCTCAGTAACTGCTGTGATTATATATGTTCTATATGTTACAGTATGTTACACATCTCTGCACCTTATCCTCACTATACACTTTATTATACCGTATCGGTACTGCACTGTCCTGTCTTTAAATTGTCTCGTCTTTTGTATTTATTGTATTTATTGTTATTTAGTGTTATAGTTTTATGCTGCACTGTCGTCACTCCTGCACTTTATGTCGTCTATTGTTTGTTGTTCTATGTTGCATCATGGTTCCGGAGGAATGTAATTTCATTACACTGTGTACCTGTACTCAGTAGTTATGTGAAACTGTTTTATGAAAAATCACATAAAGAAAAGCACTGTGTCGACAACAGGGGTTGAGCAACAAACAGAGCTGAGGTGGAGAAGGTGTTGGGGGGGGGGGGGGGGGGGCTAACCAGCCTCTCAGGGCAGGAAATCTGCAGAATGAGCTGAAGTTATTTCTGGCCTGAATCAATTAAGATTTAAGCGTGGTGTTTGTGGGTTTAGGAAGGAAAAAGATTTAAATGTGAGCTGCCAGTTCAAAGCAGCCAATAGCCTCAGAGAAAAACAAGCTAATGAGCAGATGAATATGGACTGCACAGGTAGCATGAGCATCTCAAGCGGGATACAGAAAACTGTGCACAATCGTGCTACGATACACGATGTGTAAATCACCGTGATTTTCTTTCACCATTAAACGATTTGTTTTCATGATTCTGTGGGATTATGACGCATAATAAAATAAGGAGCTTTAAATGTATGGCAAAGGGGGTATGAACCATAACAAGCATGTGCTAGAAGGCTTAAATTATATTATATTTATATATATATATATATATACTCTTGAGACCCAGCGTCCTCATATGAGGACATTCAGTTTCTGCTTCTCTGTACCGTTATTGTTCATTTTTATTTTTAACGTTGACCCTTTAGCCCTATATGGAGACACTGCCAGTACTATTTAGTGGTCACATGAAAACATTATACTGCTTAACTGACTAAAAACAGGATGGCGAGAATCCCAGGCAAAAGTTTATACAGCCAGGTAAAAAATATCATAGATTTTTTAGTTTGAAACTAGGTTATTTACTTTGCGTAGAAAGAAAAAAAAATGTTTTTTGACTAAATGGGTCCTTCTGATCCCAAATGGCAAGCTTTTTTTTTTTTTTTTTTTTTTTTTTTTTTGCGCAAAAATGCTTCCTATACAAAGAGAAAGTTAAGTTTTTATATTTTTTTATACTTGTTAGGTACTCCTGAATAGATAGAAGAAATTACAAATGCACACCAAGCTCAAGTCCGGGTCTTTATATCAAGGAGGATATTTATATATATATATATCAATGATTGGTTCCATATTTGTGTCATCTTGTGCTGCAAGATCTTTATATATTTATATATATATATCACAATACAGAGGGTACAATTTAATATATTGCAATATACTGCAATACTAAAAGCAAAGCAATATATTGCAATGTTTAATCATCCAAATTTAGTATGAAAAACACCATTATATTTACAATATTATACACATAAAATCATAAAAGAGTAATAGAAAGTTTTTTTTTTACTTTATAGCCAATTAGAAGACAACAGTCTTTCTGAACTGCCACAGAATGATGCAGAATTCTGCATGCGCATATCAGCAGCTCTGTGTTGCGCTGCAGATTAAACCACAGACGTCGTACCATTGTTTAAATTGTAGTTTTAATGTTTTATGGCCAAATTCTTCATAACAAGCATAAAAAAAGATCGCTAGTAGTTTGTCTCAGTAGTCAGCTAGCTTGCTAACTTTCCTGTTCCACCTTAAATCGTGCAACAGACGGCAGGGGCTGCAGCATTTAAGGCGGAATGGAAAAATAAAACAAATCAAAGCTAAATCAAAGCTAATTTTAGCTCCCCTTCACAGAGAAATTAAGGAATGGACAATAATAATTCATTTCTGCACCATCTACCCCCCTTTCTGAAGACATACAAAGCTTAACTAGTTAACCAGCAGCAGCTAGGTAACTGAACTTTAGCACTCCTGATGACGTATCGGGTGCTTGAAGGGTTTCTCAATTCTTAGGGGAAGGATATTAACCCTTACACTTGAAAACAAGGGGTAAGGGTAGATAAATGGTAGGGCCTTTGGCCTTTTAGCAATCATTTGGCCCTACAATGAAAAATAGTTTTTTTTTAAACCCTAGAATTATTACTACACATCAGTGGCCCCTGTAGAATCTCCATATATATCACTTGTCCCAGAATTTTAATTTCATCTTTCCTCATTTTCATCTCTCTGATAAAGCCCCAGCCTCCGGATTCCCTCTCTTACGCCCCGAGTTCACCTCTTATCACCGTCAAACACTTTCAATATGTGCGGATTACCAAGAGCTTTCCATAACTCTTAAATAAAAAAAAAGCACACACTCCAAAACCACACGTCTGGGCACCCGATGGAGGGTCAGCCACTCGTTCCTCCCCACCGCCACGAGCCCACTTACACAGAGACAGTGATAATGTGTCAAAGATCAGCATTCCAGGCTGCAAAGCTCGCTCAAATCCTCTTGTTTCCCCCGGCTTATCGGCCTCCTCCACCCGGCCGAACCCGCGCCCTCCTGGGCCCTGCGGAATGTCTGAGTAGAATAGAAAGCTCTTGAGCTGCTTGTTCCACAGCTCAGCTCAGCCCAAGCCGGGCTGGGACGTCCAAGCAGGGCAGGTGCTGGAGCCAGACGGGGGTGCTCTCTGTCCTGCTACTGCTCTCTTTCTCCCCATGTTTTATTCTTTATTCTTGTTTCCAGTTTCTGTCACTCTCTCTCTTAATATTTCTCTCTAGCTTGGTTCTCACTCGGCTCTCATTAGGGATGGGCAATATTATATCGTATACAATATATCATCATGACACAGAAATATCATGATATTAAAAATCCATTTCGTGATAATAGGGCTGTTCTGTCTTAAAAGTAGTCTATTATTTACTGTGAAGCTTTAGGTGTATTTATTGTATAATTTAAAATAGTTTTAGTTTGCAGTTTATATGCATGCACTAAATATTCTGCAATATTATTTGCTGCATTATATTATTTTACGCTGTATTATTTATTTTTCCATATTATGATTATACTGTTATACTATTATACTACATTCCTAAAATGAATGAATTATTTTAGTTTTCCTATATCGCCAAGTATATCGTTATTGCAAAAATACCCTGAAATATCGTGATATTATTTAAGAGCCATATCGCCCACCCCTAGCTCTCATGATTCCTTCCCTCTCTGCTGGTTTTGCTCCAACCTGGACAGTGAGTCAGAGGTCAGACTTTGCCAAAAGCCTCAGGGCTGAGGTGAGGTAGACCGTGCTGAACAGGTCACTGGTGGAGAAGAGGAATGGTGGCAGTGCATTGTGGGTACAGTCCCTTTCTCCTGACCTCATGGTTTTCACTTTTGGAAATCTAGTTATGGCTGCAGACAAATGCCGTCCAACCGTACATCCGTGTGCATAGTCTCACCAGTGTGTGAGAAAACCAGTTATAAGCAGTTATAAGCAGTTTCTGAGGAGACCACCTGCTGGTTGAAATATTACTCAGAGTTTTCCTAATAATTAGCATATAGTCTGTTATTTTTTTAAGTGCTGCCTTTTAACACAGTTTCCTGGTAAAACTACAAGAGGAGGAGGGCCAATGAGTAACTAATGGGGAATGGTCCTAAAGGAAAAAACTGTGCTTGATGGATCGGCATGTCAGTCAACTGGGGAGCTTCAAAAGTGGCAACGGCAATCAGGGAAACCATTCAACTTCCTGGCTCAAGGCAGAACTAAGCTTTTAGGACAAGCAAATGGTTTTCAAATGTGCCAGCAGGCAAAATATTGATGAGACACTTAAAAGAAAAATAAACCATGTACAATTAAAAAATTAACTAGTTGATCACATCACATTGGTGCTTACTAGATCAGGAAATGTTTCCTAACTCTCCTTTTTTTCTCTGACTTTGGAGCTGCTGTGAATGAGTATGAGTGTATGTTAACTTACAGCAGTGCATTCAGAACCAGGACAGAGGAACCGCTATATGCATCAATAATAAAATAAACAATAACTTTAGTTTTAAATTTTAAAGTTTCAGACAAAATATAAATTATCGCTCGCAAACGATTCACTATTGAATCTTCCTTACTAAAAAACCCTGATGTAGCAGTGCAAAAGGTTCCTAAATTAAGATGCATAACCTCTTCAGAAACCTCTACTGTGCTATACGCAGAAACACATTATCTGCTACAGACAGACTCCATGAACCATCAGAGACCATCTGAGGCTTTAGGTCCGAGCCAAAACAATTATTTCCAATTTTCTCCACCACAACTGCCAGCGGACAAAGGCTACACAACTATGAAGCACAGGCATGGAGACAGATCACCAGACATGACAGCAAATCAGGAACCAGCCATACAAACACTGTGGACATCAATTACCTGCATTTACTGCAATTACTACACTGATACAGGTTACACACACTTAATCACCAAATAACAAATATACACTTACCAAGCACTTCATTAGAAACACTGTCCTTACACTGTGTAGAACCATTTTATTCTATCCTAATAAACTAAATAAATAATCTTATTTCTTTATGAAATTAATGGATTCCACAAGATTTTAGAACTGGATTTTTGTTAATGCAGATATTTCAGGAGTACTTACATGTCTGTGAATCTCCTTTCCTAACACATCCCAAAGATCTCTTTCTATCACCCTGCAATCTGGTCCCATTCAAACCTGAACTTTTATGCTGGCCACTTACGATTATATCACCCAGTACGCATGTTAAAGTCAAGTGTGAGTGGGGATTAAGTGTGTCAAAATGTTCCCTGCACCATTACACAACCTCCACCAGCCTGAACTGTTGATACAAGACCGGTGGGGTTCCTAGATTCATACTGTTGACTCCAAAATCTGACCAAAAACCAAAATCTGTGAGATTTGAAGTCTAAGGCCCAATCCCATTTCTCTTTTGAAGCAGAAATACAAGAGGAAAGGGTGAAGCTCATAACCTAACTGCTGGTTAACTTGTTAACTTTGGAGTATTTTATGTCTTCAGAAATGAGGCAGGTGATTCAGGAATTAATTATTATTGTCCATTCCTTGATTTCTCTGTGATATAGAGCTTAAATTAACTTGAACTTTTATTTTATTTTTCTATTCCACCTTAAATGCTGTGGCCTTTGCTGTCTGCTGCATTATTTAAGGTGAAACGGGAAAGTGAGCCAGCTAGCTAGCCACTAAGACGAACTACTAGCAATGTTTGTTATGAAGAAAATGGCCATAAGAAACTGAAATGTGTGAATCTATGGCAGAGGTGTCCAAACGTTTTTTGTTGGGGGCCAGAAGGAGAAATATATTTAAAGTCTCGGGCCACAGACTCTGTAATAAAACAAATAATGAAATATACCACTTTAAATAATACTTTTTCCTGATTACTTTCATTTACACACCATTTTACTTGACTTACTATCTTTTTTTTTTTTTTTTTTTTTTTTTTTTATAAATTTTTTCCCATTTTCTCCCCAATTTACACAGCCAATTACCCAACCCATTCATTAGGACTCCCCCTATCACTAGTGATACCTCAACACACCAGGAGGGTGAAGACTAGCACATGCTTCCTCCGATACATGTGAAGTCAGCCACTGCTTCTTTTCGAGCTGCTGCTGATGCAGCATTACCGAGCAGCCAGCGCGCTTGGAGGAAAGCGCAGCGGCTCGGCTCCAGTACATCAGCTCACAGACGCCCTGTGCTGCAGACATCCCCGTAGGAGTGATGTGGGGAGAGAGCGCCATCTACTGTACCCACCCGGAGGGAGCAGGGCCAATTTTGCTCCCTCTGACGCCGGCAGCTTGATGGCAAAGCTGCATGAGCTGGGGTTCGAACCGGCGACCTCCTGCTCATAGTGGCAGCGCTTTAGACCGCTGGACCAGACTTACTATCTTTATCTATCTTTGACAGTGTTGTGTAAACTAAGATTTTTCAAATTGATGTTTAATTTTATGATGTCTCTTAATATTAAACTCCTTAATTATGGCAGCTTTTAGACTCTTTGGCTCGTTTTTCTGCGCTAGAAATGCGCACCCTCTCCGCTTTTAGACTCTTTGGATGGTTTCTGACACCTAGCGTTCAAACTTTGAATCTCACATTATAAAAACCTGCTTAACAGCAGGCCAACTTTCATTCTATTTCTAAAAAAGGAAACGGGCCGCGAATGGCCCGCCGGCCGTAGTTTGGACACTATGGTAATATAGTGGATATTGTAATTTCTAACAAGAAAAGTCTCTTTGGTCGCTTGTGCTCCATCTTTCCTTTCTTTCGAGTGTGCCTCTGAAAAAACTTCCCCCTACCCCATAATTTTAACAAGAATCAGGACACACTACCACTAGACAGGCATAGGGCTGGGTACTGAAAACTCGCACTGTCATTCTCTTACTCCCTTTGTCTCTTCCTCTCTCTCTCTTGCTTTCTTCTGAGATATTATAATACAGTAAAAAAAGCTCTAGTCTGCCTGACCTAAACCACACTACACTATAATCATTGTCCCCCTCTCAAAATACAGGAAACTATCAGCATAAAAAAAAATCATGATTATAAATAGTAATTCAAGCAATTGACACCACTAATATAACTTTAATTTAATTCTGATATTCTTAAAAAAAGAACTCTAAACAGAAAACTGAAATGCATGAATCAATGTGCGTAGGAAAAATATTTTTAGTTTAGACACAAGCAATGAATTTTTGTTCCTAATAAAGTGCCACAAAGTGCCACAAACATGCTCACTTCTGTTCCACAAGATCCAGAAAGATGGAGTCTCTCATGATGACGGTATTAGAATCAGAATCAGGTTTGGTAAGCCTGTGTCCACACTTCTCAGCCAAGAACAGAAAGCTGAGGCTGCAAAGTGTAACACAAAGAAATCTGCTGCTGTTGTCGCTCACCGCTTCTTTTTCCCACCACAGTTAAATAGAGGGGTTCTCAGAGTTACAGTAGCCTTTGTGTCAGCTCTAACCGTTCTGGACATTACTGTCTCTGTAGATATATATATATATATCACACTCACTGGATGTCACGAGATTGTAGTACTAAAAATCCCAGATCAAAAATTCTAAATACATTCAACCCAGCCCTTCTGACACCAACAATTACGCCACACTCGATTTCACAGAGATCCCATTTCCCCTCCATTCTCATGATTGATTATGAACATATGAACATTATGAGAAGCTGCTGCACTGTATCTGGATGATTCTATGCACTGAACCACAGACACACAAACGGCTGAATGAAAACTGCACAGTAAGGAATTGAGCATGTATGTGAGCATTCCTAATGCAGTGCTAGTTTAGTTTAGTGTATGTATATATACAGTATGTACACGGTACAAATCAATCACTCCCACAGACACAGAACATACACAGCAGTACACTTATGCATAACGTCTGCGACATGCCTCGCCTTACTTCGCCATATGCTTTTCTCCAAGATCACGTCTCTCACGCGACGGTGCGTGAATCAGACGACGCGAGTCTTTGATTAAAACCGAAAACATCAGTGGGGGAAAAGTGCCTCTGGAGTGTGTTTAAAGAATAATCACAGCACACTGATGCTGCCCGCCGCTCGCCGCGGAGACCACGCACTGCTCTTAATCTACGCCGGTAGGCAGGATGCATGGAAAGTAGGCCAACATGAATTTCAAATGACTTTCGCCAAGCACAAAGACAACGAGGGGTGAACCAGCGTGAGGGGAGGGACATAAAGGTGCTTCCAAACATCAGAGCTGAGGCAGCGTGACAGACCCAATGAGTGTGTGTATGATGTGACGGGACGTATGCCCTCCGTGCACACGCGGTTCTGCAAACACACGCAGACACAAGACATCCGCAGTGCTCTTTGCAAAGACAGTGTGTGTGTTTGTGTGCGCATGTATAGCAGACACATAAAGAACCATCATTTGTTCTTCTGTAGAACAACTTACCAGAGACCTAATTTTTAGTACAAAAGCATCAGTATTGTTGGAGTTTTTTTTACATTTAAACTAGGGGTGTCACGATTCTCTAAATCCTCGATTCGATTTCATTTCCGATTTTAGGGTCACGATTCGATTCGATTCTTGATTTTCTTTTTTTTTTTTTTTTTTACAGCAGAGAGGTCTATGCCAGTTTTAGATTAGTCTATGGTCAGTCATTGGTTTGATTCATCAAATTTACAATATCTTATTTCAAAAGGTGGGCTTGATGTAAGTGATGCAAAGTGATACAAGTGATCTGTAATACACCACATTAGGCACTAATGGTCAAATTTAAATAATTTAATTAAGATATATATGTAATGCCATCTAGTGGCTTTTTTTTGGTAGCAGCAGTGTGCACTATTAAAACAGCAATGTGCAACATAACAAAATAAATAATAAAAAAATACAGGAACAGTCATGTACAAAATAATAGAACAATTAGAGCCTTAACAAACTGAACTCTATCCTACTATAACAGTTAAACATGAAAAATAAGACTTTAAGACTTTTTCGGTCCCTGAGAATGAGAAGTTTTTTTCTTTAATAAAGATATATTATTAACTTTATCTGAGAGAAAGATGCTCCTTAACGTACCAAAACTATTAACGTATTTGAGGCTAGACAAAACAACTGTTATTTTTATTTTTATATTTATTTTAAGTTTTTCTTTAAGAAGATGAGAATGTCCACATTCTCTGGAGAAAGAGCTGCTCTTTCAGCAGTCACAATGTCCGCGGCGTCGCTACAGTGTGCTGCTCCATGTGCGAAGTGCGCCCACTTTACTACCATAATAACAATTCACAGAGATCTTCTGTCTCTTTCTCAAACACACGTCAGCTTCATGATTTGAGAGTGGGTTTCTGTCACTGTGTGATCGTCACAGTTGGAGTAGAGGGGAGGGTGAGAGAGAGACGGGTGGGTGACTGAGACAAATAGGAGACAAAACAGGTAAGACAGGCAGCTCTGAATGCAGAGACCCAGTGGTGTCTCCCACTGCACCCGTCTGCTCCAATACGGCTTCCTGTGGCTCCCACCGTCGCTCTCAGTCTGCCATACAAAGAATACAACACAGAACTGATTTGCTGTAACAGTTCGCTGATATAAAAGCTGTATAAAAATTGAGGTGTATATGCCCTACAGCGTTACTGAGCTACAAAACTGGGTGATGATGTGAATGTGTAAATTTAATATTATAGGCAAAGAAAAGGCAATAGGGGTGATAATCACAGTGAATATTAGGGTGCCGTTGTTGCAATAAAATATTATTTGATGCCCCCTATTGATAATGTAGCCCAAACGAAAATTATATTGCGATATCAATATTTTGTCCCACCCCAAAAGACAAGAGTGACATACCCAAATCTCATTATTCTCTGCCTAAATAAACAGTTTGAACAGTTTTTCATTTCAGGGTACCCCTTAAGGGCTTTTCCATACCTGTAGTTCTCGTTTCTCTGATCTAAACCAGTGAGTTTTTTACCTTGGAGCATTTTCCCTTTTGGTTTGGTTTGTTTTCACACAGGAACAAACCTAAAAACGTACCAAAACGTATCCCAACAAACCATGTGTACACAATGTCTTCTCTGATTGGTCAGAGTTGAGTCGTGTAGGAGCAAGAAAGTACATACAGCAAGAAGGTCCAGTTTTTCACACCGCACAGTATGAACCTGTTTACCAATGATTAATTTTTTGGTTTGTTTTTAATGGGAGACGCAGTGCATAGCGGCATATACTACATATACCACGTTTCAGTTTGAAATAGGTTAGCGTGGAGAAGCAGAAGAGGTTTTTTTAGTAAATGTAGTAATTATCTGGCTAATAAATCACGTTAAACTGCACATGAACAGCAGTCTAGCTCAAACGTGAGTACATTTGATAGATGGTGGTTGGACCACGCTTCCCCAAACTCAAACTAGTGCAAAACCAAAGTGCAAACCAAGAGTGCACACAATCAGCTATTAGTACTAAACATTAATACTATTAGTGGCAGTTGAAATGAAAAACACTGATTATCTACAGTGGCAACCTTTAAGCAGTGGATAAATTAGGCAACAATTGAACGGTCAGTTCTTAAAGGTGATTTGTTAAACAGGAAAAATGGACAGGCTTAAGAACCTGAGCCACTCTATTCCCTTCCACTCCTGGTCAAAGACGTCGTGCGTCATTATCCAAGATAATATCTGGACCAAAAGACAAAATCACATAAAAATGCAAATATAAACACACCAAAGATGCATTTAAAACAGATTTAATGCAACTCCCATCACTCAAACCCCTTCACAAGGGGTCCATCACTCCAAGGGAGACACAGGCAACGCTAATGTTACGGCTAATTCGTGTTAGCAAGTTGTTTATTAAGATAAAAACTGGTTTTTAGCGTCGTTTATGAATGAAGTCAGTTCGATTCTCAAAAATGAATTTTATCCTATGCACCCAGATGACCTAAGCAAGGGTCAGAGACAATCACAGTCATGATCTCGTCCACATGTCTGCAAAAATACCTTCACATACAGAAACAGGACATCTTTACCCAACGCCTGACCCACGGAGACATACTTCCACACGCGCATTAACAGCATGCCGGCGAAAAACCTCCCGTGAATAATTTACAGCGGGGGAGTGCTGTGACGTCCGGATGGGCAAAGAGAGAGCAAGGGTGTGGTCTCGCTTCGAGTCCTCAGAGACTACGCAAAGTGACAGCAGGCTTCTTGCTCTGGCTGACGGATAAATCGGCGCTGGGGCCTGACGTCACGGAGCACGTCTGGAGTGCCAGACGCCCCAGCGCAGTCTCACCGCCTGGCAAACAGAATCAAAGCAGCACAGTTCACTTTGTTAAATACATTACAACAGTCTGCTAGGGATCAGGGCCCATTGATCTCTCAGAACTGGCGGCGGGAGAACGTGCCGACTTGTGTAGAGCGTTCAAAACACGTTTCATCCGTTCCTCTCGTCTGAACGCTCTTCCTTACGAAACCCCAACAGATTCCAGAGACTTACACTGCATTTCAATTTGTTGTTGATAGCATCCATGTACACAATGGGTGAAAGTGGCCTGATTTCATGATTTCTGATTATTTAAATTCTATTAGGCTGTTCGCACAATCCTTCCACTCTGACTAGTGCTGGGCAATTTTCACGATTAATTTGGTTAGTTCGAATTACAGTTTTAATGTGATTTTCAATAGAGTAGACAAAATATCTGAAAACGCTACTCATTTCTGAAGTGTTGATCCGTCTTGCCTCCCACTCAAACTGAACGTGTTCAGTTCGAGGACTGAGCTCGTACCGAAGAAAAGTTCCAGAACTTGCGACACAAACGGCTGGTGGGATAAAGCATGTATTTAGGTAAAAAATAAATCCTACTGTTTCTAAAACTGCAGCATCATCGTTCTTCGGTAAGGATCTGTGATAAATTGTGGAAAACAATAATAATCTCTCCTTTAAAGTTTCTTCTGTGAGTCGTTTAGTGCATTATTTCTCAATTTTCAGTCACAGACTCGCATTCTGAAGGATAATCCAGATTTTTGTATTTTTTGGCTAACTCTCACACATCTGAACATTTGCACTGCTGCACGTTAAGTTTCGGTTTCGACCTGGCCGGAATCACAGGAATTCTCTGATAACCAAGAATACATTCAAGCTCACCACGAACAGTTTTGATTTGTGTCCTACATTTAAACTTCATTTTTTAGCACTGTATCTCCTTTTGATACTACGGATGCTTCCTGTGGACATGCTAGGCCATTTTATTAGAAACACTGAGCAGCTGCAACAAAAGCCTATACTCATATTATTGGAACAAACACATCAGTCCAGTTCTGTTCCCAAGGTCTGTTCCCTCATTATCTCACAAATGAAACCCTTTATTCACTTCTGTTTTGTTTTGTTCTTATTGTAAATACATGAATTACAATTTGGCTGATCAGATAGAAAAAAAATCCACAAATCAGATATGTATTGAATTTGATGTGTTAAAATAGAAAAAGTCAGATTCATTGATTTTTATTGTTCACACAGCCACACACACACAAAACATATGCATCATATACTACAAAAAAACATCAGATTTAGATCCTAACCTACTGTGTGAACGTAGATTTAGGTTCTTCAGGTTTTTGGGGGTCAGGTCAAAAGCAGCACTTTCATAACAGTGAGGCAGCCTAAAATAACTTCACTTCACTTATAAGATCACTATTCTCCTTCTTCTCAAGGCTTTAACATGCAGGCCAACATGGCTTATCCAGCCAAAATCCGGAAATCAGAGCTTCTAAGAAGCTTGCGAGACGCGGAGCTACAAGACGTTTCTCAGAGTATTAAACATCTAAGCTGTACAAGTGAGCAAGACTGAATTTAGGACAGTTGTTACTATGGTTGGCCGGCATAAACTGTTTTTCTACGGTCAGATCCTTTTGAAAAACGGTATATGTTATTCCTTTTAAAAGAGCAGTGTCTGCGTAATTACAAAGAGATATTCAGACATTGGATTGCAATATATAAAAGCCTAAATATACTAATATGTATTTTTTTATTTTTTAGCATATTAAAACGAAAGTAGGACCAACAGATTTTTGTTATACAGTGAAAAACTAGAAAAATCTGAAAATCAAGAAAGAACTTATTGTTTTTAGTTGTCCTAAAATTTAGATTGTTAGGTCTCAAAGGTCTCGAAGTGCAACCACTATTATCAGGAGATCACTGGTTTGAATCCTGCTCATGTAGCTTGCCACTGGCTACCAGAGCCCTGAGGGGTACATAATTTAGCCCTGAGCACACTTGGCCCTGCTCTCTCTGGATGGGTAGATGGCGCTCTCTCCCCACATCACTCCTAGGGTGATGTCTGCAGCACAGGGCGTCTGTGAGCTGATGTATCAGAACCGAGTCGCTGCGCTTTCCTCCGAGCGTCCATCAGCAGCAGCTCAAAAAGTGGCGGTGGCTGACTTCACATGTCTCAGAGGAAGCATGTGTTAATCTTCACCCTCCTGGTGTGTTGGGGCATCACTAGTGATAAAAGGGTCCTAATGAGTGGGTTGGGCAATTGGACTTTTAAATTGAGAGGGGGAGAAAATGGGATAAAAATTAGAAATAAAATTATAAGAAAAAAATTCAGATTGTGAGGTGCAGAAATACAAAACTACTGAACTAAATGGGAGAAATTACACAAAAGTTTCTATTTTCGACTTTAGCTTTAAACAATCAGTGATAAATGTTACACTGATCCCAACTGTCTTTTATTGGCACTTGACATCAATGCATACCTCCTAATTTTAATCAAAATATTGAACTCAGAAAATATTAATTATTACGACATAAATATCTACACATAAATCAACTAGTTTTTTTTTTTTTGCCATGCACTAAATAGATTTAATGCCCAACCCTATTTACATTCATTTTCTAATGGAATTGAGTGGACTAATTGGGTGCTTCCAGCCCATAATTTAGTTTTAAATTGGGAAGAATCAAAAGACAGATGCCCTTGTGCAACCAGAGATCCACAAAATCCTAGATTTCCATTGTTTTTTATATTGTTGCTATGTTGTTCTAGCTTTTCCAGGTTCCACTGGCTATATTTAAACAGTCTTTGTTCTGCAGGAACAGCAGAGACTGAGTCATGACGCTTGATGCTGTTCAACTTCACCAGCAGCTCTGGCTCTGTTTCTGCTTACTCCATGCATTTACGCTTTCTTATCCGACGCCAGCGAGGGATCGGATAATCCAGAAAGATGTGACTCAATAGGAGGGAGTTGGATGAGCAAGAATCCACATCTTGTTTTGCTTCCCTGAGGAGAAAAAGTGTCTCAGTCCTCAAGGTTAGGCTGATCTCCAACAGAGTACACTGCATCCTTCACACAGCACAAAACTCACTGCCTTCAGCTCCATTCCCCTGACTCTAAAATTCTTCTTTCTCCTCACAGAACTTTCACTTTTTCACTGCTGACGTCTGTATGTGGATAAAGTGAATGTGTGGATGTCCGTGTCACTCTTTCTCTGACTCTCTCACTCTCTCTGGCTCTTTAGGTCACTCTTTCATGCTGTGTATCAGGACCTTCCCTGTCTAGTTCCACTAGTTTCACTCCTGCCATCAAACCTCCCTCTCTCCCTCCCTCCTCTCTGCTTTGTCTTAGAAACTAGTGCAATTTCATGACTTTTCGTGAGTTAATATAGTGGAAACCCCTTCTGCAAAATACCTCCCCACCCGCCGACCTACACATAGATTTATATTAGAACTAGGGGTGGGCGATATGGCTCTAAAATAATATCACGATATTTCAGGGTATTTTTGCGATAACGATATACTTGGTGATATAGGAAAACTAAAATAATTCATTAATTTCAGGAATATAGTATAATAGTACAACAGAATAATCATAATGTGGCAAAATAAATAATATAGCATAAAATAATATAATGCAGCAAATAATATTTAGTGCATGCATATAAACTGCAAACTAAAACAATTATACAATAAATACACACAAAGCTTCACAGTAAATAATAGACTACTTTTAAGACAGAACAGCCCTATTATCACGATATGGATTTTTAATATCATGATATTTCTGTATCACGATATATTGTATACAATATAATATTGCCCACCCCTAATTAGATCTACATATTCTCTGTCTCGACTTAGTTATATGAGCTTAATGCACAGCATTAACAGCCCAAAAATACAACAGCTACAAACTACAAAATCAATGCTTCATTTTCCTACAAGTACAGCCGGCCAACAAATATCACTCATTTGTATGCCTATAAGAGGCCAGATCAGCCAAAACATTAAGTACACACAAAAACTCACCAGTCAGATGGACTATTATTATAGTGAACTATTTTCACATTGAAGGACAGCTTTTAAAAATGCTTTTTAATATGATGTGTGTCAATTTATGTCTCATTAATCGTTGCAATTCCATTATAGTTAAGTTAACTACTGAACTAATCACACTAAGCACTGCTGAGAAGGGCTTAGACAGTCATGGCCCCGCCCCCGGAGTGAAAATCATGAATCTGATTGGTTAGATTGTCCTGTGACTTTGCTAATATACTCATTTCTACACCCTTCTCAAAAAATCAGCAGAAGGGTCACGCAGACACAAGGGGGAGGAGCTATTTTAAAAAGCTTTGATTGGTTAAAACCGCTGTCAGTCAGATATGAGTCCTGTAGCAACTGATAAACACAGACTAATGCTTTAAATTAGTTGCTGTTTTTTATTTTAGTTAATTTATAAAGTATATGCTTATAGTTCACAATAGCTATAATATATATTTCCTGATTAAATATTATGTAATGATTTACATGCACTTATTGTCACCCCTTCTCTGAAAGGTTAGAAGGGTCTCACTGCACACCACTGATTAAAATCCCATTAGCCCGCAAAGACCCCGCGATACTGAAGCAATCCGCTAGTTTCCTGTCCTTCCAGGACTCTACAGGTTAATCAGTGACACCAAGAATGTGACACGTGAGACGCCTCCCTGATTTATAGCTCACATCCTGTTTCACACAGACTAGAAACCCAACAGACTGATTCAGCAGAAACTCCCAAATCTGGTCAATAGCTTCGATAGGACATCTCACACACTGATCCATGACATCAGCCTCCAACAGGGAACTGAGAAATCTCTGCAAAGGTGAGGAGAAAAAATACTGGAGAAAAAGAGTCTGCAGGATTCAATGCACATAATTACAAATTCTGTACCTCAAAACATCAATGCTGTGGAGTAGGGGTGGGCAAAATTATATCACTTACAATATATTGTGACACAGAAATATCATGATATAAAAAATCCATATGGTGATAATAGGGCTGTTCTGTCTTAAAAGTAGTCTATTATTTACTGTGAAGCTTTAGGTGTATTTATTGTATAATAGTTTTAGTTTGCAGTTTATATGCATGCACTAAATATTCTGCAATATTATTTGCTGCATTATATTATTTTATGCTATATTATTTATTTTACCACATTATGATTATTCTGTTTTACTATTATACTATATTCCTGAAATGAATGAATTATTTTAGTTTTCCTATATCGCCAAGTATATCGTTATCGCAAAAATACCCTGAAATATCGTGATATTATTTTAGAGCCATATCACCCACCCCTAGTGTAGAGTTATCTTTCTAAATGATTGAACTTTTGCAGGAGCGTAAATGTGCACAAATGTATTCGGAGCATTGCTATAGAAAAACCACTTATAGCCACTAGTTCCCAGAAGAGCTATTACTGTAAAGGAGAAGCATTAGTGAAATGAAAAGCCTGTACACTGTTAAAAGCATTTTACATACATCAAGCAAACTATTACTTCTTCACATTCATGAAGTCAAAAGGGGATCTTCTAGGGGGCTCTTACATCAGTTCATTTCTTCCCCTAGTTTAATTTTCCCTATTTTTTGTTTGTTTGTTTGTTTCATAGATTTTCCTTCCCTCTTTCAGATTTATTTACATAGTTTTCTCTAGGACATATACATCATTAACTCCAATTATATAAAACAACAGTAAAATGGCACTATTTATTTTATTAAAGAAAAAAAAATCAGTTATAAATGTGAGTGAGTGAGTGAATGTGAAGCTCACACAGGTTGCCAGATTGACACACAGAGTCCGTTAATCTGTAGCTGACCAGTGAAAATATACCGTATGTTTCAATGTACAAAATGCATGGTGGTGGTAAATTATCTAGCTGAGGTTAGCAACCTTACTGAAGCTCAGTGATTACCAGTTCAGCAGTTCTTTAAATTATGTACGAATTATTTTAAAGTAAAGACGGATATACACACATGCAGACAATGGACTTCCAAGCATTGATACCCTCTAGTTTAATTAAGCAGAAATAGCATTTAAAGCAGCTTTGGTTCACACCATTTTAGAAAAGGAGTTTAATACACCTGTGATGAATGAGCAAACGTTTCATCACTTTCCACCACTTCTTCCTGCATTTAGCTACACCTGCAAAAAGTACCAGAAAATCCACACTTACATTATCATATCACTGTTTTAATATTAAATTTAATATTAGAGCTTCTGACATTTCAAAATAGCAGCAGCTACAAGCTAACGTTGTGTTAACCCAGAGCTCAAACACAATTTGAGGACGGTGCTCTCTTTCTTTTGGTTTCAAGGTAAAAACGAGAAAATGTATATATATATATTTTTTTTTTGTCACAGGCTGGATGGTACACCCTCATCCTTAGTCTAGTGTTATTTTTATTACCTCTATGTAATATAAATACGTTTTATAATGAGTACTTCATTAGCTCCAGTGCGTTGAATGTCTCATTTAATAGCTGAGTGTACTGAATTAGAAGGCTCTTATTAAATAATAAAAAAGAAAACACACTGTATTGTTACACTCCTACATAGTTAATGGGATCCAAACACGGACACTGATGTTTCTTTCTCCGTCCTTTTCTGTTTGGCTGCATCATTTCTCTCCTGGGCTTATTTAATCTGGAACGTGATGGCAGAGAGCCATTTCGCGTCCACATTATCCATTTAACAATGGAAAACAAAAGTGATTGAGCGCCACATTCTTAACTTAAAGATGAGCATCCTGTCGCATCACAAACAGGGATGATTTATAATGTTCTCAAAGGCAAAGTCTAATCTAATATTTCTTCAATGTCAGACTCTGGGCATTGATCCAGTGGCAGCGGGGAGCTGTTTCAGAACTATCCCCAATGAGGAGTATTAAGAAAAGCCTGACGCTGGCTTTCACAACGGCATCCTATCAGCCTTCCAGCAGATACGCTGCGGCGGCATCGACAGATTACCCTCAGAGATGCCCTTATTGACAAACATGAGGAGTGCTGGCCACAACATTTAACACATTTATTTAGGCCTACAATTTAAAATACAAAATTAAAAGACCCAAATCTTTTTAAATGAATACATCATCCAACATCACTACATGACCATGCAGCATCAGTTCCTAATAAACAGGTACAAAGTTTATTTATTTATTTATTTATTTTTTATTTACATATACCTTTATGGATATACAAAACATCTCTTTCTCCAAATATGTCGACTTCCAATTATTGCAGATATAGAACAATATCTAGCTAACCGTTTGGCTCTAGTCTTAGAGAAGCCAAGGATCTGCAGGCCTCTAACAGCCAATCGGTGTACATGACCAAGGCTTCCAAAAATAAGCACAATCAGAGTACACTTGTAGCTTAAACTATTAATACACTCTACGAGCGGCTGGTATTTCACAATCTTTGTACAAAAAGCTTCCTCCACTGATGAGTCAAAACAGCAGCTTACTTCAATCAGAAACACAGATTTACCCTCCACATCTACAGTAACCACATCAGGCCTTCTGGCAGATATTTCACACAGAGCCGCTTCACCAAACACACTGTGCAACCTTTCAGAATTCACCGAACAATTTGTATGTACAGAGACTGAGGAGGGAAAAACAGATGGCAGTTCTTTACAAATTAATTCCACTATTCTCTCATGTCTGAAGATATACATGTCCTTATAAAAATTACAACCGTTCAAAATATGAGACATGTACTCGATGATCTGAGTCTGAGGGTGATGTATACAATATGCAGAATGTAGATTGGGGTACCAAATGGATAGGTTGAGCCACGTTGGTAAGACCTGAAGTCTGGCTTTAGTTGTAAACAGCAAAATGTCTTCATCTAAAGAACAGTTTCCAAATATAGAGTGTGAAATCGAGTGATCAGCTGAGGGGAGACACGCTAGCGCCCCCTGCAGTCTCAATCCAGTCCAGTGTTTACAAAGTTCAGAGTGGCGTGAAGCCAGAATAGAAGTCCACACACACACACACACACACATCCGGTAGATCAAAATACCAGCACAGCCCACTCTAGCTATGACAGACCACTTACAATGCAGTAGAAGCAGATGCATAAAACTTACTGCCATCCTCTACCACTTCCCATAAATATGGGATCCATAGATCTCCATGTATAATTTAACATCCTAAGACCTGAACACTTGCATGGCAGGCATTTTTATTTCTCTTTGCTATTTGGGCTCATTGGCACCTGATTAGTGTAAAAACAAAGAACTATCTTTTTACATGATGTATTTTCTGAAAAAAATGTTGTCCACATATGAGGACTTTAGTTTTATATTTCAAAAGAACACAATGAAGTCGCAAAACATTTATTTTGTGTCTGAATACTAGGGCTGCAACTAATGATTATTTTGGTAGTCGACTAATCTGACGATTATTTTATTATCATTTTTTTCGATTAGTCGATTAGTCAACGGTTATTTCTGCCATCTCTTAAAACAATAGAAATAGCAGAACATGAGATTTAAATAGCATTTAAATGTCTGAATGTTGTTTAAACTTGAATAGTATGTAAACTGTGTGAGTGAGCCGTTTACCCATCTCCCATTGCATTTCTGTCCCCAGCACTTTGTGTAATGTGGTACTGTTACAAATTAACGATTAGTCGTCAATGAAATATATAGTTGACAAATTTAAATAATCGACATTGTCGATTATAGCGACTAATCGTTGGAGCCATACTGAATACAGTGCAAAAGCAAAGTAGAAAAAACAATTGTGCCTTTTAAGCAATATGGCTCATGTTATGAAGTGCTGCTTCATAACAAAGTAAAAAACAAACATTTATTGTATTTGCTGTTCATTTAATTTTCTGAACAAAACTGAAACTGTGACAGTATAGTGGCCTCATACGTGGACACCAGGCCTTTGTAGAGCAAAATGTACTGTTTTAGAAATTAATGCAATAAATAATATTTATAAGTACAATGCAATTTTGCTAGTTTGTATAAAATCACTAAAAATGGAATGGTCAGCATCGCTTGTTTTTCCCAGCATACAATAAATATATCAGCAAGCATCAGATTAAAATATCAGCCAAATATTGGTATCTGTCCGCTGTCAATCATTCTACAAAAGCAATTATTGGCAGATGCAGATATAATTCAGATACCATTGTGCATTCCTAATATCACATTTGACGACAAATATTTCCTTGCACTCTATGCATGATGATGTATTCTGCATCACAAGGTTCTTGTTTGAAAAAAAAAAAAAAAACAACAACTAGGGGTGTGCCATATCATATTGTACACGATAATATCGCCCAAATTTTTTTTTATATCGTGAACGATATTTTACCCTGAAATATTGTGCCATATCACCCACCCCTAATTATCACATCAGGGTACTACTTTTATGCTGTTTTTAGCAAAAGAAAAATTCACACTGTTCTCATTTCCCATTATATATCTACTAGAAACAGATTCTGTCCAGTAACATGTATTTTTTTATTGAATACTGGATATATGAAGAGCGCAAAATTAGTGCCATGACATTATGGATCATTGACTTCTGTTACAAATCTGATAAACTTCTTGTATTTTTTTATATCTCAGTTAGGGGTGTGCCATATCATATCATATGCAATAAGAAAATGTAATACTCATTTTGGTGCAGTAGTGTATTATTGAAATAATTTTTTAAATTCAGTATTTCGTCATATCGTCAAGAGTATCGTTATTGCGATAATACCATGAAATATCGTGATATTATTTTAGGGCCATATCGCCCACCCCTACCAACAACCCTAGTATCAAATCAGTTCTATTTGTAATACTTTTATTTCGTTAATGGCCTTACAGAGAACACCCACTGTTACAATGAGGGACAAGACACTATTACTATGAACTATTAAAGTTTTCACACTAAAAATAAACTCTTTTATCTGATCTTCCAAACGCCACTTCAGAGCAACTACTGATCTTCAAGCCATGTCCAGCAGGAGCGCCATTCATCTGCCACTGTACAAATTAAACATCTAATAGTGACTTCCAGCAGAGTTCACTCCAGGTTCAGCAGCTGCCGTAAGGAGCCTGCAGGCTATTCTATGAAGACAACGTGAAGCTATGTTCTTAACAGAACAAAAAGTCCTTTAAACTTACACTGCACTCTGCTCCTCTGTTCTGCATGATTCGCTCAGTCTATCTGTAACTAGGGCTGTGAATTGGGAAGATACGATTCACAGCACACAATTCAATACATTACAGTATACTAGGGGTGGGCGATATGTCTCTTAAATAATATCACGATATTTCAGGGTATTTTTGTGATAACGATATACTTGGCGATATAGGAAATCTAAAATAATTAATACATTTCAGGAATATAGTATAATAGTATAACAGTATAATCATAATGTGGCAAAATAAATAATATAGCATAAAATAATATAATGCAGCAAATAATATTGCAGAATATTTAGTGCATGCATATAAACTGCAAACTAAAACAATTATACAATAAATACACCTAAAGCTTCACAGTAAATAATAGACTACTTTTAAGACAGAACAGCCCTATTATCACGATATGGATTTTTTATATCATGATATTTCTGTGTCACGATATATTGTATACCATATAATATTGCCCACCCCTACAATATACTACAATACTGTAAGCAAGGCAATATAGTACAGAATTTTAGGAAAACTGTCATAGAATGAAAATAAAAAAAATACATAACATATATTCTGAACTAGATATGGGATATGGGCGATATGGGAAATATATATTATATATCACGATAACGATATATATCATGATATACCACATTAGAGTATGTTTTCAGTTATTCTTTGAAAAATATGACAAAATAATATCATTGCTTACTTTTTTGACATTAAACCAAACTTTCACAAATGAAAACAGATGAGGTAGATGCAGTAGCTCATTTTTTCAAAATTATACAGGTATTTAAATTGAGTTATCAAAATAAACTCAATTAACATTTTTTAAAGTGTCCGTCAAAAAACGTAAAGCAGCGTCACGTCGCAAAAACCACATTATGAAGCTTTTTTTTTTAAAGATTACTTTATTATCACTTATATAAACAGAGTTTATGCAAAGTGACCACCACGCCAATATATATTTGCATGAATAATTGATGAAATTACTGTAGAAACGATAGGGACGATAGAAGGTAAGCAGCACGATAGACACTTTTCAATCGCACAGCACTAATCTGAATAAAAGAAAACTTTACTTTTTATGCAATCTGAACAGTGCTTTAAAAAAGCCGAATGGTCAGGAACGAATAAGAGTCAGATTGAATTATAATATATTTGACACACTATTAAACAGTCATTTTAAAAAGTCTATACTAAACTAAATAAATCAGTCCAAATTGTTGAATTACATAAACGTTTATTAAAAAATTTAGCTTTTTTTTTACTTCAGTATTAATCAGCATCACATCATCTATAAACTGTGCAGTTGTATTTATTATACACAAACAAAGACGGGATCAGATCAGATCAGATCAGATCAGCTGGTACTCTGCATTAAGAGACTCGGATTGGATCTGGGGGAAAATCACCTGATTTAAATTAGGTGAGTGGGGTGGTCATGACGCACTTTAAATGCACACTAAAGCTCTAGGGGGAAATATGAAGGGGTCAGGTTGAGCCTGGGCATGCCGTAATGTGTAAGCCATCATCACTGGTGCTACCTCTCCCTCTGTGCACTGCCTGACCAAACAAGCTCTCCAGGGGATCAGCATCATCTCCATCATGACTTCTATATCTAATATAACACCAATTATAAACAAGCAGCAAGACTAGACCACTCCCAGTGCCCATACAGAAAAGCAACAGCATGAAGGTGCAGATATTGCCGGTATGTTATAATCGTATTAGTGATGTTGGATGAGCTCAGTAGCCAGCATTCTAACGTTGCATTAGCATTGTTGGATGAGTAGAAGCATGCTTATGACACATTAGCAATGTTAAATGAGCCCAATAACTGGCATGCTAACGCTGTGTTTATCTATGTTGGATTAGCTTTACAAGCGGAATTGTAAAGCTGCGTTAGTAATGTTGGATGAGCTCAGTTGCTGGCATGCTACATGTCACATCAGTGATGTTGAATGAGTCCTGCTAGCTGGCATGCTAATTACAGCTCTTATTGGTGCAATAATGTGCAATTAATGAAGATTGAACACCAGGCTGCTCCAATTTAGCCATGAAACCTAAAATCCCACACTAAAATGATGACAGGTGTTTCAGTTTCATTGTCCAACCCCTGTAGTTATCTAGTATGCTTTGTTTGGCAAGTTAGCATGCAGGAATGAGATCAGACACATCCGATAACAGTCCCGAGACACTTCCTGGTGTGGAATGGTGTGGCACTTGGCCCTGCAGTGGAAAAGCAGCTAACGACTTCTTGTGAAGAACTTGTAGTTCTCTTCAACCAAGCTCAATGAGGTCATCCCCTGCTCCTCTCCTCCCCCCTCCACAGCAGGACGAGTGTTGGATGTGCTGATAATGGGTCAGAGCTCACAAGTATGCTGGATGCAAATATCACAGGGCTCAGTGTGGGACGTCAGCGCTGATGTGAGAAAAGGCCCGGGGTCTCGGGTCTCGGGTCTTTCACGCTCTCTGCAGCATGTTAGCAGCCACCCCACTCCAACAGCCAACACAGGAAAAAGAGACTAGACACCCCGAGTCTATACACTCCCACAGTCACAGCTTTGTGTTTAAACAGTATACACAAATAGAGCTGGACAGCAAACATTACAGAAAATCAACATTTCTGAACATGATCAATCAATCAGTATAATGATTTATGATTAAGGGTGTAATGGTACACAAGTCCTTGGTTTGTATTGGACAGTCTGACCTAAAGAACTTGGTAACAAAACATTTATAAAAGACTAAATCACTTTATCTATATCGTAACTGCTTAAAATAACATTATATCTGCTGCTGTCTCACATTTTCTTTCATTTGACATTTTTCTTAACATTGTTTTAATAAAATTTCAAACAAATAATGCTTATTATTGTTGTCCTTGTGGTATTAGGAAGCCTACTATAAATGTGTACTATAAACATTCTATTACATACTCTGCAAACACAGATCAGCCACAACATTAAAACCAGTTCCCTATATCTTTTACACTGGTCAGCCATAACATTATAATTGACCTCATGTTTCTTCACTTTCCCTGTAGCTGGTTTTAATATTACCCCAACAACATTAATCCAAGATTTTTGCATTAATCATTTGATTAATTGAAATAACTATGCTTTTTTCAAGTGAATATAAATACAGCCTATTACATAGCAGGATTCATTCAGAATCATTACAGATGCTTTAATAGTACCAAGTAATCATGCATGAGAAGAAAAAAATGCATCGATAATTGTTTTATAATCACATTGCAGAGCTCTGAATCGAAATCCATTCGAAAGGTGCAGAGAGATAATAAATATAGATATTAGTGAGAGTGTTTCAGCTAGTTAACTTACTTTATATATTTAAATATATAAAGCTTAAGCTCAAAACTAAAAGAGGGTTGATTTAAAAAAAAGAGGCAGGTAGGTCTTCCAGCTTTGAGGAACAGTGACACAAACGTATTGTTTTTAAATATTTACAATTATATGTACAATTTCGCTCACAAAATACTAAACCATACTACAATAAATGCAAATTAATATATACTTGGGAGTTAAAACTGAATTTTATAGCTTACTGAAGCGCTTGTTAAACTTTTCACAAGTTCTGTACTCGTATTTGTTTCTTTTCTATTCTATCCCTGCCCACCCCTTCTCAGGCGCAAAGCTCACTCGGGTTGCCAAGTTGATGAGGCTTAATCTACACAATGCAGTGCAAGACAAGTTCAGTAACTTCTACCACAGCTAGCAATGACGAGTCATATTCTGTAAGTTAATCAGCTAATGAATAAGTTTGGAGTGTTTTTATTGTTTGCACATTATAAGCCGGCTCATGTGAACTTTATCCGTAGTTAGCTTACCTAGCTTTATGCACCTCTAGCTGCGTTAGCCTAAGCCAGTCCTGTAATACTAGGAAAACAAACCCACTGCTCCAGAAATACATGCCTAGTTTCAGTTTAAGCTGAACCAGCCCACTTGCTAGTTTCCTTGCTGCAGCACCGCTCGCTTGCTGTTGTGTATTGGCAACCTCAGGCGGAGTCAGACGCCAAATCAAACACAGATACTGTGACGCACTGCACAGTCCAAATAGGAACGTACTGGCCTAAGTGCTGCTGACAAGAGCTGCCAGTGCTTTAACTCAGCATGTATCCTTAATATCTGATGATACATCCTGATCATTTTATCATTTATCACTGAAAATATAATCCTAAAAGGTCCTTTAACAGTACTTCATCTGCTGATGCCAACAGTGACACAGTGGATCAGCATTATTTGGGGAAAAAACAAAATGCTTTAGAGTTATAAATGCAGTGAAAGCAATCAAGTCTGTTGAATAGACTGTGGAGTCTGCAGATGGTCAGCCACAGGAAGAATACCCCCAACATTCAGTACACACCGGGCTACGACAGGCCTTCCTGCACTGTGCTGTTCACTGAGTGGAAACTGTACATGAGCTGTACATGCAGCTGACATGCATGTGCTGCTTCAGATTAAAAATTGCACAAAAAGCCTTAAACATTAAAAGCTACAACTGGAACTACATTATTATGGATTTTTTTTAGTGTACTAGCAATTGATTTTTCCTAGAACAGTACACACAATAGTGCACAGTGTTTGCAGTAACTACTGCCTCACAGACAGACTAAGACCCCATTTTTAACTGGATTTACTATAAGACAAGACGTGTACAGTATATTAGAGGCCTGCACTCCCGCGAGAGTCCTGCGGGACCCCTTAAGAATATGTTGCGGCGCGGGACAGAACTGAATTGTTATTGGCGGGAGCGGGATTTAAGCGGGTTTAATCAATCCAGGCAATGTGGGAGCGGGACAACATTAACATGTAGTCCCGCTGCCGCAATTTAATACAAAATTAAGAAAATTATAATAATCACGCTATGAAACCCTCAAGAACAATCTCTCTGAAGATGGACCGACACCCCGTTCTCACCTGACTTATTCCGCCAGCAGTAAATTTGAAGCACTAAATGTGATTCATTCAATACATATAAGGGCCGCGGGATTAAAAGAAGCGATTTTTGGCGGGAGCGGGTTTAAAAAAGCAGTCCCGCGCAGACCTCTACAGTATATGACTGATTATTAAATGCATTAAAGCTTAAGTACCTTATTCAATCTTTAAAACATGGTGGGGTGGGGGTTGTCACACCAGATACTGTAATATATATTTATATAAAATATTGGATCAATTTCCTTAACAAATAAATGACCAAGTACAATATTTTCATACCATTTGTTTTACCAGGTTGTCTTTATCTACTTTTTGGAAAATCTGATGATGTTTTAGGTCATATTTACACAGAAATCTAAAACATTCTAAAGGGTTTATAAACTTTCAAGCTGTACAACTCTATCCATGCCATGCAAAATAAAACTAAACACCTCCATATTTATGTTTTTTTAAGTATATCACTCAATATTTTCCCACATTTTATTTATTTTGCACATATTTATATAAAATGAGGGTATTTACAGAAGATAAAAATCTCAGGAATCTTTACTAAAGCAGAAAAGCTCAGTCAGGTAAAACCTGAAATATCAAACACGCTACACTAATAAACTGCATCTGTAGTTTAATGAATTAATATATATATTTAAATTATCTACTACTGTAACATTTGTGATGTAATCACACTCTCTCTTTCAGTACATTCTGAAGGTTTGTGTGATACAGCCTACCAGCAAGGCTGCAAAATCAATCCCTGCTATCAAACATCAGCTCTGGAACGACAAAGACACAAAGATTAAGGAGGAAAAGAGCCACGTCTCATTGTTCCATAAGTGATTCATGAATAAACACAGCTCATTTGCACAAAGCATTTCCCAGCGACTAAGGATGAGCACGGAAGCATAGATCATCCGCCTGCGCATAACTAATGACCGAAGGTGTCTGGTCAATAATGACGGATGACATAGCCACGCGTCTTGTCTGCGGCTCATCCCTAATGAAACGCCCCGGCTTAATGAAATGGCTCCCTCGGTCGTTAACACCGCATTGAGTTCAATCCTCCTCGTTAACAAAATAACGCAATCCTGAGAGTTGCACAGTCCCGGATTACGAAATTACCATGAGGAACAGGTTTCAGTCCAAAAACGCAGAAGACATGAAACGACGTAAGTCAGGACGCTCATTAAAGAGAGAGTGAAGAGCATGGAGTCGCAGGTGAAAGTAAAGAAGATTACCATGGCCTTGTTCTCTTTTTCATTAGCCGCTACCACACGCAGGATCCTTGTGATTAATTAATTGATTAGAACAGCTTATCTGACTGTTTGGGGCGGTTCTGAATTGATTCTGGATGAACTCATTGTTGGGTTTTTTTTTTGTACTGAATATTGCTGATGCTTTAAGACAAACTGACAAGAGTCTTAGAAACAGGCATGCAAGTACTTACTGTACTCTGGAAGAGTAGAATACTCACATACAGGATTCATACACTTCCTTTATTTTTTATTTTTTCAAATTTTCCCATTTTCTCCCCAATTTAGCACAGCCAATTACCCAACCCACTCATTAGGACTCCCCCTATCACTAGTGATGCTCCAACACACCAGGAGGGTGAAGACTAACACATGCTTCCTCTGATACATGTGGGGAGAGAGCACCATCTACCCACCCGGAGGGAGCAGGGCCAATTGTGCTCCCTCTGAGCGCCGGCAGCTTGATGGTGTAAAGCTGCATGAGCTGGGGGTTCAAACCTGCGACCTCCTGCTCATAGTGGCAGCGCTTTAGACCACTGGACCACTCAGCACCCTCCATGATACATAGACAGATATTGTTCCCACCCCTAGAATATACACTATTTTACACTTTAAAGTAAGGTGAATGTAAAATCAGCAAAAAAAAAATTGTTGTGATGCTGATATTACATACCTTATTAATATTACTATTTAATACAGTAGTGGACAGTAAACAATGCAGTAAACTTTAAAAACCTGCTTCACTGTACAGAGCTGGATACAAAGGCCTGGCTGCAGGTCTGGCAGTAGATAGAAAACACCACTGTGATAAACATGCAGATATGAGCTGTGCTGCATGAATAGCACAAACAGGAGGCGGTGATGTGGAAGGCGGTGATGTGGAAGGCGGTGGTGGGCTGCTGCTGCTGTGTTCTCCACAGTGCTGTACTCTACTGTCTGAGGGCTATTTGTGCTGACTGTGTGATCTTCAGCCTGTACGCCTGACCTTGGCGATTTTGCAGAGCGCGGATGGGAATAATGAGACATTGCCTTGGAGAGACAGTCACATCAGCTCAGCCTCTCACTGAGCCGAGAGAGAGAGAGAGAGAGAGAGAGAGAGAGATAGATAAAAAGAGAGAGAGAGAGAAAGGGATGGAGGCAAGGTGTCTCTTATGTGCTGAAGGCCCACACAGCCTGAGGTTATAAATACACAGCCGCTCCAAAAAAGGAAACGGGCCGTAGTTTGGACATCCCTGCTTTAATGCGTTTGTGTTTCGTTAGGAGTAAAATAAATATATTACAGTTCACCATCCTTTACTTCCTGTGTTGATATCTATTGTTAACATGAAATAAATAAATAAATAAATAAATAAACAGAACCACTGCTGGTCATGAAGCTGCAGTTGTACGTGTCTTCATTGTGATCCTGGCGCTGCCGGAAAAACAGCTGACAACAGTTGGTACGTTGGGAAGCAAGTGGCACAATCCCATGGTGCCGTTTCCATGGCAACAATGATGCTTGGGTAATGGCTGGAGAGTACAAAACGTTGTGTGTGTGTGTGTATGTGTGTGTATGTGTGTGTGTGTGTGTGTGTGTTTGTAAAAAAGAGAGAATAGAGAGAGACTTAACGAGAGACATCAAACAAAATGTTGTGTGGGCCTTTGTTTCACCAGCTCACACCAGAACAATACTTAAATGATTATTGTGGATCTCTCAGAATTAAAAAGTCACGTGACTTTAATGTGAGAAGTGAATAAAAGAGTGGCTGTCATTTCAATAGAACATTAACAAAGTTTGATCTGCTGTATTTCAAACTGCACTAAAAGATATACACTCACACCATCTTTTGGCCACCACAGGTCGGGCGCCCCCTGCTGCTGTTCGGTTGCAGAAATCTTTGTAACTCCACCCATCCCCATAGGTTTCAATGGCAAAACAGAACAACTTTCAATCACATTTTTTTCTAATATACTGTAATTCTACCTCCTTTATTTAAATGCAGCAGCTAGTGTAACCTCTGCTTATATTGTTAAATTTTTATATCCCCACAGAATTCGTTTTTAAAACGTTATTAAGCTCTATTCAAAAAGGTGTGGTTATTGTAAAAGGGCTGGTTATGGGCGGGACCAATAACAGACCGTCAGCTCCGCTCCACCCCGCTCTGCAGCCTGTGACCTCGAGGCAGCCCTCAGGGGCGGGGTTATTTAAATGAGTCTCTCCACAGTCTTTCTCCCTCCTCTGGTCTCTACTGCGCTCTACAGACTCGGGTATCAGGATCGCCAACATGGCGGAAGATTTTGGCTTCATTTTCATTAAATGAATGAAAACGGCGACACGGCGTCAATCTTTTTTTACAGTCTCTGGGCTTCACTATATATTGCTTTAGCTTGGGATGGACAATAATTTGATACCAATGTATTTATATCAAAATAGAAAATATTTCAATACAGAGATGTGATTTTAAAACACATTTTCAGTATCAGTCAGAACCTGGCCAACTGAAAACCAGAATAATAAACAGGCAAGATATACATCTCAAACAGTATCCAACATACATTGTCTAACCAGTGTATCGTCATACAGTCCAGCTGTTAGCATTGCAGCTAACCCGCATTTCTATGTACGCCTTTTACATGGCGATATATATCTACCACATGCAGAATATACAGTGGTGTGAAAAAGTGTTTACCCTCTGAAAGATTTCATATTTTGTTGCATGTCACTATTAAATGTTTCAACATAAAATCAAACAGATTTAAATATTAGTGTAAGCCACACAAGTACAGAAAATGCAGTTTTTAACTGTGGGTTTTTATTATTAAGGCTTAAATGGCCCTGTATGAAAAAAGTGTTAAAACATAACTGTGGTTTATTACACCTGAGTTTAATTTCTCTATAGCCACACCCAGGCCTGATTACTGCCACAACTGTTCTCAATCCAGACATCACTTAAACAGGCCTGCCTGCCTGACAAAGCAAAGCAAAGTAGACCAAAAGATACTCAAAATGTCCAAAAAAATTCAGGAACAAACGAGAAAGAAAGTAATTTGAGATTGATCAGTCTGGAAAGGGATATAAAGCCATTTCCAAAGCTTTGGGAATCCAGCGAACCACAATGCAATGAGAGCCATTATTCTCTAATAGCTAAAACGTGGAACCGTGGTGAACCTTCCCAGGAGTGGCCGGCCGACCAAAAATTACCACAAGAGCGCAGTGATGACTCACCCAGAAGTTTACAAAAGACCCCACAACAACATCCAAAGAACTGCAGGCCTCAAATATGAAAAAATATGGAAGCCATACGATAAAGTAAAGGGTTTAGGCATCTCACTTATCCCAGAGTAACCTAACGTTATATACAATAAAATCCTGTCATAAGACTAGGGTAGATTACCTCTTCTTCTTTTTTTTTTTGCTTTCTCTCTCTCTTCTCTCTTTCTCTTTTTCTTTTCCTCTCTTCCTGATTGTGGTTATATTGTTAAATGATATCTTATATCTCAGATTTATGTATATATTTACCTGCTCTAGAATCTTGTTGGATATCTCTTTAAAACTCATTAAACAAAATAAATGAAATCAGATTTAGGGGCAAAAACTTTTTCAAACAGGGCCATGCTGGTTTTGATTTTATTCTTCCTTAATAATAAAAAACCTTCATTTAAAAACTGTATTTTCTGTGTTTACTTGTGTTATCTTTGAGTAATACTTAAAGATGTTTGATCTGAAACATTTAAAAATGGGTGTACAAACCTGCTAAAAATAAAGATATAACAAAGGAGGCAAACACTTTCACACCACTGTATCTCCAATACTGGAGTATTACAAAAAGTGAATTATTATTGAAAAAAATAATGACATGTTGGAAACAGACTTTTCTTTGAAATCTGATAATTCCTGTATTTAAAAGTACGTTTTTCTAACAGCACAAAGCCCAATGACATCAAAACTGTGTGGCTGGTAGAAATTCTAATGGGGTTAAAAATCTTAATAAGTACTAATCCTGAAAAAAATGCAGCCTGAAAAAAAACAGCACACACTCACGCTGTGAGAGGTCATGTTAGCTGCTTGTTTATTCCTGTGAGGTGACAGAGTGTTAGAGCACGATGGCCTACTTTTAAATGCTCATCTAAGTTCAACTGCTTCAATTAAAACAGCACATTTTAAAGCTTGGAATTTTTTACATTAAAAATGTAAAAATGTATGACTTATTCAATATAACAATTACAATAAATATAATACTTACTCAATATTTATTACAGTATTGCTGTATAATATGTATAATATGTAGTGTTTATTTAGTAGTGTTTATTTACAACAGAGGTTTGTTACAATATATGACGTGCTATTCGTTATTTGGTGTGAGTTTTGTAATATTAGGTCCATGCTGTTGTCTTATTGATCTATCGGCCAAGCTTTAGCAAATACAGTCGTCCTAAACCTAATAAAGCTTGACTGCCACAAACAGTTCTTTACTTACTGAATTATTACAACTTGTATTGCGTACCATGACTTTTGTCCATGTGCTATGGAAGCTAAGAAATGGATGTGATTTCTGCTCCAATTGTTGCAAGTCATGTTGCACGGACAATTCTATAAACACACCACCGTGCACAATAATCATCACCATCATGACTGCGCTGTCCACTGTGGGTGGTAATGCTGTCAGAGGAATTTGGAAATGCAATGTTCTATACATGAAGCACATGCACCCACTATCAGGGCTTGCTTAAACTATGCTAATTCAGATTGCCTTGCCATGAGCACACTGGCCAACCTGGTGTTTAACATCATTCACAAGATATCACCTCACAACTTATGCAGATGTTTGCATTCCAAAGCTGTCCCCTGAGGTAAAACCCTTTGTGCCATGCCAAAAGTCATGGGATATCTGTGGTTAGATTGGTCAATTTCAGTCGACCTGCCTGGCCTCTTTACGCAACACATACCAATTTTAGGGCGGGAGCTTAAAATGTACAGTAGATACTAGGGGTGTCACGATTCCTTAAATCCTCGATTCGATTTTATTTTCTGATTTTAGGGTCACGATTCGATTCGATTCTCGATTTTCTTTTTTTTTTTTTTTACAGCAGAGAGGCCTATGCCAGTTTTAGATTAGTCTATGGTCAGTCATTGGTTTGATTCATCAAATTTACAATATCTTATTTCAAAAGTTGGGCTTGATATAAGTGATGCAAAGTGATACAAGTGATCTGTAACACACCACATTAGGCACTAATGGTCAAATTTAAATAATTCAATTAAGATATATATGTAATGCCATCTAGTGGCTTTTTTTGGTAGCAGCAGTGTGCACTATTAAAACAGCAATGTGCAACATAACAAAATAAATAATACAAAAATACAGGAACAGTCATGTACAAAATAATAGAACAATTAGAGCCTTAACAAACTGAACTCTATCCTACTATAACAGTTAAACATGAAAAATAAGACTTTAAGACTTTTTCGGTCCCTGAGAATGAGAAGTTTTTTTCTTTAATAAAGATATATTATTAACTTTATCTGAGAGAAAGATGCTCCTTAAGGTACCAAAACTATTAACATATTTGAGTCTAGACAAAACAACTGTTACTTTTATATTTTCTTTCAGTTTTTCTTTAAGGAGATGAGAATGTCCACATTCTCTGGAGAAAGAGCTGCTCTTTCAGCAGTCACAATGTCCGCGGCGTCGGCTACAGTGTGCTGCACCGTTTGTGTAGCTTAGAGGGAGGAATCGTCCATCCTCTTTTTGACTTCGGTGTTCGAGACCATGACATAATTTCAATCAATTTTGATGAAATATCGAAATCGTGACACCCCTAGTAGATACTAAAACACAGCACTAAGCCTTTAAAGATATTAATATTAAGTCTATCTAGGGATCAGTGGGTTTAAACTAGAGAACACTGAATAAGAATAACTGGACCTCCAGTGCAGAACATATAGAAACACAAAAAAAGACAATATAGCACAGCTTTTCAGGCTCATGGGTTCATCAGAGAGAGGGAACAGTGGGAGGCTGCTGCTGCTGCTAAGACTACAATAGCAACTATGTCAGCTCCACTGGGGAAACTCCAACAGCATTAGACAAGTCTTCCTATGACCTACTCAACTAAATAGAAATCCAGAAATGAGAGTACAACCAGCAGTGGATTTATGGGAAAGCCTTCTCCCCCGTCTAACATTATGTTACGGCAGTCCTCTCTGATTGACAGCTACAGGAAACGTAGTAAGCAAATAGCTTTACAGATAAGCCAACAGCGCTCCTGCTGCAGTAAATTAAACGTATAGCGTGTGAATACTGCAGTCGGTACACTGCAGAGCATGCTGGCATTTCCACATGCTTACAAGGCTAGACCAAAAGGCCAAAGGACACTCCTTCATGCTTTCACTTTAATAAGATCATCTCTAGATTCATCTTCTTCACAGTGTGTAGTTTTCCATACACTGCGGAAGGTCTGGTATCTAACGCTGAGGTTGAGGACACAGATCAGATTGAGTTCAAGCATCCCAGCAGTGTCCTAACACAACATGTGTCCTGCGGCATGTTTTTCCCGAATGAATAGTGGACATTCTGGACAACCAGGTTTAGTCTGCTGTTACTAGAATATTTATATTTATTTTTTTATAAAATGTTCAATAATATATTGCAATAGGTTTTCCTTTTTTTATTCGGTTTAAAAAAAAACTTAATGTATATAAACATTGAAATATGTATAAAATCTGAGTGCAAGAAGTTAATTTTTTATGCAATCAGAAAATTAAGTAAAACATTTTGTGTTTTTGAGAATTTGCAAAAATGCAAAAAATGCAAATAATGCAAATAAATAATACTGCAATATTTACTTAATCAACATTTACTTAACCAGGCTCTGAGGTTTGTGGTCATCAGATCCAACAGGAAACAGAAGCAGAAAAATTCCTGGTGTCCATGCTAGGCTAAATGCTAACCGTCAAAACTGGACCAATATTATCTCAGGCTGCAACTGATGACCTTCCAGGATGTAAGAAAACACCATGAACTAACATGCAGACATATTACAGACCTTAAAAATCTGCCTTAATAACTGTATCACATGTAAAATGTTATTCAGGATCTGTCTGGAGTAAAATGATTTTATCTAATGGAAAAAAGAATCAAAGATCTCCAGCCCTCCTCCTGCAGGTTCTACCTCCATCCCAAATCGAACACACCATATTCAGCCAATCAGGCACTCAATTAATTTATGTAGGAGAATAGGGCTGGGGAAAACAGGGAACGGTAAAAACATATATTGCAATGTTTTTTTTTATTCTGTGGTACATATTGTGCTATTAGAAAGACAGGAATTTTCACAAAATTAGCAAACGCACTCCATGATTAAAGCAGTCATGATTAAAATAAAATAAAATGTATAGTGTGTCTGTAATCTGGTGTGCATGTCATGAAATATTAAAACAACGCAGATTTTCCTTTTGCAAAAAGCATCAGAAATGTTCTGAAAACATCCTGCACTGGGACTACTGCACACGCCCATATCACAAAGACCATTATTTACAATCATGAACTTTACAAATAAAACTCAGTGTATGTGAAAGGTTACTGCCTGCTTCATATATAGAGAATTAAACAACTTTATTTTTGATCTAAACTTTGAGACACCTAGTTTTTATTAGGGGTGTGCCATATCATATCGTACGTGATAATATCGCCAACATTTTTAAATATCGTGAACGACATTATACCCTGAAATATGGTGTCATATCACCCACCCCTTATTATCACATCAGGGTACTACATTTCTGCTGTATTTAGTAAAAGAAAAAAAAAAATCACACTGTTCTCATTTCCTATTATATATCTACTAGAGACAGATTATATCTGTCCAGTATCATTTATTTTACTTTAATCCTGAATATATAAAGATATATGGAGTGCATTATTAGTAACATGACATTCTGGATCATTGGCTTCTGTTACAAATCTGATCAAATTCTTGTATTTTTTAATATCTCAGTTAGGGGTGTGCCTTATCATATCGAATGCAGTAGTGTATTTTTGAAAGATTATTTTGTGCTTAAGTGTTTTTGTCATATCGCCAAAAATATTGTTACCGCGAAAATACCATGAAATATTGTGATATTATTTTAGGGCCATATCGCCCACCCCTAGTTCTTATCACCTTAACCACAGTACATATAGGATATATTTAATGTCTGAACTATTTCATATAAAAATGCTCAGAATCAATTGAAATGTTTATTTCTTAACCACTGAAGCCACAGCCACACTCCTTCAACATTTCAACCAGTACACCTCCCACTACATGCGCGCATCACATCGCCTCGCCTACACAAAAGCCAACTGTGGGCTTTTAAACATGATGCTCTGGTTAAATCCTGTGAATTACAACTCTGACTGGTGCAAAGGTTCAAATAAAAGAAGTCAAGCTTCACTATTTATTAACTCTCCCACACAAACAACACTGATTCTAAAACACAACTCAAAAAAATATTTACTGTTCCTGGTCAATCTGCTGATAGCTCCACAGCCAGAGGGTAATGAAAAACTGATGTATGCTTCCTGTATGACCATGCCCTGATCCTGAACCATCCATCCCAAAATGAGAAGATGTACTCATGCATAGTGATGCGCATAATAATGTAAAGTGATCAGATAGACATCAAGCCCAGTTTTGACAAAATTAGCTGAACGGAGTGGTGGTGTCAACCTGCATTTAGCTACATGCAAATAATCCAACTCAGAAAAAGAGTTAAGCCCAATTTGTACTTTTGTGTAAAACCTATGGCGTAGCCTACGCATCACCACGCCACGTGTGCCTATGCCGTAGCCTATGCTGTAGCTTGACGCGCACCTCCCTGGAAATGTAACTACACGTCACATGGCGTGGACAGCTGCAGCTGTGATTGAGCCACTGATACGCACACACAGTAGTATAAACGCGCTTTTCTGCGGAGTGCACTCTCGCTGGATATGCAAAGGCTATGGTGTAGGTTTGTCGCAGAAGTATAAACTGGCCTTCAGCATCAAACCTAAAAAAACTCACTCCTAAAAAAAAAAGGGGCCGACATTGAGGCTCTAACCTGGTTGGGCCTAGCTGATAGCACTGCAGCTAACCCACAAAATCAGGCTTCATAACTTGGGTTAGTGTACCAACAGACATGACACAAAAAGAATGCATGGTGCATCCCTTGTATTATATGTATGGTGTAAGGTTTTCATTTTTTTTATGTGGTTATGGCCTTGTGGATATGATCTTTAAGACAATTTACCACTCATCCAATACAGCACAAACTGTTAAATCCCTTTGGAGAAGCTGCAGAGTCCACAGACCACACCACAAGGCCATTCGCCTCAGTTTATCTATACTGGAGAGTGATATACGTTATTTTCAATCAATCATTCTTTTCCAGGAAGCTCCCACGGGCTTCTGTGGCTCAGGCTTTGTGGAACAGCCTATTAATTAGGGCAAGTGGGTGCATCTCCCCCCTCCAAACGGCATTTGGGGATCAATCGATGGGCCTGTGCTCGGCTACAAGCCTGCGGTTTGAGCCCAGCCTGAATAATGCATGAAGGTCTGGCCCACCTACAGCACTATCGACGATGCTTGCGGTGCCTGGCAAGCACTCGGATGGAGGCTACAGGTTTCCAAGCGCATCGCCACTGCAGCAACCCTCCCCCCCACGACACACACACACCCACCTCACCATATCCCATCCACTCACCCCCAGCCCTACCCTACCGTACCCCTCCACCTGCTTGCCCATGCACAGAGCAGCTACAGTACAGCACACTCCAGCAGCAGCAGCAGCAGTTCTGCATACTCCTGCAGTGTGTCCTCCATCCCTCCCAACACCCCCCACCCCTCCATCCTCCAACTAACACATTCAGGAGGCGCCAAGCGGAGGAGCTGTTCACCTAGCTACGTCATGCGATAAAGTGTAAAACAGTCTCAGCTCTGCAGCAGTGATGGGGAGTTCGATTCATTCGAGTGAGTCGATTCATTTGGTTCGATTTCTTTTGAACTGATCTGAAATGAACAACCCTGTTAGATGAATCCAACGTCTATATGATTCTATGATTCAGTGACTCAGAAGTTCTCAGAAGAACTTCATCCTCACATTTCATCCATATAGCTAGCTATAAATGTATATGCTATAAACTATAAACATCAAGATAGATAGATAGATAGATAGATAGATAGATAGATAGATAGATAGATAGATAGATAGATAGATAGATAGATAGATAGATAGATAGATATCGTGACACAGAAATATCATGATATTAAAAATGCATATTGTGATAATAGGGCTGTTCTGTCTTAAAAGTAGTCTATTATTTACTGTGAAGCTTTAGGTGTATTTATTGTGTAAATTATTTAGTTTGCAGTTTATATGCATGCACTAAATATTCTGCAATATTATTTGCTGCATTATATTATTTTATGCTATATTATTTATTTTGCCTCATTATGATTATTCTGTTATACTATTATACTATATTCCTGAAATGAATGAATTATTTTAGTTTTCCTATATCACCAAGTATATCGTTATCGCATAAATACCCTGAAATATCGTGATATTATTTTAGAGACATATCACCCACCCCTAATAGATAGATAGAGAGAGAGAGAGAGAGAGAGAGAGAGAGAGAGAGAGAGAGAGAGAGAGAGAAATTCAGATGCAGTGTAAAAACACCGAATTCAAATTTGTCTTATGCTGCCTACAAAACCTCGGATCAGCTGCACTCCACTTCAACCGGCGTATTCAAAAGAACCGATTCAACGGAGTCGATTCGTTAAAGAGCCGAACACCGCTCACATCACTCTGCAGCCTGAAAATGAGACTGTGACCGGAATGCTAGCTAAAATTACCAGGAGAAAAACAGCAAAAGCTGCTGTTTCCTCATCCTCAGGCTAACTTTAATCATGCAGGACTGTTTTAAGTCAGGTTTTGCTAGCTAAAATCATAAGGATAAGGAAAAAGATTCAATCGGTAACGTTATCCAGCTAACGTTAGTCTAACCGTCGCCATTCCTGCATCTAAAATCATCTGAACTGCTCACATGCATGGCCGTTTCATAACCAGAGCTAAAGGGCTAGCTAGGGCAATGATGTAAAAAATAAAACATGAATAAAATCATAGTAAAATACATGCTTTACTGCGTAACATGCCTCTCTGAATGGCCTGTAGCTACCCCCTTCATGGCTAGCCACCAGCAGCATCCCACACCACAGCCGTAAGTTAACACGTTACCTAATGCTAGCTAAACATCAGGCATTAATAATGGAAGACATACAGATGCAAAAAAAAAAACAGCACCACTGCAGCTGCAGCAGCAGCATGAGACAGAAAGCCATGCTTATTAATCCGTCTAGTTTTGCCTCGCTGCTGGCCTAATGCATAAATAAAAATTTAACGTTAGTTAGCTAACCCCAACTAGTTACAGCGTTCAACACAGACAGGCAGCCACAAAACATTAACGAAGGCCGAATAAATGATCTAAGATAGGTTAATATCTAATATCTAACAGTTTTGTAGCTTGCTAGCATTAAGAGGGGACCTGCTGCTGCTGCTGTCTGGCTGTCTGTCTGGCTGTCTGTCTGTCTGCTGGCCTGGATGGAACACAGCTAAGCATCTTTACTGTGTGAGGCAGCAGAGAGACCCTAGTAGCTATTTGGCAAAGTCATTGTTCCAGGCCGGTGTTCTGTCCGTTTGTGTAATCTTGTCAAAACGTGGTACCGCATTGAATATTATAACAGTCTACTACAGTCAATCTACTTAAAATACTCAAATAAACTAGGAAAAATATAGGTGGGGTATTTAAATGGTCTAAATCACTGTGTCAGAGTACATCAAAATAAAACAACTGATGTGATACGTTTTATATTTGTTTTATATTTTCTCGTATTTAATTTAAAGTTACTATTTTCACTTCGGCAACTTTAAGACAGATAACGTTACAAACACACGATCAGAATGTGTAATTGGGAAAATAGCTAAACAGATCTTGAGAAACACATGTAAACATTTAGCTAAAATGATGGGTCGGCGCATGCGCAGACCTGATACGTAGCACATATCGATGGGTAGCACAAATCGACAGAGCAGTGTGGCTATTTTTCTGAACGCCAGAATTATGAATGCAGCACCACCCTGAGGGAGCTAGATAGCTAAAGACTGAACCCAGAACAGTGATATGTGAGAACAGGTGCTGTGTTTTTTATTTATAACGTTAGCTTAATTTAGTTAGGTTAGCTAGAGTAAGCGAGCTAACAAACCCTTTTCTATGCACTGGCTACAATCCACTGGGCTGCATTTCTTTCCATCACACTGATTGTGCAGTCAACAAAAGGCAGAGAGGGTCTGAGCAACCCCCTACACCCCCCTGTGTACAAACTAGCAAACGTTTTAGACAGCTGTTTCATTCTAGTGCTCTTTGATGGCTATGGTGTTTGACCCACCTTTAAAATAATAATAATAATAATAATAATAATAATAATAATAATAACTACCATCACAGATAATCTCATCTCATCTCAATTCTCATCACTTCTCATCTCATCCTTAGCTCATCTTATATCATCTCATCTTTTATATCATATCTCAATTCTCATCCCCATCCTCTTCTCATTAATTACACCAGCAGGACCGAGGGGGTCACAGCAGAGCAGCACAGCAGCAGCCGCAGCATCGTTTATTTATATATATAAAATAAAAGCACATGTTTTTTGTTTTTTTTTTCCCAGCTGTTTCGTAAATATAGACTCCGACTCACCAGGTTGAGCACCGTCTCCACGATGTCCCTGTTGCTAACCTCTCCCACCTGGATGAGGCCGATAAGCACGGCGAACTTCATCTTGATATTCCGGATGGGCACCGAGGGGTTGATGACCCCAGCGGGCAGCACCACGGAGCCCGCGCCGGACACCATCACCTCTCCAGCGGCTGAGCCTGGCGGAGCTTCCCGCTCGGCGAGCGAGGAGGAGCCGGGCGTCGAAAGCGGCTTTTCGCTCGACATTTCCACCCGAAACCCCGACGAAGGGGAGCGGCCGCCTCGCCTCGCCTCGCCTCGCCTCGGTCTCTCACCTGCTTTGTGTCACCGGCCGCTTTACGAACCGCATGAAACGAATGAAGCGAAGCGGGGATAATAAAAACACGAACGCACGGCGCGGGTTAAAAACACGGCGGTTTCTGCGGCGTCGAAGTCCGGGCCTGTCCGTTCAGTCTCTCCGGGAGAAGCATAAGTTCATAAGACCGCCGGAATAAAGCGTTATTATGGGTCTTTTTCTCCGTGCTGGCGGCGGAACGGTCCTCCTCTCCTGGCTGCTGGCTGCTCTCTCTCTCTCTCTCTCTCTCTCTCTCTCCACTTCTCCTCTCCTCCTCCTCTTCCTAACGGCAGCAGAGCAGTCAGTGAGCGATGCGCTCTGTTGTCTTTCTCAGGGCGCCATGTTGACGCCCCCTGTCTGCGGCAGCGCTTACTGCGCCTGCGTGCCGGCCCTCAGCCTCCCAGGCCCCGGAGCACCGAGCAGCACCTGCCGCAGAAACTCACCCCAGAGCCCGGCAAACTTTACATTACTTTACATTTAATTACACTACATTACATTACACTACATTACATTACATTTCATTACACTACATTACATTTCATTACACTACATTACATTACATTACATTTCTTTACATTTCATTACATTACATTTCATTACATTACATTTCATTACATTACACTACATTACATTACATTTCATTACACTACATTACATTACATTTCATTTCATTACATTACATTTCATTACATTACATTACGTTACACTACATTACATTACATTTTATTACACTACATTACATTTCATTACATTACATTTCATTACATTACATTTCATTACATTACACTACATTACATTACATTTCATTACACTACATTACATTACATTTCATTACATTACATTTCATTACATTTCATTACATTACATTACGTTACATTACATTTTATTACACTACATTACATTTCATTACATTACATTTCATTACATTACATTTCATTCGGCAGACGCTTTTGTCCAAAGCGACTTTCAATAGTGAAGTACAAAAGTAATAGAAGTTAAAAACATCTTTATACAGGGTCTAAAGGAGGTCAAAGGGAAATAATGGGATAGAGGAGTGAAGGAGGGGAAGAAGGAAATGAGGTTAGAAGTAGTTAGTGTGTTAGAGGTGTTAGGAGAGTAAGTGCTCTTTGAAGAGCTCAGTCTTCAGGAGTTTAATATTACAATACAAAATGAAGCCGAGCAGAAAAAAACATAAAATATTTTAGATTATATTATCTGAAATGTATTAAAAGTCACGGTAAATGTAAGAAACACTTTTTTTCTTAAGTTTGGATTTTTCCATATTGTCCCCACTTTCTCTGAGTTGGGGTTGTTAAAAAAATGCCTATATTTCTGTTAGCCATCACAATGCTTAAGTAAAACTCATTATCATTCTGAGATAGACTTTGTGTTCTGGTAATTCTTAGGAAGATAATGGTGAATTGTTTTTACCTTATTTTTTATTTTTATCTGGAGAACAGGGAACAAAACCTCCACTCTGTGGTTATGAATCTGAGCCCCATAAAACACACTTACTTTCTTTGATCATTTTCTGATTGAACAGTAAAAATGTAAAAGCATTGCCATTCAGAGCGACCAGCCCCCCACAGTGACTAATGCCAAGAACATGCAAGACAGCAGTGAACGCAGATTACTGTGTGCCCGTACCTCATTCCATAAAAGGGGCAAACGTAGGCAGAATATCAGAACGGCAGACAGCTTTTAGTGAACTAAGCCACCCCCCGCCCCCGAGTGCCCACCCATTGGTCTTCTCTCCTTTTCTCAAAATAGAATCAATCACTGATAACTTAAGTTCTGCTGACATTTCACAGCGTTACGTAAGAGCAGAGGCCATATAAAATAAATCCTTAAGACTGAAAATCAAAGGCTGACTGTCACAAAGTGAACAGACAATAATCCTATTTACTTAAAACCAAGTCATTTCTGCCAGCTTTTCCCTTACTTATGAAATCCTGTCATAAAAATATTCATAAAGTTCCTTTTTTTAAAAAAAAACCCTCTTGTTTCTGCTTGCATGCAGAATCTCTCACTGACATCATGAATATCAATATATTGTATTGCTGTGCAGTGAAAAGACATCTATTCCCATATGTTCTTAATTTTGAAAGGAAATCAAAGTTAAGAACATTATAGAGTTTTCCCAAGTTATCTTTTATAACTATTTATTGTTGTTTTATTTATCCGTAATGATTTACACAGTGCACAATGCAGCTACAGAGCTCAAACATTCGAGAAAACTAAAACTACACTGCAAAAAATCCATTGGCAAAAACTAGACAAAATATATGCAAATTAAGACAAATATATGTATATTAAGCAAAAAAAAATTGCCAATGGGGTAAGCAAAATTTTCTTAGTAAGAATTCTTTAAAAAAAAAGCAATGACAAAGTGTCAAAATGAGTGAAGTAACACCTAAATCAAGCAAAAAAAAGTCACTGTTTTTGGACACAAGAATTATAGAATTATAATAAATTGATTGCTGCTTGATTGTGCTTATTTTGAGTTTAAATTACTTAAAAAAAGGTACAAATTCTAAGTAAGAATGATTAAGATAATGATCCCTAAAATAAGCAAAATAATCTAACACTTACACACAATGCTTAGTAAGACAAAAAGTCTTATCAGAGAAGAAAATAAGATTTATTGCCTTAAATTTAGAAAATTTCACTTGCTAAGATTTAGTTTTTTGACCACCTGAACTTCTGCATGGACACTGTTGTTCCCTTAAGAGATGTTTCCTGCTCTGCAAACAACAAGCCCTGGATTTCGAGTGCCATCAAGGACTATTTAAACAAAAAGAAGAGGCCTCTAAAGACAAGAACCAGGAAGAGCTGCAGAGCATTCAGAGGGAACTCAAGTCCTACTTATAGGAGGCTAAAGAGACCTACAGGAGCAGAAGTTACAGGGAGACATGAGACATTATGAGGACAATGACAGGATGCAAGCTGAGCGGTTGTAGATAGATAGATAGATAGATAGATAGATAGATAGATAGATAGATAGATAGATAGATAGATAGATAGATAGATAGATAGATAGATAGACAGACAGACAGACAGACAGACAGACAGACAGACAGACAGACAGACAGACAGACAGACAGACAGACAGATAGATAGATAGATAGATAGATAGATTGTACTCTCATACCTGAAAGAACTCTCTTCTCCTTCTATGGACAGTTATCAGTTTGCGTACCGGGCCAATAGATCTGTTGATGATACAGTCAACCTGGCCCTTCATAGGATTATGCAACATCTGGAATCCCCTAATACATATGCTCGGATATTGTTCATTGATTTTAGTTCGGCCTTTAATACTATTAATCCCGTCAATCTTTTCAATAAACTTAGGGATATGGACATTGATATTGCTCTATGTTACTGGATTCACAATTTTTTGTCAAAAAGAACGCAGAGAGTCAGGATGGGTAACCTCTCTTCCCAAACTCTGACCCTTAGTACAGGAGCCCCCCAGGGCTGTGTTCTTTCACCGTGGTTATTCTCACTCTACACAAACACCCTCACATCTACCCACAGTTCAGTTTCTATTCTCAAATATGCAGATGACACAACAATAATTGGTCTTATCACCAACAATAACGAACATCACTATCGTGAACAGGTTGCCCAAGCAGTCACTTGGTGCCAAAATAACAATTTACAGCTTAACATATTAAAAACTCAGGAACTCATAGTTGATTTTTCTCGCACACCCATATACAAAATACCCATCTCTATTTTTTCGCAACCCATTATCATCACTGATTCATTCAAATTTCTGGGAACCCATATCAGCAACACACTTAAATGGAAACTACACTCACACCAACTCTACAAAAAAGCCAATAAAAGGCTATTCTTTCTTAGACAACTAAAAAAATTCAGAGTTAGGAAAAATATCCTTCTTCAGTTTTACACTGCCATCATTCAAAGCATACTCACCTCATCCATAACAGTGTGGTATGGGAATTTGGATACCCATTCACGCAAAAAACTGCAAAGTATAGTAGATAAATCATCAAAAATCACAGGGCACATCCTCCCATCCATTGACACTTTATATTACAGACGCATCACACAACGAGCAATAAAAATCACCTCAGACCCCTCCCATCCTGCATATCATCTATTTACACTTATGCCTTCTGGAAGACGTTACAGGTCACTGTCAACCAAATCTGTCAGATTTAAAAATAGTTTTTTCCCAACCGCTGTACGTTTACTAAACCAGGTTTAACTGTTTATGTATGTATTTGTCTATTCACTGTTATGTGTTGTTTGTTGTTTTGATACAGACAGAGATGTGAGCATGTTATGTTATGCTGTACCGTAAGTAAATTCCACCAACTTGTTGTGTGGTCATTAATAATAAATGAATGAATGAATGAATGAATGAATGAATATAAGGCTACAAAAACCTTACTATACAAGGTAAGGATCTGTCTGTAAACGGAGCAGTGCAGTAGATGATGCTAATGGTCATCAAATAATTAAATAATTACCAGAACAAGTGCAATGTGCAATGACATTGATTACACTGCACCATTTTTTTTTTTAAGTCTTGCTACCTGAAAAGTTTTAGTTGATTGTGACAGGTACCTATAGGGTATGCACAAATATAGTTTTTGTTTTACTGCATCACGTAGGAACTCTAAGAAATAGACATTTATATGTTTACCTATTTAGTCACGTTTATGTTCCGCATGAGCCATTAAGTTCAACAGAATTAAAAATGTTTTGCTCTTGATTTTCTTTTGTATTCAGCTTACAGTATTCAGCTGTGTCCAACAGCAGTCAGCAAGCATTGACGGATTCCAGTTGCCCTGGTATCGTTTCTCCATTGTAGCAATGTCCTGGTGAAACCGCTCACCGTGTTCATCACTGACAGCACCGAGATTCACGGTGAAGAAGTCCGAGTGTGAGTGAAGAAAATGAATCTTGAGTGACATGTTGCACTTTATTTTCTGGTATGCACAGAGAAGTTTGTCTACGACAGTAAATTTAGGTAGTTAGTTAGAGGTGTTAGGAGAGTAAGTGCTCTTTGAAGAGCTCTGTCTTCAGGAGTTTATTAAAGATAGTGAGAGATTCTCCTGATCTGGTAGTAGAAGGTAGTTAGTTAGAGGTGTTAGGAGAGTAAGTGCTCTTTGAAGAGCTCAGTCTTCAGGAGTTTAATATTACAATACAAAATGAAGCCGAACAGAAAACATAAAATATTTTAGATTATATTATCTGAAATGTATTAAAAGTCAAGGTAAATGTAAGAAACACTTTTTTTCTCAAGTTTGGATTTTTCCATATTGTCCCCACTTTCTCTGAGTTGGTATGCACAGAGAAGTTTGTCTACGACAGTAAATTTAAGCAAAAATTATGATAAAACTGAAGATTTCTCTTAAACGGTACGTGATACGTAAATTTTGATGTGATATTCGTGATCAGCACCCAAAAATCTATAAGAAACACCTAACAGTGTTCAAGAAGCAAAACATTTGTTGTGCTTCATTTCTTCGATAGCCATGCAGTTTTTTCTGTAGACTGCACGCTTCATCTTCAACTGCTTCTGTCGGCCTTGCAATCACAGCTTTTCCAGACATCACCCCCCTCCAGTGCTGCTCAAGACTTCCCTCCCCCCAGGCTATCAGCATGATCAACACAACCCCCGCTCCCCAGCGCCTCCTGCCTCCTGCCTTTCTACACTTCACTGCAGACCAGGTCAGAGAGGAGCTGAGGAGACCCCGCTCCAGAAAAACAGCCCGAAACTACTGAAGGCCTGCATCTTTGAGCTGGGGAACCTCTGAAGAACATCTAAATTATCAGTTTGCAGCTGTGGAAAAAATCATGCCTGGTTCCTGATGCCAAGAAACCTCATATCAGAAAGCTCAACGACTTCAGTCCAGTAAAAAGACCATGAACAGGTACAGCATGCACTGTACCGCCTCCAGTTTGTCTATCTTTTTCATGTTTTGTCATACAACCATTTTTTATATTATCAAACAAAATTTTATGTTAGACCTAGAATACCTAAGTAAATACAAAAATCAGTTTTTAATTATTTCATTTATTAAAGTAAAAAAATCTACCCAAAACATGTAGAAGACATGTAAAATCAAGAAATCACTTAAATAGAACCTGTCTGACAACATTAAGCAGATAAAAGATCTCAAAAAGCAGCACATTATGCCCCAATCTGAAGAAATTCAAATGAGAAAGCGGTAACACTTTACTTGGATGGTCCATTTTATGGCCTTGTTGATGCTCAACTGACATTCAACTAACACTAAAATGAATGTCCATTAAATTTAACTTAACCCCAACCTTAAACCTTAATCAACCATAAAATCAAACCCTACACCTAACCCTAACCTTAAGCCTTAATCAACCATAAAATCAAACCTTACACCTAACCCTAACCTTAACCCTTAATCAACCCTAAAATCTAACCCTACACCTAACCCTAACCTTAACCCTTAATCAACCATAAAATCAAACCCTACACCTAACCCTAACATTAACCCTTAATCAACCATAAAATCAAACCCTACACCTAACCCCAACCTTAAACCTTAATCAACCATAAAATCAAACCCTACACCTAACCCTAACCTTAACCCTTAATCAACCATAAAATCAAACCCTACACCTAACCCTTACCCTAACCTTAACCTAAACTTAAAATCTAACCCTAAACCCAATCCTAAAATATTAAGATAAGCTTTTGGGTTAGAGTTGAATGTAGGGTTATATTCAATAGAGAATCATTTACTTTCACCTTTTAGTTAATTTGCATTTAATAGACATGTAGTTGAATGTCAGTTGAGCATTGAGGCCATCAAATGGACCATGGACAACTTGCTGTAATAGATGAAACCATGACTTCTGCTGTTTACCAGACAATCCTGAAGGAGAATCCAGCAATCACTTTGTGGCCTTAAGATCAGATGTACTTGGATCTAAAATTTGACGAAAATGGAGATACCCATTTTTCAATGGGCAGCAGCGATATTTTGTTGCTCTATGCTTTATTTAGCAACAAAAAAATGTACAAGGCAAAAATGCCAGTTTTAACCTTTTAAACTTTGCAGATCCACTGGTGGTTAGAAACAACTCAGTCAGTTTGCATTGCTTTGCATATAGTTACTGATTAGCAATCCTGTAATAAAAGTCACTGAGCACATGGGGTTAAATCAACACTATTACGTCAAATAAACACTGTGAGTGTAAAACATTGACACTCAAAGTGTTAATTTAACACGAACAGTGTTTATTTAACACTGGTACACAGCAAAAACAGGAGTGTTGAAATTTCAGAGTTAAACAGCTGAGAGTTGATTTTCAATCTCAAAGTGTAATTTTAACTCTTTCAGATTTAAATGGTGTTCAGTGTTGGAGTTATTTGACAGAGTTGAATATTTTAGTGTTAATCCCACTAAACCCAATAAATACTGGCCAACTCCAGATTTAATTAGACTCCGCCCAGTTAAACACATTATTTGTATAATGGGTGTGTCCCCCAGATCCTAACTTACCATCAGTGTGAAATCTTGCCCACCAGGGCTACTTTCCATTGGGTATTGTGTTATATTTTGTTTAATGGTTGTTTGTCTAGCCAATGTGTTGTAGGCTATAAGAGCAAGTTACCATCCTTTGTATAGTAAATTGTGATAAAGTGTTGGTAGTGCACTAAGAAATACAATGGAAAATTACCCGCTAACCTGTCCTGATTAATAATTAAATAATAAAAATCATATCAGTTGACTAATCTTCTTCTCATTTATAATTTATTTAACTCTTTTCAGTGTAACAATTTAGGAAGTTAAAGAAATACAAATGTGAGTTAAAAAGGAACTCTGGCAAGGTGGAGCTATATAAACCCTGCAAAAAGTTAAAATCAACTCTGTGGGAGTTCATTTAACACTTGCCTTTTTGCTGTGGTTTGCTGAACTTTGCCTTGTTAATTCTTAATTAGGAAGTTGAGAAACCAGTGAAAAGAGTCCATTACATATAGACTCATGTTGAGTTGGCCATGTTAAGTTATCCTGGTGACTGAAAGGTTAGATAATTTATAGTTAAAATCTAATAGAAGGGGACTCTATGGTGGCTGAAATAAGTAAGATCATAAAACAGTGGTATGAAAAAGTTTGGGCACCGCTGATAATTTTCATAATTTTCCTTTTTAAATCACTGGTTGTTCAGTTCAGCAATTTAAGTTAAATATATTTTATAGCAGATAAACACAGTGATATTTGAGAAGTGAAATGAAGATTAAATTATAAGAAATGGTTAAGGTGACCAACTGCAAGTTTTTCCCCTCTTTGCATCTTATCTGAAGAGTGGCAACATGGGAGCCTCAAAACACAACACTCAAATGACCTGGAAACAAAGATTGTTCAACATCATGGTTTAGAGGAAGGATATAAAAAGCTTAATAAGCTCAGAGATTTCAGCTGATTAGTTTCCACTGTGAGGAACATAGTGAGGAAATGGAAGAACACAGGCACAGTTCTAGTTAAGACCTGAAGTGACAGACCAAAAAATCTCAGATAAGCAGAGGAGGAGGATGGTGAGATCAGTCATAGTCAACCCACAGACCTCCAGAGCTCCAAAGACCTACATCATCATCTTACTGCAGATGGAGTCACTGTTCATCATTCAGCTATTCAGAACATTTTACACAAGGAGAGTCTGTATGGGAGAGTAACGCAGAAGAAGCCTTTTCTGAGCACACGCCACAAACAGAGTCGCTTGAGATATGCTAAAGCTAAAGCACATTTGGACAAGCCAGCTTCATTTTGGGATAAGGTTCGTGGACTGCATGGTGGAAAAAGAACACAGCATTCCAACACAAACACTTTACTGCTTCCCACAATAAAAATTGGTGTTGGTAGTTTCATCATGCTGTGGGGCTGTGTGTTCAGTGCAGGTACTGGGAATCTTGTTAAAGTCGCAAGTTGCGCCAGGGATGCAAACTTAAACAAGACAATGACTCTTAAAACTGCTCAAAATCTACTAAAGCTTTCATGCAGAGGAACAAGTACAGCATTCAGGAATGATCATCTCAGACCCCAGACGAGATTTTTAAAAGAAGAATGGTTTAAAACACCTTTAACCAGAAGCCAGACTCTCATTGGAAGCTATAGGAAGTGTTTAGAGGCTGTTATTTCTGCTGAAGGAGGATCTACTAAATATTGATGTGATTTTTCAGTTGGGGTTCCTGAATTTATGCACCTGCCCAATTTAGTTTAAATAATTATTGCACACTTTCTGTAAATCCTATAAACTTTATTTCACTTCTCAAATATCACTGTGTTCATCTGCTATAGGATATATTTAACTGAAATTGCTGATCTAAACAACCAATGATTTGAAAAAAAAAAAATGAAAAATCATCTTTCATACCACTATATACAATATTCAGTGCTTAGATTCTATCAGACTCTGATCAGATTAGGCCTACACAGCATTTTAGCCAGGAACATCAGTTTCTTCAAGACAAATGATGTTGAGAAAAATAGCCTGAAAGCCACAGTTAAAGTTACAGTCTGTATGTTTTTGGGAATTCTTTATTAAGTTTAACAATGTGTGAATGATGAAGTAAAGACTGACTTTGCCGTTTGATATCTCCATGTTCGCAGTAGCTCTTATATCAGTGTCATTAGAGGAACCATGGTTGCTTAGATAATCTGTCCGAAAAATGTGTGATGTGGCCAGAAAACCTCCTGGGGAGACCTACCAGACCACACTGATTTTTCTAAAGAACATATCTGACGTTGCAGGGAACGTCACAGAAGCACATCAATTCCACTTTTTGTAGAATATTTGTCTCCTTTCCACTCAAATACAACTGCTGTCAATCCAAAAGAAATATCTTAAGGACTGCTGCTTTAAATATGGCTGTGCAGGTTTTAATGAACATCCTCAATTGATAATGATGATGAAAATGTGGCTGCAAATATCAGCAAAACAGCAGAAACTGGCTACAGGGTGCAAATTATACAATGATAATTGTGGGGATCAAGTATTTCTTTGGGGTGTAAATGGAAACCAGTACAGCGCAGGTACGTGCTTCACTAAACTAAAATCTTACAATCATTAAAGTGTCTCACTTCCTTACTGTAATGTCTACAGCATGTAAAATATAAACCAATTACATCAGCTAATGTAGCACTTATATACCATACAGTAACCTTTATAGTCATTAATAATATATCATACAGCAAAATCCACAGTTAATCCTGCAAAAACACACACAATGCTATTGGCTGCTATCTTTAATCAGCTTTCTCGCAATTCAATTTTAATTCATATTCCACAGCATCTCTCCTACAGGAATCATTTGTTATTTAATTCTAAATGAATTGAAAATAACAATGTAACTAAAAATCCCTGTAGATAAATAAGGCTTTTGTCCCATCTCATCCACATATTTTGACACTGGGACGACAATATTAAATGTTAAGGGGAGATGTAGGAATGTGTTTATATAGCTTGGCTAATTCCTTTTAATAAGCTTGGCTATTGTTAATTTTCAAAGAAGCCTGATAAAAAGATAAAAGCCTAAGAACTAATTTCTAACTACGTCTACTGCAGCGTATGAAGCTTTTAATTTCTTGTTCACATTTCCCTTCCGCCTTAAAACACATTTCCATTCCACCTTAACAGGTTCCCTGCATTAAAACATTTTCCTCTACGTTAAAACACAGTTTCCTCTTTAGACCGTAGTAGATGATGGAGTTTTACGAGTTTTACACATTTCTGCTCAGGGTGGCAGAAATCACAAACATTTCATATGAAACAGAACGTGGATTACCATTTGAATGTTCTGTTCCACCTTAAAAGTGCCAAAAATACTATCTTCATCCTGAACCCTGTGTGCCACCACAGCAGCATTTAAGGTGGAATGGTAAATCAGCAGCATTTAAGGTGGGATGGCAAATTCAAATATGTTATATATGTAAGGAAAAGTGTGTTTAAAGTGTATATTTAAGAAAGCTTGAAATCGTATCACAATATTTTTCCAGACACAGATTCTGCATTTGTTTCGTAGTATTTAACATTATATGTAAGAAGTGTACTTAAATGTTTTGACCCACCCAAACTTTTTTTTTACATTTCTTTAGGGGGGGTTAAAGTCTTAACCGGGAGGGTTTGACCCCCCCATACCCCCTGTAATTTGCACCCTGACTGGATAAAGCACAGTGAGATTCAGTGTGAAATTAAGAATGAGGCAGGCAGTCTTTATTTGTGCTAATCCAGTACTCAGTCCAGGGATCAGGCAGGGGTCAAATAACAAGCAGGCAAGCAGAAAAACAAAAGCTAATCCATAATCACAAACCCAAGAGCAAAGCAAGGAAACATTAGTGCTGTTGCAACAAACCATTTTACTGTGTTTCCACTATAGATCCACTTACTCATTACTACACACACATTTGAAAGATTCTTAATGAAAACTATCCCTAGTCATGTGTTTGAGGTACTCACTAGAAAAGTTGGCTCCAAGTGGTTCAGTGGTTAAGCGCTGCCACTTTGATTGGGAGATTGCTTGTTCGAATACTAGTCATGCAGCTTGCCATCGACTAACGGAGGTAGTCCAAAGGGTGATGTCGATCAGTACAAGGCGTCTGTGAGCTGATGTATCAGAACCGAGTCGCTGCGCTGTCGATACTCGTCAATGTTGCATCAGCATTAGTTCGAAAAGAAGCGGTGGCTGACTTCACATGTATCGGAGGAGGCATGTGCTAGTGTTCACCCTCCTAGTGTTGGGGCATCACTAGTGATGAGGGAAGTCCTAGTGAGTGGATTGGGCAATTGGCTGTGTAAATTGGGGGGAATAACTGGGATAAAAATTAGAAGTAAAAAACAGAAATCAGTTTTATGACTGAAGTTACACTCGAAGTTACAGTTATACAAAACTTTACTAAAAAGTCCAAAGATGCTAAGATTTATACTCAGCACTCGACACAGACACCGGTGAGAAGTGGCAGCCAATTGCATACAGCATAATCTCAACCGGAAAGACTGTCTATCTGGAGGACTGCATTGGGCACAGAGGTTCATATAGTCAAACATACATTCACACACATACGCCAGGATAATTTAGAGTGTCCATTTCTTCAGGGCAATTTAAAATATCCAATTTACCAAAGACCCTAACGTAAATAAAACTGTTGACATATTTTAAAGGGGACATATAATGCAAAACTCACTTTGCGTGCTTATAAATGCAGTGGTGTGAAAAAGTGATTTCCTGATTTTTGTCACATTTAAATCTTTCAGAACATCAAACCAATTTAAATATTAGTCAACACAGGTAAACACAAAATGCTATTTTTAAATGAAGGTGTTTATTATTTAGGTGTTTGAACCTGCGACCTCCCGCTCATAGTGGCAGCGCTTTAGACCGTTGTTCAATGGCCTCAAAGGTCTTGGCCTGCGTTTCTATACAGAGGTCATCTGCATAGATGAAGCAGTGAATTTTCTTAAAGTGTAGTTGGTCATTTGTGTAGATGTTAAGTAGGGTTGGTGCAAGGAGTGAGCCCAAGGGAAGTCCATTCTTTTGTGACCTTCATCTGCGAGATTGGATTATTCTAATGATAGATGAATTTGTGATGGTCTTGGCTAGTTTAAGGAGGAGCAGTCTGTGATTAACAGTATTGTAGGCTGCTGTTAGATCAACAAATACAGCGTCCGTGATCTCTATGAATTGTGTGAGATCTGACTGAATTTCAAGAACTCTGAAAGTATCCCCAAGTGCAATTGTTCAGACAATCAAAAATGTTCTGATGAATCTTGTTCTCAGTTTCAGTCTGGATGACTTCAGTATTCATTTACAGTGTAGAAAAAACTGTCTGGTACTGTACACACTATGCAGCTTAATATTTAGTAACTTCCACTTTGTGGGTAAGTTGCTATGGTTCCTAAACATTTCCTCTTTTCAATAATACACATTATGAACAGACTTGTGGCATCCTGTTACAGTACTACGCTGGAATTGGGTGAACTCTTACTATGACTCATTCTGTCACAGTTGATTATAAACGCAGACTGCCTGGCTAGGTGCTTGATTTTATGCACCTGTATTTAAAGATTAAGAGATGTGATCAATGATTAAGAGAAAGATCAATGAGGTGAGGAAGAATCCTAGATTATTGTCAGCTGAAGACTTACAGAAATCTCTGGCACATGCTAACATTTTTGTTGACAAATCTACAATAAGAAAAACACATTGCTGTACGTTTGAAGTTTGAAAAAGAGCACCTGGATGGTCCACAGCAGTATTGGCTAAATATACTGTGAAAAGATGAAACCAAAATTTAGTTTTTTAGAAGGAACACACAACGCTATGTGTGGAGAAAAAAGGCACAGCACACCATCATAAAAACCTCATCCCAACTGTGAAACATGGTGGAGGGAGCATCATGGTTTGGATTGGATTGGATTGTCTATTGCTTGTTGTTCTATGTTGCACCATGGTTCCGGAGGAACGTAATTTCACTACACTGTGTACCTGTACTCAGATATAATGACAATAAAAGCCTCTTGACTTGACTTGACTCTTGACTTACTGACCTCAACTCCTCCCTCATTCATCTCAATGCCTCCCTTATTCATCCCATCCTTATTCAACCTCTTGTTCAAGGTCTCCCTGCCATTTAGCCTCCAGCCTGGCTGCCTCCTTACCATGGCATCATGGCATTTTGGCTTTCACCCTCTCAGTCTGTTTGGAATGAAACGCCTTTTCATCATATTACTGGCTGCCAACACACCTGTTGCAACAGGACAAGCAAACCAATCAATTGCCTAGGGCCCCCAAACTGTCCTGGGGCCCCCAGAAATTACTGGTGCCGTGTGAGCACCCCTTTAAATTCTGTTGTGGTCAATGCAGGAAAGTACAACAACACTTATCAGAATCCCCCTAAAGAGGCTCTTTCACACTAGTTCATGATTCCTGCAGTCAGCAAAATATAACTTCAAAAACTTCAGGAGCATCAGGAGCCAAAAAAGAGAGGAGAGAAAGGAAAAAGAAGAAATGAAAAAAAAAAACAAGACAGCGGTAAGTTATACATTGGATAAATTTAATAAGCTTACATGTCTTGTACAAATGTTGTGTAATTTAGCAGCAGGAAACCGCAGATCCATTCCAGATTCACATATTTAACGACATGACTTTGCAATAGCCTAATATTCTTAACTTCGGTTTTAACAGGGGTAGCATAGCTTCTCTGCTATGCTAGTGTTAGCTATTCTACCATTATGATCTACCAAATCTACCAAAGTGGTGATAAGAATAACTTATGCCAATTCCCTACATCATATAAAGGAACTGGAATATTCTAGTAGTATGTCTAGTAGTCTCCGTGTATGTCTTTAAAGCATTAGGTGCTTCTGCAGAAGGCTTAAATCTGCTATGTTAATCTATAAATATTAAGTCTGTGTAAAATAAATAAATTAATACGTTTTATTAAAAATAATGTGTAAACGAACTTAAACAGTGTGTCTTGCTGTGGTTCCTGTAGTCTTTGGGTAGAAGGGGCGGGACGGTGATGCGTAGGGTTATTTTTTATTTTTTTTGCTGTGGTTCAGTGGTGGTGGTAGGACCATTAACAACAACAAAAAAAAGTAGCTATGGCACCACTGACCATACCATTTCCTTCCTTAAACTGGCAGGGCACGCTGCCTAGTTGGCCAAGACTGACATCATGTCCTCTTGAACGCAAGTTTTGAAACATTTTCAGGGTGTCTTGGGATACCAAATTCTATTTTGTTGTTTGCTCATCCATCCTTTAAGAAGTACTGTGTTGGATCCATTGCCTTAGATTCAACTCAACTCAATCTAACAGCTTTCCTCGTATCTTCAATGAGAATCGAGTGCCCTAGTGCATCAATCAGCAACTCCTCTCCGTCTTAGACCCTCTCAACTCTGCTCAAAAGGTTGTAGATATCACAGTTTCAATGCTCCACCTGAATACAAAGATTTGCTGGAATCTGTGGTGCTTTTTCACTGCAGCGCCAGATAGTCACAATTCATTCATTTTCTTGCCTTGTTGCAACAGACCTTACATTAACATGCCAATGACCAAGCTTTTTATTGCAATTTATGATGCATATGTTCATAGCCTGAGTAATTATCTTGGTAATAAACCAGGTTTAACTGCACCTGAGTGTCACGCCCTTGTACTGTTTTCCCTGTGTTTCCCCAGGTGTTACCTGTTCCCTTTCCCACCTTGTGTGTGTATTTATGCTCCTTTGTCTTTAGTGTTAGTTGTCGGTTCATGTGCGTTTATACGTCTGTCTCGGTTGCATTTCTGTTCTGTCTGTATTCAGTTTGCTTTACGAGTTCCTGTTTGGTTTATTGTTTATTTGTTTATTTTGTTCAATAAATATTACTTGCGTGTGCGTCCGCTTTCCTCGTCTGTCCTTTCACGCAGCGTGACACTGAAGAGCCATTCAGCTCAAACATTAACAAACATCGATCATGTTCTCACCAAAAACTAGCTGCTTTAGTTTTGATTTGGTTGTTTTGGTCCACATCCAAGTGCAATTACTGTTTTTACACTTGCTGAAACAAACTGTATCAAGAATACAAACAAACCATTGAGTCATGTTAACTGGACTCAATAGTGCTGTGGTGAAAACCCCATTAGAAAACCAGGCTCAGGCGTCGAGTGGTCCAGCGGTCTAAAGCGCTGCCACTATGTGCGGGAGGTTGCCGGTTCGAACCCCCGCTCATACAGCTTTACCATCAAGCTGCCGGCGCTCAGAGGGAGCACAATTGGCCCTGCTCTCTCCGGGTGGGTACAGTAGATGGCGCTCTCTCCCCACATCACTCCTAGGGTTATGTCTGCAGCACAGGGCGTCTGTGAGCTGATGTATCAGAACCGAGTCGCTGCGCTTTCCTCCGAGCGTTAGCGCTGTGATGCTGCTCGGTAATGCTGCATCAGCAGCAGCAGCTCGAAAAGAAGCGGTGTCTGACTTCACATGTATCAGAGGAAGCATGTGTTAGTCTTCACCCTCCTGGTGTGTTGGAGCATCACTAGTGATAGGGGGAGTCCTAATGAGTGGGTTGGGTAATTGGCTGTGCTAAATTGGGGAGAAAATGGGAAAAATTAGAAATAAAATTATTTAAAAAGAAAAAAAAAAAGAAAAACAGGCCCAGTTCGGTTTGTAAATATTTCATACTGAGTAGAAAAGCAGCTGTAGTTTGCGGTAGACGAGGTTATAACCTTGGTGCCTGATGTGGAAGCGGGTCCGCCGCAGACTGAGTACCCTTGGCTATGACTAGGCTGGAGACTGACAGGGATTGGCTGCTTAACTCTCTGCAAACCGCAGATGTGACAGTCTTCCTCTTGACTGTCACATCTGCTCTGCTTCTTCAATTCACTTTCACTTTCAGACTCATCAAACCATTCAGTGACTCCTTGTGCACTGACCTCTTCCATCAGGATATATTCTTTTCATAGGATAAAGGTGTTCAGTCAGAATATATCGCATTGATTTTCACTAAGTCTTCCCTCTGAGGAGACAAGTGTACCAAAACTGTGCCAGGAAATTGTCTCCTGTGGAATAATGGAGGCACTGGAGCCCTCACAGTAGAAGTTAAGCATCCAGGCATGTACTGGACAGGCACTTGTGCGTTTGTCTATGTAATTAACGCAGAGACTCTAATTAAAAGGTCATATTTTGTGGACTGAGTATTCTGTGAGCTGATGTATCAGAACCGAGTCGCTGCGCTTTCCTCCGAGCGTTAGTGCTGTGATGCTGCTCGGTAATGCTACTGCATCAGCAGCAGCTCGAAAAGAAGCGGTGTCTGACTTCACATGTATCAGAGGAAGCATGTGTTAGTCTTCACCCTCCTGGTGTGTTGGGGCATCACTAGTGATGGGGGGAGTCCTAATGAGTGGGTTGGGTAATTGGCCGTGTAAATTGGGGAGAAAATGGGGAAAAAATTAGAAATAAAATAAAATATATATATAAAAAGAAAAGTAAACGTGCAAGAAACACAATCTCTCCCAGCATGTTCATATTAGCAAAGTGTGAGGAAATGTTCACCAAGAACTGCTATGATCATGATTTGATAGGAGTGTTCCTTACCAATCAATGATAAGGCATATCATGCAGTCTTCCCTAAACAAACATCTATTAATTATTAAATATTAACCAGCAGAAATAAAAGCCCAAAACAGCTTTTCAGGATCAGTCTAAAAGGGCAGCTTCCTGCACCCACTGAACAGTGAGCTCAGTGCATTTAGATTTCTGCTTCAGATACAAAACACAGAGAGTCCTCCCACAGACAGCATGCCAGAGGGGATAGAAGAGACAGACTTAATTCATCCGCAGCACAGCACAGCTCCTGCAGCAGGTAGAGCTAAGTCAAAATGAATCTAATTGCTTTTATTCTGGAAAGAAGAGAACGTTCATAAAAAAGGCAGCATAGGTTTAGCTGAAACCTTCGGGAGGTAAGGATGAGGCTTCTAATCTACTTTTCTTTACCCTGAACTGTTTTAGAGGCCTTTCAGTTGCGAAGGTAAGATAATTTGGCATTTAAAATGCATTTTCACCTGGCCGTATGTGAAAAAGTATAATAAATAAACGGTGATCGTCTGCATTTTTTTGAATACTGAGTTTGGTTTCACTAGACACCACCAGGTCTAAGAATATACGAGAAAACAAAGTCACTGACTTCTATTAGTCTAAGGTTTGGTACTCCAGCAAACCACAGTGAGAGCTGTTATTTACAAATGGAGAAAACACGGAACACCAGGAGTGAACAGCCTATGAAAATTACTCCAAAAGGGCATGGACAACTCATCCAGGAGGTCACAAAAGAACCCAGAACAACATCTAAAAACCTGCAGATCTCACTTGCCTCAGTTTAGGTTTGTGTTCCACTGCTGACCAAAAATAAAAGGTGTCCTATTATATCTGGCATAAAATTAATATGTACATAATTTCAGAAAAAGAGCATCATGCTGAACGTAAAACATGGAATTTAGAATTTTGTCTTCGAGTATGAGCAGGTAAGGCAATTTGGCATTGATAAAATATATATTTATTGTATTTTTGTATTGTATTGAATTTATTTTATTGTATGTATACTTTATTGTATTTATATTTATTGTATGTGAAAAAGTTTGAATTAACTGTGACTCCAGAGAACCACAGTGAGAGCTGTGAACTTTCTCAGGAGTGACCAGCCAATCAAAATTACTCCAAAGGGGCATGGACAACTCATCCAGGAGGTCCCTAAAAAACTGCAGATCTCACTTGCCTCAGTTAAGATTTGTGTTTATGACTCAGTAATAAGAAAGCGATTTTGTAAAAATAGTATATATGTGATTGGCAAAAACCACTGCAGACCAAAAAGAAAAGGTGTCCCATTATATGATCCAAAGCACACAAACAAAACCACCTCTGAATGACTCAAAATAAATAAATAAAGGTTTTAGAGTGGCCTAGTCATAGTCTGTTTAAGATGGTATGTGACCGGCTCTTCCTGCTCTAAAACCCTCTAATTTGGCTGAATTAAAACAATCCTGCAAAGAAGAATGGACCAAAATTCCTCCACAGAGATGTAAAAGACTCATTGTCAGTTTTAGCATTTTGTTAAATAGATATGCCTTTCCTGGAGGAAATACCAGTGCTTGCAAAGCAATACATTAAAAAAGTGAAAGTTAAAAATTACAAAGACGTTTAAAATAGATTAGATCTATTTTATCCAGTTCTCAAACATTTTAAATCACGTAGCACTAATTATCAAACTAAAACTAACAGGTACCACCTACAAGACATTTCACAGGAGCACATGTACAGTACCACACACATGCTTCTACACAGTAATCTAGACATGCATTTCACACATTTACATGTCACATCTTCAGCCAACTGTTCTTCAGATGTTTAGGACAGAAGGCTTGCCTGTGTGTGCAGTCTGTAAGTTAGTATGGTAAATAGTTTGATTATTGTTTCTGGTTAATGCAGTATTCCTACAACAAGAGAGCTAAGCAGTGAACTACAGTGTTTACTATCTTATTTAGCTATTAACTGAACTGCAGGAACTGTTGTAAAATGTTAGAGACTATTGGTTGATATGGCATATTTTATGGTGTTCCACAGGGTTTTAATCTAGTGTTTAATCCGGTTTACTTCTGCATTGTGTTGTGTAGTCATTAAAAAGCACGGGCACCTCAGCTCTGTTTCTGGCATTTATTTCCCCAATCTGTATTAGAATGCACAGGACAGACAGGATTGAGTTATCAGGCATGCTCTTGCTCTCTTTCAGCTGCGCCTGTTAAGCATCGTGTATTGGTTACGAGGCTAGCACATTACACAAACTTGTGCAGAAAAGTTACACTAGACTGCTAGACTGCTGTACGGCTGCAGAAAGCTGTGTAACCCCACCCATCCCCATAGGTTTCAATGTTAAAACAGAACAACTTTCAATCACGTTTTTTTCTAATATACTGTAATTCCACCTCCTTTATTTAAATGCAGCAGTTAGTGTAACCTCTGCTTATATTGTTAAATTTTTATTTAACAAATATTCAGCTCTATTCAAAAAAGGTGTGGTTATTGTAAAAGGGCTGGTTATGGGCGGGACCAATAACAGACCGTCAGCTCCGCTCTGCTCGGCTCAGCAGCCTGTGACCTCGAGGCAGCCCTCAGGGGCGGGGTTATTTAAATGAGTGGGCTGTCTCTCCACAGTATTTCTCCCTCCTCTGGTCTACTACTCTAAAATACACATATACGCTGCACCATCGGGATTATAAAAAACCTGCAGTGACTGGTTAGCATCTAGATTCTCATTTCTAATTAGCATTCCACCTTTAAAATTCCACCTTTATACAATTCGCGCCAAATCAGAGAATATAACAGCCCAAAATACACATAAAACTGTGCTTTAACTTGGATTAAACAACAGCAACATGTTACTAAACAATTCATTGATTGAATTAGCCAATTGTATATCGAATATAGAACAGATAATGCAGTTTATGAGTTTATTTTCAGAGAGGACAAGATTTGGGAGAGCAGCTTACTTTTTTCCCTCGCTCAGCAGGAGCTGCAGAGACTCCGCCCACATGAACATATTTTTAGTAAATTAAACTATATTTATTGGTTATATTTATGTATATAAATATTTTTCTATAAATAATTAGAAAAAAATATTAGAAAATAAATACATTTAAATAAATTTATAATAAAAAAATATGTAAAAAAAAAAATAATAATAAATCCCATCTCTCAGTCCTCTGTGAAGTGCTCCAGCATCTGACAACTCAGAACAACTTTCAAAATAAAATCCCAACAAACCAGAATAATCTAGTGGAACAACATCACACTGCCACACTAGGACCAATAAAACTAGTGTTAATAATGATAAAACTGTACCTCTGAGAGTGAAGGACTAAAGTGTAGCTTATATACAGGTTATAACGCTAGTTAAAGCGCTAAACACAAACAAATGTATTGGTTATCTAGTGTACCACCTTGGGATGCCTTGAGTACCACCAGTGGTATTGTGCCATTGTTTGAGAACCTATTTCCGAGATGATACACATTGTTTTAGTTTAGATTGCAGTATGTAGATCTATACGTTTATGGCATTTAGCAGACTCACCCTTCCAGAGCAATTTACAACAGTGCTTATTCATAACCTCAGAATATCCAAAGCTAGTATTAATAAATATTTTTTTCAAATTCAAGATACTTTAATCCACACAATACCATTGTTTCCAGTGATACGCATTTTCCTAGCACCTGAACGTAGTGATCACTAAACTATGCAAGAACAACACAGTAAGTGCACTGCAAAAAATCCATTGGCAAAAATTTGACAAATTATATGCAAATTAAGACAAATATATGTATATTAAGCAAAAAAAATCTGCCAATGGGGTAAGCAAAATTTTCTTAGTAGGATTTCTTACAGAAAGAAATGGCAAAGTCTCAAAATGAGTGAAGTAACACCTAAATCAAGCAAAAAAGTCCCTGTTTTTGGACACAAGAATCAGAATAACTTGATTGCTGCTTGATTGGGCTTACTTTGAGTTCAAATGACTTAAAATAAGGTACAAATTCTAAGTAAGAATGATTAAGATAACTATCCCTAAAACAAGCAAAATAATCTAACACTTACACACAATGCTTAGTAAGACAAAAAGTCTTATCAGAGAAGAAAATAAGATTTATTGCCTTAACCCTTGTGTGGTGTTCGGATCTGTGGGACCCGTTTTCATTTTTCATCAAATGATACTAAAAAAATATTTTTTCTAACTCAAATTCATTGGCATTGGCTCATTTTTTGTGAAAAACATATATCAAAACACATTTTCGATAAACACACACTGTACACCCCCCCCCCCCCCCACACACACACACACACATTTATATTACATACAGTATGTTTGGCCAAGGGCTAATAAACATTGCTTTATTTGTAAATTTGAAACTAAACAAATTTTCTACTCATATCTTGAGTTTAATTCATTTTCTTTTACATTTTATTAAAAAACTAATAAAAAAAGAGTAGCACTTTTTAAAAGAAATGTAACATAAGAAAGGTAAAGGGCAAATATTAACCATGTAAGCTGTTTATATTGCTTACAATTTAGGTGAAGCGAGCATGTGTAAAGCATTTTAATGTAGAATTGCTTAATTTTGCTGAATTAAATACAAGTAACAAAGTAAACGAGTAACAAAAATATGAACACCACACAAGGGTTAAAATTAGAAAATTTCACTTGCTAAGATTTAGTTTTTTGCAGTGTAGGACTCAGATTTAATACACACTAGTGCTGCTGTGTGAGAAAATTATTTTCCTCTATTTCTGAACTTCAAAACAAGTCAGCTTGACCTGCAACACAACAGGAGGGTTAAAAAAGCAGAGCTGTTAACTGTGATTGGTTTAAAAGCTTTTCTTGGTTTGAGAGAATTCAGTCAGAAAACGAATTCTGTTCTCATTCAGACTGTTCAGCCGCCGTGTCCACCTCTGTTCTGTGTGCCCAAACCCAAATGTAGAAACAGATTATTCTGTGTGGAAGTCAGAGAGCACTCTGAAGCAGAAATATTTAATTTTAAGATGGCGTTAGCCGACATTAGTCTGGATCACTTTAATATACTCTGATATAAAATTCTCACTTGCTTGCTAACTCAGATGCACATGACCACTGAGTATGAATGTGAGTACTGAAACTTTAAATGAAACTGAGTTTAAATAACCAGCCCTACTAATGGTTGGAATCATAGTCTGTGTATAGCTGGACAGAGCATCGTCTCTCAAAAGTAAAGCCACCACAGGTCGGGCGCCCCCTGCTCCTGTACGGCTGCAGAAAGCTGTGTAACCCCACCCATCCCCATAGGTTTCAATGTTAAAACAGAACAACTTTCAATCACGTTTTTTTCTAATATACTGTAATTCCACCTCCTTTATTTAAATGTAGCAGTTAGTGTAACCTCTGCTTATATTGTTAAATTTTTATTTCCCCACAGAATTCGTTTTTAAAAACGTTATTCAGCTCTATTCAAAAAAGGTGTGGTTATTGTAAAAGGGCTGGTTATGGGCGGGACCAATAACAGACCGTCAGCTCCGCTCTGCTCGGCTCAGCAGCCTGTGACCTCGAGGCAGCCCTCAGGGGCGGGGTTATTTAAATGAGTAGGCTGTCTCTCCACAGTCTTTCTCCCTCCTCTGGTCTCTACTGCGCTCTACAGACTCGGGTATCAGGATCACCAACATGGAGGAAGATTTTGGCTTCATTTTTATTGAATGAATGGGAACGGCGACACGGCGTCCATCTTTTTTTACAGTCTCTGGTTGGAATACATTAACTAGCTGAGGTTAGCTAACATTAGCTGAAACTCTAAAGTGCTTAGTGTTACCTGTTGAAGAGGAAATTTGACAGCTCTGCATCATCCGTCTTGTAGTCCTTCTAGGCTCCAAGCTGTCTCAAACATATTGCTAATTTGCTAGTATTGACCCACGCCCTTGACTGGGCAGAGAAGAAGAAAAGAGGGAGAGTGAACTCAGAGTATTTGGGGTGGAGTTCGGGGCAGCTTCGCTGTAAAGCGTAAAAGCTGAAGCCCCCCCTCAAAAGAAGAGAAACATGAGGAAAAAGAATAAAATTAAAGAAGGAGGAAGATGGGGAGGAGGTGGGTGCGAGGTTGTTCAACGAGCAGGTAGAGAGGAAGTGACGGTTTAAATAGGGAAGGAAGTGGGAGGAAAGAGGGCGTGGTTCAACTCCCCCGTCAAACTAAGGCCCCGTCCACACGAACCCAGGTATTTTTAAAAACTGAGGTTTTTGTCTCCGTTTTGGCCTTCCAGCCACACGAAAAAGGCGTTTTCGAACACTGAAAATGGAGGTTTTCGAAAACGCCTTCCAAGGTGGAGATTTTTGAAAACTCCTCTCCAGCGGCGCCGTGTGGACGGGAAAAAACTGAGGTTTTTAAAAACGCAGACGTCACACAGCGAGTCTGCGCATGTCTGCTTTTCGTTTACGAGCTGGAGGGGAATATTTTCGGCACATCAACAGCGAACTCTGCCCGTTTAAAGCATTTTTACACCCAGCTGATCCAACTAATGAACTAACAGCCCTCTCTGACTGAACAGCTTTAAATGCTGTAACACGTTTTACCAGTGTAGCTGAGAGCAGTGATAGTGGCGTGATGGCTGTTCTACACGCTACTCTATCAGTATGAGCTCTAATTATACTGCTCCAACACCACCCTGAATACACTGACAGACCAGCAACACCAGCAAACTCAAAATACATCATTTACTGTTACTGGAGCTCCTCATCCAGCCTGTTTCCTGCCCAGCCTCTCTGGATTTTACAGCGGGTCAGTAATGTGGGTTACAGTGATTTGTTTATAGATTCTGATAAATTTTATTATGCAGTGAAAATAAAACCAAGTTGTTTGGTGTTTGTTTTCCTATTTGTTTAGTACATTAAAGCCACGTTAAGATTCGTCCTAAAACAGAGACAGCACCTGGATTGGTTCTGTTCTCTCTGCAATGTGTGGATTAATAACATGTTCACAGCTTGATTTAACGTTACTCTCACATTACCTAACACCGCGGAGATAACGTTACTAAAATGCGCTGTGTACAGTTTTTTTTTTTCGATCCTCCTGTCCGGAGGTACAGACCTTACTGTGAACGGTAAAAAAAATGGTGGGACAATTAAAAAAAATAAGTAGTTGTTGCTGAGGAGTGACGAGAAAACGTCCAAGTGTTTAGAGAATCCCTGTTCATTTCAGCGATTTTGAGTGGTATGGCGTTTCCGTGTGGACGGAGATATTTTTAAGACAGCTCTTCGTGTGGACGGGGCCTTAGCTATAATAAATAGCTCCACTAAATTCTTGCATGTTACATCCTCTGTACTCATGGAGCTTTTTGAAAGGATGCCAAGGCTACAGTATGCAGTGTTTGTCTGCTGTTGTGTTGCATAGCTGGCAATCCGGGGTGTGGAAATAGAACTGAGGAACAGGCTAAACACGAACTAATTCAAAGAAGAACACACTAACTGAAGCACTACTGTCAAAAGAAAGCAGTGCCTAAACTAAGCTTAACTTAACTTATGTTTCCTTAATATCTGATGAAACATTTTGATCATTTTTGGGTTAGTACAGAAAATATAATAATAAATCTCGGGACTTTAAGAGTGATTGAGCTAGTGTGCATGGAATTATCTGAATGTCAACTTTATATTTCATTTAGAAGTTGGCTTTTTAGATGTTTTGCATATTGCATGTCAGATACACAACAGAAACAGACAACAGAAAGAAACCTTTACTGTTTATTACGAATCTCCTCCAGGAATGACTATATTTGCAGTGTATATTAGTTTGTTTCCATGTTTTGTCGCAGTGAAATTGTTTGCTTCTGCTTGTCTTGGGTCAGCAGCATCATCTCTGTCAGTGTGTGTGTGTGTGTGTTTACTTGTTTAACACACAATGTGCTTTGTGTTCAGGGGCACATCTGCTCCAGTGCATTTCCATCAGGGAGCAGAGACAGGATCAGTGGGTGCAGTCACAGGCAGCAGCGGCGGCTCAGGGATTTACTCTACACGGCGTGTTGTGGAAGGTGGATGAGAAATGTGAGACTGGAACAAAAGATTCCATGATTAATCTGCAGGCAGAGAACAGAGGCTGCCACCAGGATGCAGATTGGGTGGAATGAGGGAGAAAGGTAGAAAGGATTGGATGATTAACTTCCAGACAGGAGAAAGACGTGCGACTCTGATATGTGCTGTCAGTAAGACCTGTCTGTCTCTGTCTGTGTTATACTCATCACTGATCTCAACTTTAAACAGAAATGACAGAGAGAGAGAAAGAATTATACAGAGAGGGAAAGTGAGAGAGTCACTTTTTCTTTGCACAAGATCTACTGTATTTTTCACACTATAAGGTGCATTTAAAATCCTTCAATTTTCCCAAAAACAGTCAGTGCACCTTATAATCCAGTGCACCTTATGTATATTAACAATGTATATATATATATATATATATATATATATATATATATATATATATATATATATATATATATATATATATATATGTATATTAGTAATTTAACAAGTCAGGTATTAAGGAGCAGTAAAGTCACTCTGCTGAAATACAGCGTTATACAGGAGTTTCAGTTTAGTTCTCCAGCGCAGAGAATTGAGACTGGTGCAGTATTAGCATTAGCCGCTAACCTTGATAGCTTTTTTTGCTGTTTATCAGCCTGCAGCGTGCTGCCAACCCCGGTTAGCACTGCCGGAGCAGCATTAGCATTACACGCTAACTAAGCTAGCTCTTCTGCCTTTTAGAGGTGAGTATTATCGGATTGTAGCCTGCACATTTACTTACTGTGTTAAAACAAGCTACGTGGGACAATTGCGAGCGAATATCGCCCTGGCTTGCTGGAACGCTCAGGGTTCCTCAGTGTAGCGCTGTTGGGCGGCATTAGCCGCTGACCGCGGCCAGCCTTATTTGAAATCTGGAAATCTACGCTTACACTTAATCTACGTAAATAAACATAAGCGCTTTACTCACCCAAATAAACAGTTCTCATAAGAGAAATCTGTGTAGATTAACATTCAGCATTCATTTGACTTCAAAAGAAAATGTTTTTTTTAAGAATTACAGTTTTGTTTATTTAACTTAGCTTAGCTTTACATGTCTTGCTGCAGGGTGGCTGGTGAATAAGAAGGGAAACATGGTGAAATTCTAGAGTTAAATGGTAAATATATACACTGTACAATGCACAAATGCATTTATAAATACTGGCAATTCATAAAACCTTACCTATCATTTGTGTTTTACTTCTTCCATGGTGCCACCAAATAACATTTGGACCCCTGTGACTGCCACTTTTGATTGCCATGATTTGGGTTCTGCATGCCACCACTCTAGATTTGAAATCAAACAAATGAGATGAGATTGAAGCGTAGACCTTCAGGTTTGGACGACGCTTCACAGTACAGATGGACAATGACCAAAAACATACTGCGAAAGCAACCAAGCAGTTTTTTAAGGCACAGAAGTAAAATATTCAATTACCAAATCTCAACACAATGTAGCAGCATTTTACTCACTTTAAGACAAAACTAACGGTAGAAAGATAATAGAAGGTAAAAACATCTTTATATAGGGCCTAAAGGAGGTCAAAGGGAAATAATATGATAGAGGAGTGCAGGAGGGGAAGAAGGAAATGAGGTTAGAAGTAGTTAGTGTGTTAGAGGTGTTAGGAGAGTAAGTGCTCTTTGAAGAGCTCTGTCTTCAGGAGTTTATTAAAGATAGTGAGAGATTCTCCTGATCTGGTAGAAGGTAGTTAGTTAGAGGTGTTAGGAGAGTAAGAGCTCTTTGAAGAGCTCTGTCTTCAGGAGTTTATTAAAGATAGTGAGAGATTCTCCTGATCTGGTAGTAGAAGGTAGTTAGTTAGAGGTGTTAGGAGAGTAAGTGCTCTTTGAAGAGCTCTGTCTTCAGGAGTTTATTAAAGATAGCGAGAGATTCTCCTGATCTGGTAGTAGAAGGTAGTTAGTTAGAGGTGTTAGGAGAGTAAGTGCTCTTTGAAGAGCTCAGTCTTCAGGAGTTTATTAAAGATAGTGAGAGATTCTCCTGATCTGGTAGTAGAAGGTAGTGTGTTAGAGGTGTTAGGAGAGTAAGAGCTCTTTGAAGAGCTCTGTCTTCAGGAGTTTATTAAAGATAGTGAGAGATTCTCCTGATCTGGTAGTAGAAGGTAGTTAGTTAGAGGTGTTAGGAGAGTAAGTGCTCTTTGCAGAGCTCAGTCTTCAGGATTTTCTCTCGCTATCTTTAACCTCATTTCCTTCTTCCCCTCCTTCACTCCTCTATCCCATTATTTCCCTTTGACCTCCTTTAGGCCCTGTCTAAAGATGATTTTACCTTCTATTACTTTTGTACTTGAAGTTCATGGGTTCCAGACTTCATGATTCTTGACAAAGTATTAAAACAAACAACATTTTATTTATAGTAAAGTTTATTTGTCCAATCACTTTTGAGACCTTGAAATGAGGAAGCTTTGTAGATACATTGTTGTAATTTTTTTTTTTTTTAAATCCCATTTTCTCACCAAGGGCAATTACTGAACCCACTCATTAGGACTCCCCCTATCACTAGTGATGCCCCCCAACACACCAGGAGGGTGAAGACTAACACATGCTTCCTCTGATACATGTGAAGTCAGCCACCGCTTCTTTTCGAGCTGCTGCTGAAGCAGTAGCATTTCCGAGTAGCATCAAAACACTAACGCTCGGAGGAAAGCGCAGCGACTCGGTTCTGATACATCAGCTCACAGATGCAGCCTAGGAGTGATGAAGGGAGAGAGCGCCATCTACCCACCCAGAGAGAACTTGGCCAATTGTGCTCCCTCAGGGCTCCGGCAGCTGAATTCAAGCCCCATGAACAGGACTCGAACCAGCAATCAGGTTGTAATTTTTAAACTTTCCATAGGATATTTTTATTCAACCCCCTTTGAATGTAACCTGTGTAGTCTAAACTTCAATTACATTGTATTTGTTTAATTTAAAATCTAATGTGGTGGCATGCAGAGCCCAAATCATGATGTTTGTGTCATTGTACAAATTTATTTTGTGGACCTAGCTGTAATTTGTAGAGTGTGGCTCTCATAGCTCATAGCTCTAAAGCTCTAAAGTGCTCTTATGAATGAAAAATAGAAATCAACATATTACTGCATTATTTTCAATTCAGTTTTTATTGTTACATGCATACACACATACAAAGCAAACAAATGTTAGTAAATTAACGTTATTTTACATAAAAGAAAGCTTACACTATGGTGTTTTTGATTTTATCAGTATAGTGAGATACGCACAGACACACACCCCCACACACAGGCACGCACCCTTTGTTATAACACAAAGGCCCTGGCAACCTGTTTTTTGTCACTAATCCAACAAAAGAAGACGAATAAAGGTCTTAACTGGCTCCCATTGTCTGATCAGCTGAACACTCTTTTATTCCCCCTCTGCCTCTCTTTTGTCCACTAGTCAAGTGGAGCACTTATAGCGCAGTGCCTGCTGCTGTTTGCTCATTACCATCATTACTATCATACAGGCTATTGTCAGAATCGCTGTCTTTAAATGCACAATACCCATACACCAACACGTTAGTCCAAGTACATTCTCCAGAATCCTGCAGTTTAAACTATTAAAGGGGGAAGAAACACGAGTTAAGACCTACACTACTCTGAAAAACGATAGAAAAATGTGCATTGCTTTTCTGCATGCTTTATTATCCTCCTTTTACCCTGTTCACCAGTGGTCAGGACCCTGAAGATCCTGAAGATTCTGTTAGCAGTGGTTCTGGAGTTTTAAACATGGTGTCCATTAGGGGTGGGAGCAGGGCCGCTGCTAAGGTTTTGGAGGCCCTAAGCATAACTGGTCAGGGAGCCCCCCCCCCCCCCAAAAAAAAAAAAAAAAAAAAAAACACCCACACACACAAACACAAAAGGTTTACGCAAAATTTTACTATTTATTAAAATTACACATGTAACTGTGAATATTTACAACGTTATAAGTAAGGCCAATAACAGTGAAGAACAGCACAAGAGTACTATTTATAATGTATAAATAATAAATGAAACGATGCATGTCTATTTTAAGCAGTGGACACGTCATTTACACAAGCCAGCCTTAAAGGTTATGAAATTATCGTTTATATTCGTGGTGTATTTATATCAGCCTGTCAAAATCTATAGAGCTGTCTGATCCTGCTGTCATACAGACCATTTGGATAGTGCACTGACGGCATTAGTCAATAGGTAGGCTACTCTGTTTATTAATTTTTTATTAAAGTCACTAAAAATCTTCAAACTACACTACTACTATTTGCAAACGTGCCACGTGCCTTGCAATACCCAGATTAGTTTCTAGTTAAGCGTTTAAAGCTACCAAATCAGCAAAGCCAACGTAACTAGCTCAGGCAACACCACTGAACATGAAGTAATCAAAACTATTTAAACCTTTATCATTTACTCACCAGAAAGGGATGCATGGGCCTCATCTTTCTGCTTCTTTTTCTTCTTCTCAGCTCCAGACTCAAACCGTCACTTCATAGTTGAATTACCATTTAGTAGCAACTTCGCGCGGTGAACTTGTCTCCTGCCAAACTCAAGTAGCGTTGCTACTTTAGTTAGGACTAAGGTTGCCAGATAAGTTACGATTTTTCATCCTATTTGTTTATTTTATTTTAAGTTTTTAACTTACACAAATATTGCACTGGACAAGTTTTTGTATAGAATGGCCACATACACTTTAAAAATGGTTAAACATGCGCAAGATTTAGCGCCTCCATGCATTTTTTGATTATTTATTTGACTGGAAAATGTCACATCTGGCAACATCCAACAGAGCAAACCGAGCCGTGCCATTTCAGGCAATAGGGGTGGGGGCATTATATTATGCACAAAAATAATAACGTGCCGCTTTTAAGTAGTAGAGTAGGTGCCCCATGCAATGTTTAAAGACAAAAAAGATGAGCGTATCATAAATAATTCACATTGGGTTTTAAATTTAATAATGTCATAATTTCAACACATTTCATTCTCAGTCAATTTGGCTCCCTGCAACTGCAAAATGGTTGAGGCCTAACGCTGGCTGCGTTGTCTGCGTATGCAGAGCGGCGGCCCTGGGTGGGAGATATTATTTTAGGGCCATATCACGATATTTCATGTTATTCTCGCGATAGCAATACTCTTGGCGATATGATAAAACACTGAATTAAAAAAAAAAAAAAATCAAGAATACACTACTGCAACAAAATGGAAATTAATTAATTAATTTTATTATTGCATACAATATGATATGAAACACCCTTAAATGAGAGTTTAGAAAAATACAAGAATTTTATCAGATTTGTAACAGAAGTCAATGATGCAGAATGTTATGATACTAATAATAATGCACTCCATATATCTCCATATATCCAGAATTAATTAAGTAAAATTAATAATAATGGGCAGATATAATCTGTCTCTAGTAGGTATATAATGTAATTATAATGTAAATATATTTTTTATAAATACTTTCGATAAAAATATCAAAAAAGTAGTACCCTGATGTGATAATTAGGGGTGGGTGATATGGCACGATATTTCAGGGTATAATATGGTTCATGATATTTAAAAATGTTGACGATTATTATTGGGTACGATACGATATGGCACACCTCTTGTGTCCATTCTATTGGTGACAGGACGCTGCCCACAGGACACATTGAATACTGGACACTGGATGTTCGATGTCGACCATTCTCAGTATAGTAGTGTTTAAAAACTCCAGCAGCACTGCTGTGTCTGATTCACTCATCATACCATCACCACCATGCATGCTATGTATGTCACTTTATTTCTGAAAATGGCCTACCATCTATTAATACCAGCAGCTTTGTGGTGGTCCTGTGGGGTCCTGAAAAAAAAGAACAACAGGGTAAAAGGAGGATAATAAAAGTATGTAGAGAAACAGATACAGGACTAAAGTAATGATAGAACAAAGTGCAGTGAATGTATAAAAAACAAGGAGGCGGTCATAACATTGTGACATGACTGTGTATAACTACATTCAACTAAACTGAGTATTTAACTCAATTTAAATAAATGTTTTGTATATGTTGTGTATGTCTTTTCATGAAATGCCTAAACAGAAATCCAGGTTTGAGCTTCATTTGAGTAAGCCAGAAAAAAAAAATTCCCTCAGACTGAGACTAAGAATCCTTAATAGGAACCAAAATAGGGGTGGGCGATATGTCTCTAAAATAATATCACGATATTTCAGGGTATTTTTGTGATAACGATATACTTGGCGATACAGGAAAACTAAAATATGAGGAATATATGATAATATATAATATAATAGGAATATAGTATAATAGTATAACAGAATAATCATAATGTGGCAAAATAAATAATATAGCATAAAATAATATAATGCAGCAAATAATATTGCAGAATATTTAGTGCATGCATATAAACTGCAAACTAAAACAATAATACATTAAATACACCTAAAGCTTCACAGTAAATAATAGACTACTTTTAAGACAGAACAGCCCTATTATCACCATATGGATTTTTAATATCATGATATTTCTGTGTCACAATATATTGTATACCATATAATATTGCCCACCCCTAAACCAAAACTCAAAAACAGAAAAACACATGCACATCTGTTTGACTGTATATTCTTTTTGTGATGGCCCACTAAGGTCCCCTCATATGGTATGTATAAACATGAGTTGGGTGGATGCTTGGGTCCCAACCATGTTTATAGCTTAATTTTAAACTGCTTACCACAAGTTCTTATTTTGCAATGTTAAATACTAATTGAGCCATAGTTCATTGTTTTTAAGATCACCCCAAATTTGCTGTTAAACTATTAACATCTCTATTCAATTGTTTATTGTAATTTCAAAGAGCTCTTAATAGGTTTAAACTACTGTTCTTATTCTAATTTTGTGATCTATGGTAAACATATTTAAAACTGTTCAATGCTAGGAGTGCACACCTGTAAATGAAGAGTCAGAACATAGAATGGGACAGTTTTAACATTTTTTTGAGCTCTTTTTACTGTCTTTTGTGTTTCCCAGGAGCCATGTCGGCAGCGTGGGTCAGTGTGTGGTGGTTTAAAAAGAGGTGCATGCTGTGAATTATGGGTAATGGAATGTACCATCTGGTACTTTTTTAGGGGGTAAACCAGTGTCTTAACAGAGAACTGAATTGCTAGACAATTTAATGATTAGGACTAACATGTTGTTTGTATGGTTGTTTATGTTGCTAATTGAATGTATAATTTTGTCCAGTTGAAAATAATTGTTTAAAATTAAATGTTAAATAAAAGATTACCCATTCTTTTAAAAGGGGACTGTTTGCACTGTGTGTGTGTGTGGGGGGGGATATTTCTTCATGGCTTTGCTTGTCTTGAGAGGTAGAGGTTGCTTCCTAAACCAGAGGTATGTAAAAAAGTTCAGTAGAATGAAGGATTTTGACTTCTTAATGTGCCTCCTTGCCTTGCATTTGGTCACACCCTTACACCTTTTTGCACCTTACATTGCTTTTCTGTAGGACAGGCAGAACACACCCTTATTCTTTTTACACATTGTCACATATTGACTGCGACAGAAGGCGACTGCTTTGACATTAATAGCAGAAAGACAATGGCTTGCAGATGTGACAACAGATGTGCCTGGGACTGGAGTGCACTTTTCAAGGATGTGAAATCTTTCTGAAGGTTCTTGCTAAAGAAACATAGACTCATGTTGCTGCACCACTAAATTCTTGGAACTTATTTTCAGTCCCTTTTAAGGTAATATATAAATATCACCAGCTGTTCCTTTCTACTGTGAACAGGTCACTAACTTAGAAATTTGAGCTTTAGTTATAGAACTGACAATAAACATGGGAATTGCTTAACTGTGTGGGGAGGGGCAACTGCATTTGGACACATATTGGAGGAGGGCTCCAAACAGCCCCTTATGAATGAATGAAGTTCAACTTATATAGCGCCTTTCTAGAAACCCAAGGACGCTTTACAATTTACATGTTTTACACACAAGCACATTACACATTAACACTCATCCACACACCGGTGATAAGCGGCAGCCAATAGCGCACAGCGTACTCTCAACCGGAAACAACAACCATCCATCTGGAGGACTGCATCGGGCACTACAGCATTTACCCAGGACAGAGTACCAATCCATATCTGGGCACAATCATACACACATTTACACAAACTTACATACATACCACACACTTTTACACATACACACCAGATCAATTTAGAGTACTCAATTACATTCTGGGTAATTTAGAGTATCCAATTTACCTGATCTCCATGTTTTTGGACTGTGGAAGGAAACAGGAGTCCCCGGAGGAAACCCACGCAGACACAGGGAGAACATGGAAACTCCACCCAGATCGGGACTTGAACCCAAGACCCCAGTGCTGGAAGGCGAACGTGCTAACCACTAAGCCACCGTGCCGCCCAAAACAGTTTCTGGAAAAGATATTACCTCTAAAATACATATTTCACCATTTCCTGATAAACACACTACATAATAAATCATGTAGTGACTTAAAAGTGTTAAACAAACCAAAATAGTCACATAAATGTGAAACATTTAAGGTAGGAGGCTGGTAACTATTGTTCTTTATTTACTGAGATGGTCCAGATGAGGGCCAGTTTCATCATAATATTCTTGATGGTCTTTGCAACTGAACTTGAAAATACTTTCAGAGTTTTTAAAATTATTTAAATTGACTTTCTTAAAGTAATTTTTTCTTTACTTAGTTGAGTATTTCTATCTGAGTAACATTACTAACTCTTGATAAGTTCAGCACAGCTGTTAACTGAAAGCCTGAATTCCTCAAATTCCTCTTGATTATATTACATATACTTGATTATATATACATTTTTTAGTGGTCTCTAATTTTTTTCCAGAGCTGTATTTGGATTCATGTGGACAGGACCAAAGAAAGTCTTTAATAGATCGAATGGATCTGCATTTTAACTATTCATGAAAAACAATTTCAAAGTAAAAGTCTCTAATATTTACAGTAAGCGCAAGTAACGGCAACACAAAATACTTAAAAAAAACTAAAACTAAAATAATTGTCTCACAAAAGGCAAGGATATTGCTTTAATGAGGACAAAAATGGCTTAAAAATAAAGAATTAATGAATTAATTAATGAATAGATTAAAGAATAAAGAATCAATGAATTAATCTATGTGAATTATTCATCAGCAGCTATAGAGATCTGTGGCTGAGACTGGAGTAAAGGTGCATAAATCAATACGGATAGCTTTGCATACAACTGGCCTTTATAGAAGGGTGGCAAAAAGTCATTACTGAAGAATCAACAAATCAAAGCTCATCAGCCACAAAGGTCAGTGAGCTATCTAAATTATGGGATAAGATTTAGTGGTCAAATGAGAAAAAATGGAGCAATTAATCTTAAATGTTGCTAAAATGCTACTTAATGTCAGGTCTTAGCCCTGTCTCGTGTCTCTGTGTGTCTTTTCCACGTGACCTGTGCCCCTGTGTTCTGTTCCAGTACTTTTCCACCTGTGTCAATTTGTAGCTCCGCCCCCTAGCCCCAGGTGTTTCCACTTCCCTTGTGTGTTATATAGCCCTCCTCTGCCACCTTGTCCTCCGTCGGTCTTTGCACCTTCCCCTGTTGTTTTGTCTCTCCGTGTTCTTCCGTGTTTCATAGTCCTAGTCATTGCCCGTGTTTACCTCAGTTATTCTCTTGTGTATGTTTTCTAGTTTCTTGTTTATTTCCTCGTTTCCCAGTCCTCTGCTTAGTGTTTTGTTTCTAGTATATTCCTTGTATATATTTATATCCCTGCCCTGTTTAGTTTTGGTTATTTCTTGGTTATTTTTTGGTAGTTTCTAGTTTCTTGTTTGTTCTTAGCTTTGTTTGTTTCTTTGTTTATTTACTCCCTGTTTGTATATAAATATATTTAGTACTTCTTGTTTGTTTAGTTTATGTTCACTAGTTCCTCTCGTTTATTTTTGGTTTACTTTATTATTACGTGTTCTTTGTTATTTGTTTATCTTTGTTATTTATTTAATAAATTTATTTATATCGCCCTTACCTGCACCTGTGTCCGCCTCCTCGTCTCCCTGCCTGGGTCATTCGTGACAGAAAGACCGACCGAACATGGACACAGCAGGTTCTGCCTGGACTGGCACCAGAATGGCGATTCGTCGTGCTCCTTGCGGGACCCCGGCGCAGGACACCTCGAGGCCTCAAGGACGCCGCAGGCCTCGGGGTAGGCGTTCTAAGGGGCCCCGCCAGCCGGAAGAAGACCCCTTTTCCGGGGAGGATTTTCTTGGGGGGGCGATACGGGTTGGTGCTATGAGCCTCGGTGCCTCCGTGTACCCGAGGCTCAAGGAGCGGGATCCGTGGGACTTTCTCGGGTGCGCTCCCAGCAGCTCCGAGGACGAAGAGGAGCTCTACCCTGCACCAGCCCGCACTCCGTTGCCGTTCCCCCCAGGGGCGGTGCTCTACCCGGCTCTCGGCCGCACAGCTCCAGAGGCCGTCCCGACTCCCGTCCGTTCCCCTGCGGCCAAGGCTCTCTTCTCACCGGCGGTTCCAGTGCTAGCTTCCCCGGTGGCTAAGGTGTTAGCTTCCCCAGCGCCTCCTAAGCTAGCTCCTCCCGCGGCCAAGACACTCTCCTCTCCAGCGGCAAAGGCGCACTCTGTGACTTCCGCGGCGGCTGTGAAACCGCGCTCCGGGACTTCCGCGATGGCAGTCGAACCGCGCTCCGTGTTCCCCGCGCTTGCTGCCGAACCGCGTTACAGGACCTCCAACCCAGCGAGCCAGCCGCGAGCAGAGACTTTCCCCGCGCTTGACTCAGCCGGAGAGAGTACAAATCCAGTCCGGGATTTTGCGGCAACCGCACTCTCAAGCCCTGCAGCTGCAGCGCTAGCTCCTCAGGTTGAGGAGCTGGCTTTCATGGCGGCTGCAGATCTGAATTCCGCCGCTGCAATCCAGACTCTCTTTGGGACTATCTCCGCGGCCACTCAGCCGCGCTCTGGAACTCTCTCCGCGCCGGACTTTACCGGTGGCCCCGCGCTTTCTGCCTCTACAGTCTCTGCCGGCGAAGCTGCAGCTCCGGTCCGGGTGTTTGTTCCACCCGCAGTCTCAAGCCCTGCTGCTGCTCCGCTGGATCTGCACACACCCAGCTCCGAAATTCTCTCGGCGGCCACGCCCATCTCCGAGGTGTCTTCGGCTGCTGAGCCACGCCCCCGGACTCCTGCCGTGTCTGCAGAAGCTGCTCCAGCCTCCGTCTCTGCTGAAGCTGCTCAAGTCTTCGTGTCTGCTGAAGCTGCTGAAGCCTCCGTCTCTGCTGAAGCTGCTCAAGCCTCCGTGTCTGCTCCAGCTGTTCAAGTCTCCGTGTCTGCAGAAGCTGCTCCAGCCTCCGTGTCTGCAGAAGCTGCTCCAGCCTCCGTGTCTGCAGAAGCTGCTCCAGCCTCCGTGTCTGCAGAAGCTGCTCCAGCCTCCGTGTCTGCAGAAGCTGCTCCAGCCTCCGTGTCTGCTCCAGCTGTTCGAGCCTCCGTGTCTGCTCCAGCTGTTCGAGCCTCCGTGTCTGCTCCAGCTGTTCAAGCCTCTGTGTCTGCTCCAGCTGTTCAAGCCTCTGTGTCTGCTCCAGCTGTTCAAGCCTCTGTGTCTGCTCCAGCTGTTCAAGCCTCCGCGCCAGCTCCCGCTGCCAGAGTCGCCGCGCCGCCAGCACCAGCTCCCGCTGCCAGAGTCGCCGCGCCGCCAGCACCAGCTCCCGCTGCCAGAGTCGCCGCGCCGCCAGCACCAGCTCCCGCTGCCAGAGTCGCCGCGCCGCCAGCACCAGCTCCCGCTGCCAGAGTCGCCGCGCCGCCAGCACCAGCTCCCGCTGCCAGAGTCGCCGCGCCGCCAGCACCAGCTCCCGCTGCCAGAGTCGCCGCGCCGCCAGCACCAGCTCCCGCAGCCAGAGTCGCCGCGCCGCCAGCACCAGCTCCCGCTGCCAGAGTCGCCGCGCCGCCAGCACCAGCTCCCGCTGCCAGAGTCGCCGCGCCGCCAGCACCAGCTCCCGCTGCCAGAGTCGCCGCGCCGCCAGCACCAGCTCCCGCTGCCAGAGTCGACGCGCCGCCAGCACCTGCTCCCGGAACTGTGTTTCGTCCCAGGTCCCATGTACCCAGGCAGGCACCGAGGTCCCCTGACTTTGTTCCCTGTACTGTGCCCAGGCTGGCTCCTTGGACTTCCCCTCAGACATTTGCCAGTCCTGGGCACCCACCCGTGTTTCTGGTCCCCATGTCTCTCCCTGTTTTGGTCCCTGTCTCTGTTTATGTCCCTGTACCCGTGTCTGTCTCGGTCTCTGTTCCCGTCCCAGTTACAGTGTTAGTTTCTGTCCCTGTTAATGTCCTCGTCCCTGTTCCCACCGTCCAGTTCCCTGTCCAGGCTCCGTCTCCTGTCCAGTTCCCCGTCCAGTCTCCGTCTCCTGTCCAGTTCCCCGTCCAGTCTCCCGTCCAGTCTCTGTCCTCTGTCCTGTCTCCATTTCAGTCCCCGGTTTCGTCTCTTGTTTTCCCCGGCCTCTCCCCACCGCCGGCCCCCGGGGTTCGTTTTTGCGCGCCTCGGGAGCTGCGCGTTTAGGGGGAGGCTTCTGTCAGGTCTTAGCCCTGTCTCGTGTCTCTGTGTGTCTTTTCCACGTGACCTGTGCCCCTGTGTTCTGTTCCAGTACTTTTCCACCTGTGTCAATTTGTAGCTCCGCCCCCTAGCCCCAGGTGTTTCCACTTCCCTTGTGTGTTATATAGCCCTCCTCTGCCACCTTGTCCTCCGTCGGTCTTTGCACCTTCCCCTGTTGTTTTGTCTCTCCGTGTTCTTCCGTGTTTCATAGTCCTAGTCATTGCCCGTGTTTACCTCAGTTATTCTCTTGTGTATGTTTTCTAGTTTCTTGTTTATTTCCTCGTTTCCCAGTCCTCTGCTTAGTGTTTTGTTTCTAGTATATTCCTTGTATATATTTATATCCCTGCCCTGTTTAGTTTTGGTTATTTCTTGGTTATTTTTTGGTAGTTTCTAGTTTCTTGTTTGTTCTTAGCTTTGTTTGTTTCTTTGTTTATTTACTCCCTGTTTGTATATAAATATATTTAGTACTTCTTGTTTGTTTAGTTTATGTTCACTAGTTCCTCTCGTTTATTTTTGGTTTACTTTATTATTACGTGTTCTTTGTTATTTGTTTATCTTTGTTATTTATTTAATACATTTATTTATATCGCCCTTACCTGCACCTGTGTCCGCCTCCTCGTCTCCCTGCCTGGGTCATTCGTGACACTTAATGTATGATGCATAATAAAAACAGTTAATTTCTAAAGAAAACAGCATGCCAACAGTGAAGCATGGTGGTGGTAGCATCATGTTGAGGGGAAAAACAATGGAAGGAAGGTGTGAAATGCACAGAGATACTGCAAGAAAACCTCAACTATCAGCAGGAAATCACTGATATCTAGCAGTCTGGCAGTCCTCAAATTTCATCCAGCTGAGGGCAATAGTGTCAAATAATGTTTTCAAAAGTGTAAAGTCTAATTAAATATATAATATTTAAAACAAAAATAAATAAATTGATCAGTATGGTTCTGGCACGTATTGCTTGGACCCTAAGAAGAATTAGACCCCAGGTATCTGTGGTTGGATAATGCAGTGGTGTGAATGATTAAACCCCTCATGCACATCCTCTCAGCTGTACCGCACTTCAGTATAATATAAACTTATTTTAGCCTGAAAGTGCCACTGTAACAGCCTTCATGAGCTGTTATACACACACACACCCGCCCACACATAGCCTAACACACACACACACACACACACACTTTGAGAGGTGAGAAGCTGGAGAGTGATCCTGATGCTCGTTGGCAATTGAGCCTGATCCTGAAATGTTTTACAGTTGATTACACCGGATAATCGGACATGCCAGACAGATGATATGGTGACTGTGTGTGTGTGTGTGAGGACAGAGAGGCAGTGAGAGGACAGTGTATGATCACATAGTCTATCTATCTATCTATCTATCTGTCTGTCTGTCTGTCTGTCTGTCTGTCTGTCTTGGTAAATCTGATCTGAATACACAGGATAATGTCGTAGGTAGAGAGGCTTTATGGATGTGCTCAAGCATGTGTGCTTGCATTTTTGTCTATGCATGTGTGTGTGTGTGTTGCTAACAGAAGGATGCTAAATACCACAGGCAGTGTAGGCTTCCTTTCTGCCAGTCACAGCAAGGCTAAAGAGCACAGAGAGAGAGAGAGAGAAATCTTAATTAATATCTTATTCAGTTATCCTTTTTTATTAGTCATTTATAGGATTTACTTTTATATGTAAGATGTGTTAATGTATATGTATATGTGTATATGTATGTATGTGTATGTATATATATATATATATATATATATATATATATATATATATATATATATATATATATATATATATATATAAATTTCTTTTTTTTACCTTTTGTATATTAACTTCTTGTTTCATTGCTTTGGCAAAAGTTGTTCATTGCAATTCATGCCAATAAAGCTATTTTAAATTGAAATTGAAATTGAAATTGAGAGAGAGAGACAGAGAGAGATGAACCCTGAGCTAACAGAACACACTCAGCTGAAACCCACCACTGATCTGAATACACACCTGCCTGTCCAATCAGGAGCACATATTCATTTGAACAGACTCTAGGAAAAAAGTTATATGTATTCATATCAACTCATCATCCAAATTATGTTGAATTTCAGGGCTATTTGGATTGAAGATGAAAGTTACCAGGAACAATAGATGATTAAATATGTAGACTGATATGGATTCCTTTTTTAAAGTATTGATACAAGAGCTCAGCCAAGAGCATCACACTTATTTTTAATCAGGGATAGGTGTGGCATAGCAGCTGTCCATGGTATCATTATGTGTTCAAGGCAAGTTCTTGATCGTGTTGTAATTGGACACAGGAGTGTGCATTCAAATAAGGTAGGGTCACTGTTGGAGGATCTTATACAAGTATTGTTGGGCTGTAAAATTGGCTGTAATGAAGAGGGATATCTGAAACCAGGCTTTCTGCACATGTGATGAGTGACAACAAACTGTTTATCTTGTAGCAGAACACAGTGCCTCCACACACAGTTTAATCCGTCATCTTCACATCTTCAAGACAAAAGCAGAATTGCATTAAGAATAAGACTATAATTAAAAAAAACATAAACATTCATGTTTTTGGTGCATTATTAAGTCAAAAGCCACAAACTATTAATTAGGTTTTCTTAGGGCCTGGACTGATTGCCATTATCAATGAAAAAATGAATTCCCATGCTTACCAAGACATTTTGCAGGAAAACTTAAGACCATCTGAAGCTCAACAGAGGATGGATGATGCAACAGGACAATGACCCAAAACATAGAAATAAATCAACAACTGAACGGTTTCAACAGAAGAGAATAAATAAATACTGGGCCTTCTGGAGAGTCCTGACCTCCTGAACCCAATTGAGATGCTGTAGCATCATGACCTCAAGAGAGCGATTCACACCAGATATCCCATAATATTATAGCTGAACTGAAACAGATCCAGAATTCCTCCTGACCGTTCTGCAGGTCTGATCTGCAGCTACAGGAAACCATTGGTTGAGGTTTTTGCTGCCAAATGTGGATCAACCAGTTATTAAATCCAAAGGTTCACGTACTTTTACCACCCTCACTGTGAATATTAACATATAATGTTTTGTGTGGTTTTAGTTTAAGCAGACTTTGTTTTTGTCTATTGTTGTGACTTAGATAAAGATTAGAACACATTTAATGACCAATTTATGCAGAAATACAAGTATAATCCCAAAGGGTTCACATACTTTTTCCTGCAACTGTTTTTGACAAATCTATTATAGACTTTTTTATTTATTGTTGACATTCGCACAGTAATCAGAGTTTAGCCATAGAAAATGAACAGCAGAGAATTCTACTTAGAGACAGCAAAACATAAAATAATAAAACACCTGGTTTTAGAGCACAATAATCGGTTGTGGTGACGGACAGTTCTGGTGGAAACAGGAGAGTTGAGGTGCACATTGAATTCTGCGTGATTTGATCAGCCGTGGTTTTATGTTTTTTGGATACAATCCGGGTTAGCACCCGAACATCCCTTTCAGACAGCTTCCTCTTACAGCGTCCACAGTTAATCCTGTTGGATGTGGTTGGTTCTTCTTGGTGGTATGCTGACATTACCCTGGATACCGTGGCTCTTGATGCATCACAAAGACTTGCTGTCTTGGTCACAGATGCTCCAGCAAGACGTGCACCAACAATTTGTCCTCTTTTGAACTCTGGTATGTCACTCGTAATGTTGTGTTCATTGCAATATTTAGAGCAGAACTGTGCTCTTACCCTGATAATTGAACCTTCACACTCTTACAGCTCTTACTGGTGTAATGTGCAATTAATTAAAATTGAACACCAGGCTGCTCCAATTTAGACATGAAACCTAACATCCCACACTAAAATGATGACAGGTGTTTCAGTTTCATTGTCCAACCCCTGTATGTTTCCTTTTAATCATAATACATCATAATATACTGCTTATATATTATATATAAATAGCATCATTACAACTTATGTTCACTCTTCCTGATTTTAGACTTATGACGTAGGAAAGCTTCTTCAGTCGTGGTCATGTGGAATGTTTACACATGCTTATAACTACACAGAGATAGAGAGAGAGAGAGAGAGAGAAAATGGAACAGTAGCCAAGGCAACTGTATTATTTCTCTCTCTCCTGGGCGCTGCATTAGGCAGTCTCTGCTCGTGTCTTACTGGTGAGATGACGCTCTGAGTGAAGTGCTGGAGGATGAGGGCTGATGGAGTTCTAACAGCTCTCAGAGCTGCACTGGATACAGCAATCAGACTGACCTCCCTGCTCTCTCTCTCTCTCTCTCTCTCTTTCTCTCTCTCTCTTTCTATCTCTTTCTGCTCTATCTCTCTCTTTCTCTCAGACCTGCACAGCTGCATCTGTGAGCTTCCACTGGAGGAGGGGACCAGTCCTGGAGTGGGCTGTTACTGGGTGGATTGGTTTGGGGTTAAAATTCAGAGCAAATATGAAAAACAATGAGGGCAGCATGAAAGATTCATGTGCTTCAATAATGGAGCTTTTATACTCACTGGGCTTCATCTAGAGGACAGACCAGACACTGTGTAGCCTATCCAGACACACACACACACACACACACACACATACACACAAACACACAAACATACACATGTGCACACAAGACACACACATACATTATCACACAGATAACAAGGCACACAGAAAATTGTACAAATACATACATGACACACAAACAGACACTCATACCCATGCACATAGACATCCTCCTGAGACTTGAATTTTGGCTTGATGTTCGTTTTAATTTATTTGAGCTATTTGGGATTAGTAGTATCTAACAAGTACAAAACTGAATCTTTGTACAGGAAGTCATTTTTGCTTACATGAGGACAGTAGTTAATAGTTAGATTTAGGGATCAGAAGGACCCAATTAGTCCAAAAACAAATTTGGCAAATTTTGGCTTCAAATGCAAAAACTGAATGAGATGTTTTACATGGCCCGTGTTTCTGTCTGGACTGGCTGTAGAAACTGTTGATTGGGATTCCCGCTATCTTGTTTTTTTAATCCATTGAGCGTGATGTTGTCATGTGACCACTGGATGGTACGAGCGGTGTCTCTAAATGACGCCAAATGGTCAACATTTTAAAAAATTCTGAATCAGAGAAACATATATGTAATGTCCACATATGAGGACACTGGGTCTCAAGAGGATATAGACATAGACACATTCACCTACACAGACACACACACACACACACACACACACACACACACACACACATACAGACACAGAGGCATCAATAATTCAGGCGCTTGATATATTATTTATTAATATCTTCATAGCAGAGCTTTGAGCAGATTAGAGCTAAGAAAAGAGCAGTGGCTTTAGAGGGTCTTTCCCTCTTACAGCCAATCACCTTACAGAACACACCTTTTACACGTCTGTCTGGGTTGTGTGTGTATGTGTGTGTGAGGCACCATGTTAATTGAAAACGTGAGCATGTGTTAGAGCATGTGTGTGTGTGTGTGTGTGTGTGTGTGTGTGTGTGTGTGTGTGTGTGTGTGAGAGAGAGAGAGAGAGAGAGAGAGAGAGAGAGAGAGAGAGAGAGAGAGGGGTGTATTAGTAGCTATGGACCTGTCTGCTCCTGCCCAAGGACAATGGGGTAAATGTGTTAACTGCAGAGCGATGATTTACACACACCATCTGATTAACTCTCTCTTCTCCCCTGAGCCTCCTTTGCATGTTGCACCCAGCATGTGTGTGTGTGTGTCTACGTGCATTTGTGTGTGTGTGTGTGGGGATGTGTTTGTGTTTGACCTTTAATATCACCTGTGGTGGAAAATAAAGATTAGTGACAGAACAAACACGAAAATCTGAGCCTGGATCAAGTGAGTAGCAATTATTTAATTGGAGAAAAGACAGAATACATTACAAAGCATGCGTTCAAGTCTCTCCCCCCGTACAGCCAACATCTCAGCGTATTTGTACCGTTTTTAGGTTCCCTCAGGCCATTGCCTTATATGGTAAAAAGTCCACGTATCCTGATACATCACCTGGCCAGTCTTGAACAGTCGGTCCGGTGCATTCCTACAGCCTGGGGCGAGGGTGAAGCTTACACTTTAGAGACACGTAGTTTCCAAAACCTTCCAGTAGACTGGTCATTAACTTGTGCCACGTATGTTTTATGGTTGATGCCCAAGGGATGTATGTGATCGTGTGGTCACCTGTCCTGCACGCCCATGTCTCTGCAGCTAGTCACGTATCTCCAGTCACAATTACATACATGATTAAGGAATAATTTACCCTCCTTATGTTACGGTTGGGGTAGGTGTGGGATCCAAGTGCAGAGCAGATATGAATATATAATGGATATATATATATATTTATATATATTTATATACTTATAAGGATAGCGTTCTATTTTATATTATTTAGTTCTAGTTATGGATTGGGATAATAATTTTAAATGTGTTGTGCTTAAGTGAATGTTTCTCCAAGGAGACTGGGTGGAGAATGAGTGGGAAAAAATCCCCCACAAGAGGTGTAGAAAAAAAGGCGGGAAACAGAACAAAGGAAATGCCACAAAATGGCATGTACCAACAAAAGACAGCTTTAAACTTCAAATAAACCAAACTAAAACACAACCAAACTTAAAACTGGCTGAGCACCGCTCAGTCCTCTCTTTATGCTCTCTTTCAAGATATTTTCTTTTATTTTATTTTATTTCTGCGTGGCTTTCTTTTCAGATCTCTTTCCTTCTTTTGAGAACACCTTTTTCTTTTCTTTTCTTTTTTGTGTGGCTTTCTTTTGAGATCACCTTTTCTTTTATTTTCTTTTTTTTTCTTTCTGTGATGCTTTTTTGAGATCACCTTTTATTTTATTCTCTTTTCTTTTCTTTTCTTTTCTTTTCTTTTCTTTTCTTTTCTTTTCTTTTCTTTTCTTTTCTTATACCCTCTAGTACCGGTCACCCCTCTGTGAAGGTGCAACAGTGAGGTCTCGTTTGACGGAGGTTTATATAGGGTAGTGCACAGGTGCAGCTGGTTGTCACTAATCACCGCCGGGGATTCTGGGAGTTGGAGATTTGGGATCCCACTCTACCATTTCCTCCCCTATGTCTACCAGTCCCCCTGCTGGCAGCCCGCAGTGCAGCACTGCCCATCACACCTTTGATTATGAAGCACCTTAACTAAATTTCCATCACACACCGTAGAAGTAACACAACACACTTCTGCTGATCGTTTGTTCTGAACAAGGCACATTGGTGATTGAAGGTTTTTGAACTTTCTAATTTTCTATAGAATTTTCCATATTTCTTCCATAAAGTAGGTAAAGAGATCGTATTTACATTAATAAGACACAAATATAATACTTAAATTAGGACACAATAATCAGAATAACCAGAATAATCATTGCCTACAGTCTATGGTCTGAACACACTGGTTGCTCAAACTGGATTTCTGAAGTATTCAGTATTAGTATTAAACCACAACCATAGTAAATCCAGACTGATGAAAGTGCAAGGATCAAACATTGTGGTTTCAAAATTACTGATGATATTAGGTTTTTGAACCTATTTTCTAATTTTCTATAGAATTTTCTATATTTCTGCATAAATGTTCTTAAAGTAGGTAACGAGATCCTATTTACATTAATAAGACACAAATATAATACTTAAATTAGGACACAATAATCAGAAAAACCTTCCTGGTGACTTTTTGTGCTTGTTTTGAATTTAACGTACAATGCTTGTTAAGACATACATTCTTATGAGAGAAGGTATTGATCACTGCATACTGGAAACAAACCTCCAAAATCTGCCTGATGTTTAATGTTATGGCTGATCAGTGTACAGTATACAGCTATTTTGCTATGCTTCACCACTTGTAAAGCTTTGGGTAAAGCCTGGGTTTTAAAGCCTGGGTTTTAAAATAAATATAAATGATGGTAAAATAGAGGAGCTAAAAGAGAGGGGCAATTTTGCTTTGGAGATGGAGAGGCATGGAGAGATACAATCTTCTCTCAGATTGTAAAACAGTGTTTCAGACGTCAGGCAGCGCATCTGTATTCATTTCATGTAATAACCTTCTCTGAAGTATCTTCTAGAGAAGGGACACCAATCTTATCTGAAAAGAGCTGGTGACAGGTTCCAACACAGCAGCTTTCGGCATATCTAGATTGTATTCAGATTGATGTTTAATAGTCTGGACAGCAAAAATACTTCCTGCAAAACAAACTCTGCAAGTTTTACCCAAAGCTGAAAAGGCCTTAAAGGTCTCCTTCTGCTAAAATCCACTTTTTTTGTTCTTTGAGACATACTATAGTTTTCTCTCTGAGTTGTATATGATGCTGCATCTGTCTATGAAACTGTTTCTTAGCCTCCACTGTCTGCAGTAGCTAGGAAAAGAAAATCCTCAGAAATACGAGTTGATCAGAGAGATGTAAAATGTCGACGCCAACCAGCGAGTTCATGGCCTCGCCCACCACAGCTTCTGCTTACTTAAACTGTAGGTTTAATCTGATCTCTGGATGATACCATGTTATACCGAGACTTTAAATAACCACTAGGGAAGCACAGTTTGACAAGGTAGCACAAATCGACAGAACACCGATAAAAGTGTTTGCATCGTATTTTATGATACATAGCAGAATGGGCTTTGATATGGTAAAACAAAAGTGTAAGGTAAGAGTTTAGTAGCATTAGTTTAGCTGATTACGCTATTCCAGAAGCTGTAAGACTCTTAAACTCCTCCTAAACAACACACTGCACCGACACTTTACCAGGACAATTTACTGTTTACAACACTTTCACTTTAAAACCACACTTTATGCTCTTAATTCACATTATTATATCATACTGCTATAGCAAACTTGCACTCTGGACTTCACGCTGCTGCTACCTGCCTACTCTCCCTATTTTTTGTGTATTTATCTTGATGTCTATTTTGTTTTACGCAATTTTATTGTGTTCTTATTTTTATTTAATTATTTTATCTATATTTATCTGTTTTAATAACAGCTCCTGGGTGTAAACTGGATCGTGAGATCACAATTTCGATCCACCTCATGCACCACATGTGATGCAAATAACAATAAAATCTCCTTGAATCCTTGAATAAAGTAAACATATGTGGCCCCCTCTTTGTCATCAGGCAGAATAAGGTGGATATGCTTGGGTTCTCTGCTCACAGTCCTTCTGTTGACCCCCATCTAATACAATCTAGCTAAAACATGTCTAACACTTAAAGACTGTCAAGCAGGGCATGGTCATGACCTCAGCACTAGCTCTCTCTCTCTCTCTCTCTCTCTCTCTCTCTCTCTTTCTTTCTCTCTCTTTCTTTCTCTTTCTCTCTCTCTCTCTTTCCCTCTCTCACACACACAAATACATAATATGAATTGGCTGGGTGACGCCCGCTGATGCCTCCTGGGTGATGTATGCAGAGAGGAGAGACATTAAAGGAGAGAAGGACACTCCAGCGCTTCACTTTAGCTTAATGAAGATTTACTGCCTGCTCTGAATGTCCTCTGTAACACCAGGCCCTGTTTGTTTAGACATATTATTCAGGTACAGGATTGATCAATAGATCCGCTCCTGAGTTTAGGTTCTGAGGCTCACAAGGTTTTTCAGAAATAAATTGTTCTTTGACCTTTGAGTTGCTGTTTTATACTCTGTTCCACCCAAACAGAGGCTTTATATCAGTCTGAACAAGCTGTAATGTGCTCCAATACTCCCATCTGGTGGAGGAGGGAAAGATTTCAGCTTCCTACTGTTAAAGCAGCTTGTGAGACTACTGTACATAGACCATTGAAGTCATGCGTCATTCATGAGGCAGTCCTCATACGGCTTCCGTGTCTAAGCGGTTTTTCCCTATGAGAAAAATTAATAAGGTTTTTAAAAACCCGCCTCTGTCACATTCTGTGCTAAATAAATCTGTTCAGACTCCTGTACATTTTATTCTGTGTACATTTTACTCATAAAAAACACTGGATCCTCTGAATAACGAGTTCGTTTAAGAGTCGTAATGAGAAAAATGCTAAATTTATGCTAATGCTACAGTGGAGTGAACTGAACTCACGGCGCCGCTGCAGGGATGAACTGGGAACTCTTTCCGGCGCAACACCAGAGGACTCCGGCCGTAAGTTAGGAGCAATTTACACACAGCTGATCCTAATAATGAACTAACTGCGCTCACTGAGGAGAGCTGAGAGTCTCACAGCATAAAATCACTAAAACAGAACAGTGATACTCCAGAACCAGCTGTACCACGTTTAACATTTACCCTCTTTATTATGCAGTGAAATAAATGGGTGTTTCTGGTTGGTTGTCGCCTCAGTGAGGGCAGGTAGTTAGTTGATTGGTTGATTAGTTAGTTGTTAGTTGATTATTTGGGTCAGGTGTTGTAATTAGTATAAACTAATGACCGTAATTAAATACTAAACCCTGCAGGGAAGCGCTGCTGAACTGAGAGACACTTTCTCTTATTATCTGCCTTTCAAAGCTCTACCACAGATTACACTGCTCAACATCACACTGCTCAACATCACGCTGCTCAACATCAAGCTGCTCAACATCACACTGCTCAACACTACACTGCTCAACATCATACTGCTCAACATCACTGAAAGAGTTTTCACCTGTTTAAATGCTTTAATGATCCTCTGTGAAGAAGCATAATAATCCAAAACGCTTTCTGATGGGAGTTCACTGGTGTTTTGCAGAATCCAGTCCGGGGTCATTTTCCAGCCGCTGTGCTGTGATGTCAGTTAAGCATTAGCTTAAAGTTAGTGTACTGGCGAAAACAGGTTTTTGCCTTTCCTTTAGCCCCTGTCCTATCTGTTTTCCTCCAGGTGAGAAGGCAGGTTGGCAGTGTCTGACGCACGCTCTAAATAATCCAATGGAGATGGTTTATCTGGAATAGTTGCCGTTTTTATTACAAAGTAAAATAAATACAAATAAAAGAATGCAATGGGATGCAAAAATGATAAAGTCTATTATTAACACAACTGCAGCACAAAAGGGTTTCAGCAAGCAGCGTGTCAGCCAGGTGAGTCAACCAGCGAGCGAGCGAGGTCAATAACTGTATGCTGCGTCTGCCCTCCTCTCGTCATGCGCAGTTGGCCTCCCTTCATACACTCGAGGCAACGTCCTTCACCATCTAAGCAGGGCGCACGCTCACAAAACGCAAAAAACAAGAAAACATAAGTCCATGCAAAATAAACTTAAATGTGGCTCCTACACCCCGGCCCCTAATTGTTCTCCAAGAATCAATTATTTTATAATATACAAAAAGGAGCCAAGTAATAAAGTTTTAATCAAACATGTTTAACAAAAATAAGCCAAATAGAATAGTCATCTAATGAGGTAAGTATGTAAGCCAATCGAAAGGTAAGTATGTAAATCGAACAAAATAACTAAAAAACACTACTTCCCTGTATAGTGTTATCAGTGACCTCATTGAGGCTTGTCATCAGGATTCATCGTCAGCCTCAAGGATCCGGCACAGCTTGGTAATGGGCCTCTCAAGGACTGACGTCTTTGTCTTCAACTTCACAGACCTGACCAGACCCTTTGAATCTGAGGTGGTCTCCAGGACTCTTCCTAATGGCCAGGACCCTCGTGGAGCACTGGGATCGACCACCAAGACAACGTCACCGATACTGAAGTTCTTCTTTGTGCTTGTCCATTTCTGTCTTTCTTGGAGCAGGAGAAGGTATTCTTTTGTCCATCTGAGCCAAAAGAGATCAGCCATGTACTGGACCTGTTTCCAGCGGCGCTTGGCATAGATGTCGGACTTCTGGAAGACTCCAGGGGGCAGATTGGGCATGGTCTTCAGCAAAAGGAGATGATTGGGGGTCAACGGTTCCAGATCATGGGGGTCTGAGGACACTCTGGAAAGGGGGCGGCTGTTCAGGATGGCCTCCACCTCACAGAACAGGGTATGAAGGCCTTCATCGTCAGTGGTTTGCTGGTGCAGAGTGGAGTAGAGCACCTGCCGTACGGATCGTATCAGTCTTTCCCAGACACCGCCATGGTGTGATGCAGCTGGTGGGTTAAAACTCCATTCAATGCCATCAGGAAGCAGGGCATCTTGAATTTTCTTCTCATTGAGAGACATCAGGGCCCTCTTCAGCTCAGCACGCGCACCCACCAGGTTAGTCCCATTGTCAGACCTGATGTGCCTGACTTGGCCTCTCCTGCACATAAATCTCCTCAAAGCATGAATACATGAGTCTGTGTCCAAAGTATAAGCAATTTCCAAATGAACGGCTCTACTGGACATACAAGTAAAGATTACTCCATACCTTTTGATGGTGCTTCTCCCTCGCCTCACCTCAATCGGGCCGAAGTAGTCCAGTCCAACGTTGGTAAAGGGTGGGAGGTCGGGTAGGATTCTTTCCAGCGGTAAGTCTGCCATTTTCTGCTGGCCTACTTTGCTTCTCACACGGCGGCATGTGACACATTTGGAGAGCACCTTTCTTGCTACCGAGTTGCCCTTTATAATCCAGTACCTCTTGTGGAGCTCTGAGAGCGTATGGTTTCTGCCACTGTGTCCACTGCGCTCATGAATGTGCCGTAACAACAGTACTGAAATGTGTGAATCTGTGGGCAAGATGCAGGGGTGTTTAGCGTCCTCTGGCATTGCGGATCGATGTAGCCTGCCACCTACCCTCAGAAGGCCATTATCCAGTACAGGATCGAGCCTACACAGCCTACTGCTTTTGGATACTCTTGGAGGTGTCATCTGCAATGTTGAGAATTCATTAGCGAAAGCTTGTCTCTGAATGTATACGACAACTGCCCTTTCTGCATCCGCTAGATCTCTCACTGTTAGATGCTGTTCACTACAGGGCTTTATACCTACCTTTTGGCTCGACTGTGACCTGTCGGAGTGGGTGAATTGGATGAGCTCTTTTCCTTTTTTCATTTTCAGCATGTAATTTCTCTTTAGTTTGAGGTACCAAGCTACAGCCTTTAAGAGGCTGATCCAGTTTGAGAAATGCATGATAAGCTGGTCAGTAGGGGTTCTAGATTTCACCATGGTTGTGAATACTATAGTGGGTTTTCTAACCTCTGGATCATCCTGAAGCATGGGGCCTAGTGCCTGCACTACTGGCCACCTTTCCTCTGGTTTCCATAGAAACTCTGGTGCATGAATCCATCTCTTCTGCTCCATGAACTTTCTGGCATTCAACCCTCTGGATGAGTCATCAGCAGGGTTGTCTTTGCTGCCTACGTATCTCCACTGTGACAGCTCTGTATTGTCTCGTATAAATGAGACCCTGTTTGCCACATAGGTTTTAAATCTGGCTTGGTCGTTGGCAATGTACTTAAGCACCGTTTGACTATCTGTCCAGAACACAGAGGGTTCTAAGTCAAGCTGTAACTCCTTTCTCAGCATTCTGTCCACTTTAACTGCAAGAGCAGCTGCTGCCAGCTCCAGTCTTGGCACTGTGACGTTCTTTAAGGGTAGCACTCTAGACTTGCCAAGTACAAAGGTGACATACACTACATCCTTACAGTTCACCTGTCTGATGTAGCTTACAGAGCCATAGCCACTCTCACTGGCATCGGCAAAATGATGCAGTTCAACGCACCTGGTCATTCCGAAGCCCTCTGGTTTCAGACATCGCTGCACACTGAAGCCTTTGATCATCTCCAAGCTGTTGGTCCATTCCATCCATCGCTTTGTTATGGCCTGTGGCAAAGGCTCATCCCACCCAAAGCCCGCCTGACAGAGCTCCTGTAGCATCTGCTTGGCTGGAAGAATGAGAGGAGCAAGAAAGCCGAGTGGGTCGAAGATAGAGCTGACAACAGACAGTATGCCTCTGCGTGTATGTGGCCTTTGGCTTAGGTTTATGTTAAATTGGAAGCTATCTGAGTCTACACACCACTGCAGTCCCAATGCTCTTTCAACTGGCAGGCTGTCTTTGTCAAGATCAAGTGACTTAATATCTTTAGCTCTGTGCTCTTTGGGAATGGATGCCAGTACTGCACGACTATTGCTCACCCACTGAGTTAGCTGGAACCCACCTTTGCTACACAATGCAGTGAGATCTCTTACCAGCTGGATGGCATCGGACTCTCTGGACACTGACCTGGCACAGTCGTCAACATAAAAGTTGTGCCTGATGGTCTCTGCTACCTGAGGGGGGAAGCATATTTCATTGTCAGTGGCAGTTTTTTGGAGAGCATAGGTTGCAATACTTGGGGAGGACACCGCACCAAAGATGTGCACAAGCATACGATGTTCTTTTGGGGTCTGACTGATGTCACCTTGTGGCCACCAAAGGAATCGCAGGTAGTTCACATCAGACTTTGCCACTCTGACCTGATGGAACATCGATTTGATGTCAGCCATGATTCCAATGAGTTCTTTGCGAAACCTCATGATGACCCCAAGAAGAGAGTTGTTGAGGTCTGGACCCTGTAGCAGTTCGGTGTTGAGCGACACACCTTGGAATGATGCAGCACAGTCGAACACTACCCTGAGCCTTTTCTTCTTAGGGTGGTAAACCCCGTGGTGTGGCAAAAACCAGGTTGTTCCGGGTGGCTGCAGGAGTTCCTCCTGTGGGACTTCCTCTGCGTAGTTGTTTTTAAAGACGTCAGTGAGAAATGCTGTGTATTCCTGTTTGAACTGCTCATTCTTTGACATCTTTCTTTTAAGGCTATACAGACGCTGTTCTACCATTTGCCTATTGCTTGGCATGTACACATTGTCTTTCCTGAAAGGAAGCTTCAAACTGTAGTGGCCATTCTCCAGTATTGCCTCATTCGCCATGCGTAGGAAAGTTTTGTCCTCGACAGACATTTCTGTCTTTTCCTCTGATGCATTTTCTTGAAAATCCTGATTGTACTGTGAGATTAGCAGCTTTTCCAGACTTGCAACGGAGATCCTATTGACTGTCACACTACCTCCAGTACCAGCAGCACTTCTCAATGGCCCATTTACCACCCACCCTAACAGTGTTCTAACTGCATAGGGGCCCCCATTTTGGCTATGTATTACCTCCCATGGTTCTAATAGATGTGGAGCATTTGTGCCAATCAACAGTTCCACTTTTGAAGTAATGGAGGGAATAGTGACCTTACCTAAGTATGCCCAATGCGCCAGGTCACTTTGCTTGGGGATGCTGCTATTGGTTACTGACATATCCTTTTGAGTCAAGGTGTCAGGAAGGTGGAAGAATGTGTCGCTGTCCAGTGCTGAGACCTCTAATCCTGATATGACATGTGCTGGGACTGACATTTCCTGGTTCATGGTGCGCAGAAGTATGTGTGCTCTCTTTCCTCTTAGATTGAGACGTGTCATGAGCGCCTCTGAGCAGAAAGTGGCAGAAGACCCAGGATCCAGCAGAGCGTATGTTTGTATGACATGGCTGCCCTTTGCTGCCTTGACTTTAACCGGAACAATGGAAAGAACACTCTCATGGTCTCCGGCCCCTATATGACCACAAGACTCTGCTACACTAATAACAGATGGACTGTCTGTTTCCTTGGTTGCAATGTGAAGGATGCTGGGATGGGTTCGTTTGCACACATTACAAGTAAGACGCCTATTGCAATCTTTACTAATGTGGCCTGGGTTAAGACATCCATAGCAGATGCCCTTGGTTTTCAAAAAGCTTAACTTGTCTCTATGGGCCCTTTTCATGAACTTCTGGCATGAGTTTAGTGCATGTTTATAGCTGCAAAATGGACATAATGGGTCAGGATTTGCTCCTACAACATGGGCTACACTAGTTGCATAGCTACTGCTAGAGGGCTTGGAAGGCCTTGTTTTAACAGAAGCCTTTGCCTTTCCTTTAACAGCTGACTGGTCTTGGAGATCACCATACATGGGGTCACCTGCTATGCGAGCCTGTTTTTCCAAAAAAGAGACAAGGTCTAAAATTCTTACCCTGCTTTCGCGTTGTTGGTGTAACTCAAACGCCTTGTTGCGCCATTTCTCCCTGAGTTTATAGGGCAACTTCACCACAATGCTTTTCATGGTGGATATGGTGTCCAGCTCCTCCATGTACGACATCTCTTCCATTGCATTGCAGCAGCTCCTCAAGAACATGGCATAATCTTGCAGGGACTTGGCATCCTGAGGTTTGATCTGAGGCCATGAGAGGGCCTTTTCTAAATAAGCGCAAGAGATTTGGTACTCATTGCCAAAGTTTTCCTTCAGTAATTTCAAGGCCTTTTGGTATCCTCTATCTGGGGCCATATATTCACAGCTCTTAACTAACCGCTGGGCTTGGCCCTTTGTGTACTGAATGAGAAATTGTAAACGGTCTCTATGGTTATCGGTTTTACGTTCAATCATGTTTTTAAAGCTGTGAAGGAATGACTTATATTCGAGGACCTCACCATCAAAGAACGGAATGCTACCCTGTGGTAAGGTGGATGACAACTGTTGTTTCATGAGGAGTCTGGTCAATTCATTTTGATTTTCCAATACCTTTATCATGTGACTGTCATGTGGCGAGCTGGGCATAGAGGGTGTTTGAGCCTGAGGCTGAGGCTGAAACTGTGGATGAGGTGGCAATTGAGACTGCAGTTGAAGCTGAGGCCGAGCCTGCGGTGGTCGCAGATGAGGCAGAGGCACTGGCTGTGGCTGCTGAGGTTGCAGCAATGGACGTGGCTGCTGAGGCTGCAGATGAGGTAGCTGCAGTGGATGAGACTGCAGAGGAGCTTGAAACGGAGGCTGAGGTGGTGACAGATGAGGCGGAGGCACTGGCTGTGGCTGCTGAGGCTGCAGATGAGGTAGCTGCAGTGGCTGAGACTGCAGAGGAGCTTGAAGCGGAGGCTGAGGTGGTGACTGAAGACAAGTTGGCCTTTCTACGTATGTGTTATAACTGATTATTAATGATTTTAAGGCATCTACAACCTAATTAGTAACCATTAATAAACTAATTGTAAACCATTTATAAACCCTTTATAAAGGTAGTCTTATTTTAAAGTTGTACCGGAACCCCAAATATGGGCATAAACAACATGGCGCCGACTACAAAATGACAACATGACTTCAGTGGTCTGTTCAAGTAAAGTGTCAAATATGAAAATCACTGCCACTTAATAGCTTTCTGTACAGGTTTCTGACAGAAGCACAGCAGAAGTCCCTCTACTGAGATTTACTCTGCATGCATCTATATATAAATGTGTCCAGGGTGTCCATGCAATTTTAAAAAGGCTTAAATTGGTTTATCTAAAAAAAAAAAAGGCAATTAATTCAAATCTGCTGTCTTCAAGCCTGTGCATTCTGTAACCAGGCTGTTACTGTGACATATATGCACCTATATGTGTCAACTTGCAAATATATAGAAGAGTAGCAGTCAAAAGTTTGGACATGTCTCATTCAATGTTTTTTTTTTTTTGTGATTTATTTTCTACATTGTAGATTAATCTTAAAAACATAAAAAAATTTAGTCACACATATGAAATTATCTAGTAAACAAAAAAAGTGCATGGCCTCTCCTGACCTAAACTCACCTGAGATGGTGATTTGGTGATTTGAGCTGGAGCTGGGAAAAACATGGCTCAATCTTTTCTCACGTCATGTGTTGTTGCGTTTGTTCGTTATTCGCATGATTGATTTTAATTTTCGGGAAGCTCACCCCAGACGTAGGTAGTGTTCATGGCTTGCCTTGGTCTACGAATATAAAAGCTTTTATTCTGTATTTTTTTTGGCCATTTGAAATATAGTTAATTTCCCACTTGCACCTGTAAAAGAATCACTGGGTTGGTTTTGTGTAAGTTATGCCAGACATGCCAGTATGTTGTTTATGGTGAAATACTAAGGTACAATTGATTACACTCAGGTTTCACCTATTTGTATTTCACCAGTAAAGGTAAGTAAAGTGTGTAACACAAGGTTTCATTTTGCATAATATTTTTTCTCCCTCAGAATTGGTGGTCCCTGGTGTTTAAGGTGCAGAACTGCAAGCAGAATTCAGTTAAAATAGTTCTTTAAGAATAAGAACTGGGTCAGGTTCCTCGGGTTTAATCTGCGAGAGAGTTTACGTAGTACTTTAGCTACGCACGGGTTTGGGAGACACTCTTTAATTGAGGATCAATCTTAAGTACGATTTAATGAAGTTCTTAGCGTTACGAAGCTTTCGGGAAACCCACCCCTGATCAATAACCAGCAAAGGATGAGGGGTGTAGTTGTGAAGTTGTGTCCCTAGCCATGTGCTTTTTGAGCACATGGCATTGTTTTGGTTATTGTCCTGTCTCTGCCTTAGTCCTGCCCTGTCATCTGTAACCCCGCCTGGCTCATTTGTAACTCCGCCCCCTCATTACCTCCACAGGTGCCCCTAGTGTGTGCCTGTGTATAAATACCCCATGTGCTCCTTTGTTCTTTGTCGTGCTTTTGGTTTGACCCCGTCCCGTGTGTTTGCTGTTTTGGTCTACAGTTCTGGTTTGTTGTCTTTATAGTGTTTTATTCTTTGCTTCTAAAGATCTAGTTTATCTTTTGTTTTACAGTCTTTAAGTGTCAGTGTTTATTTTCTTTGTGTCAGTTTTTGGTTTGTTTTTTGTTATGTCAAAAAATAAAATGGACTTGCAATTGCATCCTGCCTCTTCCGTGTTACAAGTCCACTTTCTACTGGATGAGATCACTTAAAATATTTTTTTGCAATAAAATAAGCATGTTCCAATGTTACATTTTACTTAAGATTAATTTTTTTTTTAATGTAGTTTAACCATATCGATTTACACATTTACTGGATCATACTGATATAACTCGCATGTAAAAATATCCTTTTAAAATAACAAACAGTACAAAAATGTTTGTCATGCACTTCTGTCATACAGAGTATCTGCAGACACTTTTTAAAAGGCTTTTTTTTTATACCACTCAGACAAAATTAAGACCACTTTCCCCAATCCTAAAAGCACATAAAATCAGTAAGATGATTAAAATGATTTTGGCCAGTAATGACACATTTCACTAAATGGCTTATGTATGCAAAATCATAACTCTAATAAAATGTTGTTTTTTTTTGTCAATTTTATCATTTTGCATAAGTATTGCAAGATTTTCTGTCCATTTTTATGCAATGTAAAGAATGTCAGTTTATTAAAGTCAAAGTCAAAGTGGTTTTATTGTCATTTCAGCTATATACAGAGTACACAGTGAAACGAAACAACGTTCCTCCAGGGACCATGGTGCACATAAACACAGTGTAGACAGAACAATAGTGCAACAGTACAAAAAGTGCAGACAGACAATACAACACCATACAGACAAAGAATAATAAACAACAAGACAGTGTGCAAATTTTGCAGTGTGCAAGTAGTAATTACTCTATTACACAGTGTGCAATAGAGTCCAGTGAGGTAGTAGGGTTTTTAGTGCTTTCCATTTTCTGGGGTAAGTGGGGTAAGAGTGTGTGTGCATGTACAGAAAAACCATCAGTTCAGTCTCTGCAGTTAAGGAGTCTGATGGCTTGGGGGTAGAAGCTGTTGCAGAATCTGGTCGTGCTGGACCGGATGCTGCGGTACCTTCTTCCCGAAGGCAGGAGGGAGAACAGTTCGTGTGAGGGATGGGTGGGGTCATTCACAATGCTGCGGATGCTGCGGGTGGTGTAAATGTCCGTGATGGAGGGGAGAGAGACGCCGATGATCCTCTCAGCTGTCCTCACAATACGCTGGAGGGTCTTGCGGTCAGAGACGGTGCAGGTCCCAAACCAGGCAGTGATGCAGCTGCTCAGGATGCTCTCAATGGTCCCTCTATAGAAGAGTGTGAGGATGGGTGGAGGGAGACGGGCCTTTCTCAGCTTCCGGAGGAAGTAGAGACGCTGCAGGGCTTTCTTGGCTGTCGAGCTGGTGTTCAGGGTCCAGGTGAGGTTATCTGCTAAGTGGACACCAAGGAACTTGGTGCTCTTAACAATCTCCACAGAGGACCCGTCGATGTTGAGTGGAGAGTGGGTGTGTTGTGCTCTCCTGAAGTCAACAACCATTTCCTTTGTCTTGTCCACATTCAGGTGAAGGTTGTTGACTGTACACCAGTCTGTCAGCCGCTGCACCTCCTCTCTGTATGCTGACTCGTCGCCTTTGGTGGTGAGACCCAGCACGGTTGTTTCATCGGCGAACTTGATAAAGCAGTTAGAACTGTGTTTTGCAGCACAGTCATGAGTCAGCAGGGTGAACAGCAGAGGACTCAGGACACTGCCCTGGGGGGCCCCCGTGTTCAGTGTGATGGTGCAGCTTTTATTAATAACTGTTGTTATAATAATAGGCTTTTACTGGTGCTCTTTATCTAATCACCATTGATAATGACACTGCCAGTATTTGTCACTATAGAACAGGGACATTAGGGCTGGGAAGTTAATCAAATTAATCAGATTAATCAAATTACTTTTTAATGCAATTTTTAAATGGCATAACAGAGATTGTACAGCTTTACATATAGAAGACTCCAGAGTTTATCTCAGTAAATAGAAACCTGTAAAGAACTCTTATGTTGCAGTGATTTTCATATTTTACACTTTTCCTTAACTGAAAAACAGGACGTTTACACCGTGTTTAATATAAAAGCTGCATGTAAGATTAAAATGGGCTGCTGACTTTTAGCAAAAAAAAAAGAGAAAGAAATACAAAAACATTGAATGAATGCAGCGTTTTTTTTCCTTGGAAACGAAGGATGCATCGGGTGTATCCTTCACAGCCTACAGTATCCCAAGATTCATTGCGCGCCGGCTTATTTCAGCACGAAAAGGGCGGAGTCAGCAGAGAAGTCGGCTGTATTATGTAGTTTATAGATATATAAAAACTTATAGATATTATAAATATTATTTATATATTATATAATTTAAAGTATTATTTAGTTTATATATGAAGTATTATGTTTATGTTGTTATATGTTTTTAGTTTATAGATATATAAATACATATATTTATTTACATAAACTAAATAATATATATATCTGTGTGTATGTCTTAATGTATTATTTAGTTTATTTATGAGTATTGTTTAGTTTATATAAATAGTATTTATATATCTATAAACTACATAATACTATATATATATATATATATATATATATATATATATATATATATATATATATATATAAACTGAATAATACTTTATTCTAATTTATTCTCTTTTTTCCAACTTCATTGCAAACGCCCTTTTATTTTTTTATGTTCAGTTCCACCCGTTCACATTTAAAACATTTAAGTAACTGCACAGTTAATTAACCTGGACTTAATTAATTTGGTATTTTGTGGTCTGAATCAAAACTAGATCAAAATCTCTGGCTCATTTCTCAGCTCTGACTTTAGTTGTGGCGGGTAGAATCTCAAACAGGAAACAGGAAATACTCTGCAGGGTAGACTGTCCCATTTCAGTACTGCCATCGCAGCCTACCCTCCTTCGAAGGATGCAGCCCCTGAATTGAGACACAGCCTGTGTCAGTAGTTTTCCACCTGTGTTAATTCGTAGCTCCGCCCCCTAGCCCCAATTGTTTTTTTTCACTTCCTGTGTGTGTTAAATAGTCCTCCTGTGTCAGTGTTTGCTGTCGGTGTTTGCACCTTCCCCTGTTGTTTTGTCTCTCCGCGTGTCGTATGTTTTCATAGCCCTTTTACTAGTTCAGAGTTTATCTTCTTGTTTGTTTCTTGTTTTTTTCTAGTTCCTTGTTTATTTCCGTTTTGTTTTGTTTATCCTAGTTGATTTTTCCTTTGTTAGTATCTTGTTTATTTCCTTGTCCTCCCTGTTTTGTTTAGTTTTTGTTGGTCTTGTTTCAGTTATTATTTAGTTTCCCTCTGTTGGCCTCTATGTTTGTTTGTTTATTGTCTCCTGTTTGTTTAGGTTTATGTTCTCTTGTTTCACTTGTTTGTTTTGGTTTGTTTCTTTGTTCTTTGTTTAATAAATTATTTCTTACCTTACTTTACGTCTGCCTCCACGTCTCCCTACCTGGTGCACCCTGACAGTTATATACTGCCCTGGCCTAGTTGGAATATTTTTACATCTAATTCACAAGGAAACATTGAAAATAAATGTGCTTATTTTCGAATATTAATGTGGGTATGCAAATGTATGTTAACTTAAGTGGAGTTACACAAAGATTTTTTCATGTTAATTACTTTAATAACAATAAATATCAGATGATGTGTGACTCTAACAAAAAAAGGGACCCCACACTCATGTATTTCAACGATGTTTTAATTGTACTGATCACGATGTTGAGACACCCTGTCCGCCGCTCTACAGCTTCAAACTACTTTTTGGAGCCATCTCCACCCATCTCCACTGAGCTCCCGTCAAACTCACACACACACACACACACACACACACTGTTCTCACGCAGCAAAGAGAAGCATGGAAAGACCAGCTTACAGTTCTTTTGGTATTGCATTGTTTTTAACATATTAATAATACACGAAAATACATAAAACAACAAAACAAAACAAAACAAAAATCAAAAAACAAAACCAAAACCATTATGAGCAGAGAAAGCAGGTAAATCTGCCTATAAGCATCACTTATGTACAAAATATATACTGTAAAATATGTATATATACACATATACACATACACATGCAAATATTTACAGTGACACGGTTTGTTCTAGATATACAGTGTTGTGTGTAAAAATGAATACAGACATGCTTCTTAGAAGCAGTGGAATGGATTAATGTCCTAGACATTGTATAGCATGACAATGACATGGCTACAACTACAACAATAACAACAATAACAATAATAACAATAATAATAATAATAATAATAATAATAATAATAACATGAATTCATGACACTTTAATTAAATGTCTATCTATTATCTAACACTTATTTTAATGTCCTTTGCATCTGCACTAAAAGAAGTACAGCTTGGCTTTTTGTGTCCAACTCCAGTCAGTTTCCTCCCGCTCAGTATTACATGATTTTAGTGGCTCTCCTGAATGACATTAATGACCATAAATCACCATAAATGACACAATTAGAAAATCGTCTTGTGGTCGATCATATTTGCATAATCTCTAATACTAATTTAACAAGGACTAATCACCAAATAATCACCTAATATCCGTAAGAAGTGCAACAGTAAGTGGGGCCTAAATGCAGAAACTGACATTTAGGGTGTTTTCACACCTGTACATTTTAATCTGGTTAAATCAGTTTGTTTTTACCATAGACTGTACATAGCTGGACAGAGCATCGTCTCTCAAAAGTGAAGCCACCACAGGTCGGGCGCCCCCTGCTGTTCGGTTTCAGAAAGCTGTGTAGCCCCACCCATCCCCATAGGTTTCAATATTAAAACAGAACAACTTTCAATCACGTTTTTTTCTAATATACTGTAATTCTACCTCCATTATTTAAATGCAGCAGCCAGTGTAACCTCTGCTTATATTGTTAAATTTTTATATCCTCACAGAATTCGTTTTTTAAAACGTTATTCAGCTCTATTCAACAAACGTGTGGTTATTGTAAAAGGGCTGGTTATGGGCGGGGCCAATAACAGACCGTCAGCTCCGCTCCGCTCCGCTCTGCAGCCTGTGACCTCGAGGCAGCCCTCAGGGGCGGGGTTATTTAAATTAGTAGGCGGTCTCTCCACAGTCTTTCTCCCTCCTCCGGTCTCTACTGCGCAGAATCGGGTATCAGGATCACAAACATGGAGGAAGATTTTGGCTTCATTTTCATTAAATGAATGGGAACGGCGACACGACGTCCATCTTTTTTACAGTCTCTGTTTTTTACATTTAGTGGGAATTTACTTTTTACCTTTACCTCACTATACCTCACTCTGCCTCGCTCTACATCCAGCCTATTTGTGCGTACACATGTGAGCACACTCTGCAGCATGAAGAGCTCCCTCTGTTGCTGAACACGTGTAATGCAAGTGTTAAGAGTTTGCTGTTATGCTGTTATTAAAGGTGCTATCGCAGATCTTTCACTATAAGCTTATAGTGAAAATTTACTTTGCGATAACGATATAAACATGGTTATTCACACAGCCCTAGTGAATACAGTAATCGTACTCAGATGTGGAACAAAACGACCGCATTAAGAACCTGGATCCGACCCAACTATTAGGTGCACTCAGCAGGTTCGAGCTAAAGGCCAGTTCTACTGGTATCCTGTCCAGATAATTACTACAGCAATGAAAAAATGCCAAACCAAGAGTAAACCAATTACAGGTGTGAAAACAAACGCCCTTAATGCACCAGCTAGACACAATAAATGGGGCTGAAGTGATGTCTACTTTTATAAAAGCTACTAAAGCAGAACATAGTGCTCGACGAAGACATAACGCAATGGTTAACACAGTATTGCACGCCTCAGCGCTATCTGCAGGAGTTAGTACAGTACTTTTCTGCGCAGGCAGGCTTAAAGCACAGCTGTGAAAAAATAAAATAGACTTGACCAGCAGACCACCGTTTCACACTGACTGCTTCTACTGTATATGCAAAGCTGACTGACAGCCGCAGAGCCTCGCTCATCACTTTCTCTGGCCTTCGCTTCTCATCCCTACACCTCCACTCTGCACTCACTCTGCTCACAATTACATCCACCAGTCCGGGACCCTGTCGGGCTGGCAGTGGAGTTCTGACTACCCAGAAATATAACAAGCCAAGCGCCCTTATTGGATCTAATTTCAGTTAAAATACTGCACAACAAATCATCAAAAAGGATCATTGGAATCAGGGGTTATATGTCTGTTAGTCTGTTATTTTGAGAGTCTGGTTATAGCTGCAAAAATGTCCATCAATCTCTTTCACTCTCTTTTCATCCCTTTACTTTTTCAACTTTCTAATCGTTCCACCTCTCTCACGTTCTGACCCACTTAAACCCTACACATCCATCGCGACCCTGGTCCGCTCGGATCTTTGGACTGTGTTTTCCTGGCTCTAACTCTGATCCTCCAGACACTCCATGTCTTCCTCTACAGTCAGGCTTAGATTTTGGTCTCGGGGCCTTCAGTATCAAGAGGCTGGAAGGAGTTGCGGATGGAGGCCACCTCAGCAGCACATAGATGTCCAAATGCTTTGTTATACCACTCCAGAGACTTCCCCCTGAAAGACAACAAACAAAGAAGAGCAATCAGTAAAAAAACAGGAAAGACAGAAACAGTACAGACAAAATTCATGCTTTAAAATTTTAAAGCAATTTTTCAGGTGATTCTGCTTATGAGGTACTTTTGTCCATTTTTATCGATATCAGTATGTCACATATTGTAAAATCCACATGAACAAGTCTACGTAAAGGAACATTAAGGATTATAGTTTCAGTAGTAAATGATAAAATAATCAGGATGTGTCTACAGATGTTAAGGAAATGTGTAAAGTTTGAGCACTGTCATCTATTTTTAGCTAAAGATAGTATTTTCTTACTACAACTGAGCAGTAGGGGTGGGCGATATGGCCCTAAAATAATATCACGATAGTTCATGGTATTTTTGCGATAACGATACTCTTGGCGATATGACAAAACACTGTTTTTTTTTTTTTTTGAGAATACACTACTGCAACAAAATGAAAATTACATTTTATTATTGCATATGATATGATATGGCACACCCCTAAATGCATTATGCAATATCTCCATATATCCAGGATTATAGTAAAATAAATGATACTGGACAGATATAATCTGTCTCTAGTAGATATATAATGGGAAATGAGAACAGTGTGATTTTTTCTTTTGATAAAAACAGCAAACTTAACGATGACGCGATATTTCAGGGCAAAATATCCTTTACGATATTCAAAAATGTTGGCGATATTATCGCATACGATATATATATATATTGCACACCCCTACTGAGCAGTATATCCTGGAAATCTGTGTGGGTGAGGCCTCTGACTCTCAACATTAATTCCACTCCTGAGGTTGCCAGTTTTAAAAAGACAACAGCATCCATGGAAGCTAGCAAGTAAATCTTAGCTGCTACACAGCCTAGAAAGCTTCTGTATTCATCCAAAAAGCTCAATGACCAAAGACGAAATAAAACAAGAGTAAATATTGGCAGTGAGTTCAACACCTGGAGAAGATTTTGACCTTAGAAGGTTAGATCAGGTTAGCTTAGCTACTTTATCCAGGTCATTGAAGAAAAAACAACAACTGTTCACATTCATATCAGTGGTCTGTGTGCAGATGAAGTAACAAAGAAGAGGGTATTGAGCTAGCTAGATAGCTTAGCAAGGTTAGCTAAAGTGATCTGGACTAGGCTGGCTAATTCAGCCATGTTAAACATGCTAACATGAACTGCAGGCAGTCAAGGCGGAGGGGCAGCATTGACAAGTATGCAAAATATATATATACCCTATAATATACCCTATATTATACCTTATATTGACTCAATGTGATTGCGTTTAAGGATATCTTATGTCCAAAACTACTAAAGTATGCAGTATTTTACTGGGACTATAAAGTAGTAACTCTAGAGTTCTAGAGTGTGTTTTTTCAGAGCAGTGGGCTTTTTTTGGGTTAACAGACTTAGCTTAGGCTAACACAGCTAGCGCTAGCTAACTACTTATGAAAAAAGTAATAAAAAATCTACATGGGCTTGTTTTTGACATTGCTTGCCATTGTTAAAGTAATTTAAATATGTCTTGAACTTGTTTGTGTAGGTTCAGTGTACTCAGCTTGGCAACCCGAGTGAGCATGGTGTCTGTAGAGGGTGGGCATGGGAAATTGCACTGCTGTAGCCATTTCACAGACTCATTTTCATTTCCTACTGATTACTCAATTAATCTTACTTAATAAACTATTTACTGGAAGCATGTTAACATCAAAATATATAAAAAGCATATGAATAAATTGTAAGTTAATGTTTTAAACAATACTGAGCCAAACTCTACAAAGAATGAATGAGCTTTGTATTAGATTTCCTTAGAAATGTAATATATATGGCTATATATATATATATCCCCCTTTAAACTGACTCTCATTAAAGACACTTACTTGAGGTCCACTCGGCAGATGTGTGTGAGTCTGGACTTGCCAGAACCGCACTGTTCCAGCAGGTACTGAGACTCCAGAACCACGCCCCGAACGCCTGCCATAGGCATGCTGTCCTCATGGTCAATGGAAACCGACACCAACACACAAGCTCCCTTTGGCATGTCTGTACGCCATGTCCTACAAAACAGGATCAATATTTTTACTAAAGATAAACCTTAGTCAAGAGAGTTAAGTTAAGAGTCAAGAGGCTTTTATTGTCATTATATCTGAGTACAGGTACACAGTGTAGTGAAATTACGTTCCTCCGGAACCATGGTACCACATGGAACAACAAGCAATAGACAATATCCAGGAGTGACGACAGTGCAACGTAAAATTATAACACTAAATAACAATAAATACAATAAATACAAAAGACGAGACAATTTGAAGACAGGACAGTGCAGTACCGATACGGTATAATAAAGTGTATAGTGAGGATAAGGTGCAGAGATGTGTAACATACTGTAACATATAGAACATATATAATCACAGCAGTTACTGAGGTAGAGAGTTTATAGTGAGAACTAGTAGTAAAGAGTCTAAAAGCGGAGAGGGTGCGCATTTCTAGCGCAGAAAAACAGGCCAAAGAGTCTAAAAGAGAGAGGGTGCGCATTTCTAGCGCAGAAAAACGGGCCAAAGAGTCTAAAAGAGAGAGGGTGCGCATTTCTAGCGCAGAAAAACGGGCCAAAGAGTCTAAAAGCGGAGAGGGTGCGCATTTCTAGCGCAGAAAAACGGGTCAAAGAGTCTAAAAGTTGCCGTAATTAAGGAGTTTAATATTAAGAGACATCATGAAATTAAACATCAATTTGAAAAATCTTAGTTTACACAACACTGTCAAAGATAGATAAAGATAGTAAGTCAAGTAAAATGGTGTGTAAATGAAATAATAAGGAAAAAAAGTATTATTTAAAGTGGTATATTTCATTATTTGTTTTATTACAGAGTCTGTGGCCCGTGACTTCAAATATATTTCTCCTTCTGGCCCCAACAAAAAAGTTTGGACATCCCTGATATAGAGCATACTAAAAGTAAAAGATCAGTGTGCTGTAATACATCCAAGACAAAAAAAACATAACTACTAATTATTAATTTCATTTTACAGGGTAAATCATTGATAGACTTAATTCACAGAGCCATGTCACAAAATTAAGACCATCTCCTTGTTTCTACACTCAGGGCTGTATTTTTGTGATCTATAGATGAACTTTGCACTAAGCAGCTTGATTTAGGGCGTGTCAGTGTGTCTTTGCTATCATAACGACAGGAGAAGTATGTCTTGCATGGCTCAAAACTCGCAAAGGCATCCACTAATTCTCTTTTACTTAATTAATAATGGGTGTGTTTTGTGTATAACGTGAAATAAACCAATCAGGGTGTCACTTATCTTGTTGTCAAGATAGCAATAAGTCACAAGTTGACCACCACACCCATTAAATCATTTCATGTTTAATTTTTATTCCAAAGGAATAATTGGACAACGTACAATTTTACAATTGTGCATTGTCTCATGACTTCACAAAACATTTTCTGCTATTAGAAAATAAATAAATTGGGGCAAATAATGTTTAGCAATCTGATGAATCTGACTAAGCCTGTCAATAACAATAATAACATTAGCATATATCGACAAGACCTCACTCTCTTTCTTTTCTGACCTCAGCATTATCATTTATGTTTGTATAGCAATTAGATCCTGTTAAGATAAATAAGGTGTTATGTTTTAAAATTTATTTTAGTTTAATCTATTTAGGATATTTAAACGTTTTATATTGCAATTCCAATGTTGGAATATCATTAAAAGTTATCTGCAAAATAATATATGCAATATTATGCAATAGGGGTGGGCAATATTATATCGTATACAATATATCGTAACACCGAAATACAGTGATATTAAAAATCCATATGGTGATAATAGGGCTGTTCTGTCTTAAAAGTAGTCTATTATTTACTGTGAAGCTTTAGGTGTATTTATTGTATAATTGTTTTAGTTTGCAGTTTATATGCATGCACTAAATATTCTGCAGTATTATTTGCTGCATTATATTATTTTATGCTATATTATTTATTTTGCCTCATTATGATTATACTGTTATAATATTACACTATATTCCTGAAATGAATGAATTATTTTAGTTTTCCTATATCGCCAAGTATATCGTTATCACAAAAATACCCTGAAATATCGTGATATTATTTTAGAGACATATCACCCACCCCTATTATGCGATTATATTTCTATTTAATAAATGTAATAATATGGGCTATAATAAGAGCAGCTCTATAGATGAGAATCAGACTGGATGTGTTGTATTATGGGATGTAAAGACAGTGTAGGAAATAGCTAACCCTACCTTAGCACCACAAAGTCTCTGCTGGGGTGAGGGGCCATGCTGTTGATGGCATACTGGTACACCTCAGTCTGCTTGTCCAGTGTTTCCAGAACTTTCCCCTGCAGGAGGTTACTGTCCCACAGATGGCGCTCTCGCAGCACACGGTTCAGCACCACACAGGGTGGAGCCTCCACTTCAACTGAGACACGCCACCGACGCAGTGGAGATCCATCACCCACCTGAGAAGAAGAAGAAGAGCAGAGACTAGTAGTGTAAATTAATAAAAAAAAAAAAAAAATCAGATTAATCAGAACTAAATTATTTTAAATCATATTTATTTTGGTGGTGTCAATCGCTTAAAAAATGATCATAATCAAGAATCAAACTTTTAAAATGCTGGTTTTAGCATTTAACAGGATCAGGCCTGTCACTATAACTGCATTAGTGACCTATCGTACAATTAATAGACATTAATTGGACAATAATTTAAAAAAAATTGTGATGTTGTGCTTATTTGTATGTTTATTCACGTTTGTTGTCTTAAATGTTTTATAATATACTATTTTCTTTTTAAATGGTATTAAAATAGCATTTAAATGGTTTTAAATTGAGAATAATATCATTTATCGCAATCATTTCTGGGACAATATCCTCCTGAGGCCGAGACTTTAGCTTGGTGTGCATTTTTTTTTCTTCTATCTATTCAGGAGTAACTAACAAGTACAAAAAAATATAGAAACTTAACTTTCTCTTTGTATAGGAAGCATTTTTGCAAAAAAAAAAAAAAAAAAAATTGCCATTTGGGATCAGAAGGCCCCAATTAGTCAAAAAAACTATTTTTTTTCTTTCTACGGAAAGTTAATAACCTAGTTTCAAACTTATCAAACAAATCTATGATATTTTTTAACTGGCTGTAGAAACTTTTGCCTGGGATTCTCGCCATCTTGTTTTTAATCCGTTAAGTATAATGTTGTCATGTGACCACTAAATAGTACTGGCAGTGTCTTCATATAAGGCTTTATAAAAATTTAACAATAACGGTGCAGAGAAGCAGAAATGGAATGTCCTCATATGAGGACGCTGGGTCTTAAGAGAATATATTGTCCACAAAAATATTTGTTATCATGACAGGCCTACTCGGGGTACTTTTAATGTTAATGAGAATATTTTAATGTGCTGAGAATTTAACAGGGTTTAACAGGGAGCTTTAATGGAGCAAATAAATGTTTATATAGTTTCATGTTCCACACTAAACAACCTGGAAAGAGGAAACGTGCCATCAGCTGTGTGTGTATGGTTGTGTGTGTGTGCGCGCACAAATGTGTGAGACAAAGGGAGAAAAAGAGGGAGAGAGAGCCTAAATTTCGGCATGAATAAATATTAATGTACCTCCTGAATTTGCCGGTAATCGACACTGTGTTTATATCGCTAAATAAATCTGCTAACTCATCTCAAGGCTTTTTAAACTGTGTGACACGATTAATTTGCTTAACAAAATTGTCTGTTAAAGTTTCCGGAATAATTGCCATCATCACACATGTATGACACTTTAAATTAAATTATAAAAATGTAGGAAGCAAAAATATTTTGCTGAATGTGGTTAAAACAATATATATATAAAATATAATAGATTTATAAAAGAATAAATAATAATTTATACATCTATTGTTTTTTTTTTTTTTCTAATTTTTCCATTTTCACCCCAATTTACACGGCCAATTACCCAACCCACTCATTAGGACTCCTCCTATCACTAGTGATACCTCAACACACCAGGAGGGTGAAGACTAACACATGCTTCCTCTGATACATGTGAAGTCAGCCACCGCTTCTTTTTGAGCTGCTGCTGATGCTGTAGCATTGCCGAGCAGCATCACAGCGCTAACGCTCGGAGGAAAGCGCAGCGACTCGGTTCTGATACATCAGCTCACAGACGCCCTGTGCTGCGGACATCACCCTAGGAGTGATGTGGGGAGAGAGCGCCATCTACTGTACCCACCCGGAGGGAGCAGGGCCAATTGTGCTCCCTCTGAGCGCCGGCAGCTTGATGGTAAAGCTGCATGAGCGGAGGTTCAAACCTGCGACCTCCCGCTCATAGTGGCAGCGCTTTAGACCGATGGACCACTATTAGTAGTGTATTCACATTTATAGTTAGCTCACCTTTCTGAAAGACAGCTCCACATTGTTAATATTGGGTCGGGCTACCCAGCACTTGGTCTTGTCTCTGGCTTCCTTCAGCAGGTTCTGGATCTGTCGCTGCAGGTGACAGCGATATGTGCCTTCCTCTTCTACTTCCTCTTCCTCTTCCTCACACTGCTGACACTGTTTGCACAGCTCGTCCAGCGGGGGCACCAGCAGCTCAGCCTCCATATAGGAGTTCCTGGACTGAGTGACCATCTCCTTTGGAACCTGTAGAGTAAAAACATGCTGATGCTGAGGCTTTTCACATCCTATGTGGAAAGAGTGCTGCTTTCTACTGCAGTGGCAGACAAATATATCCTCTTAAGACCCAGCGTCCTCATATGTGGACATTCCATTTCTGCTTCTCTGCACCGTTATTGTTAATTTTTTTTAAACGTTGACCCTTTAGCCTTATATGGAGACACTGTTCCAGTACTATTTAGTGGTCACATGAAAACATTATACTGCTTAACTGATTAAAAACAAGATGGCGAGAATCCCAGGCAAAAGTTTCTACAACCAGGTACAAAAAAAGTTTGAAACTAGGTTATTTTCTTTCCATAGAAAGAAAAAAATTAGTTTTTTGACTAATTGGGTCTTTCTGATCCCAATTGGCAAGTTTTTTTTTTTTTTTTGCAAAAATGTTCCTATACAAAAAAGAGAAAGTTAAGTTTCTTTATTTTTTATACTTGTTAGGTACTCCTGAATAAACAGAATAAATTAAAAATGCGCACCAAGCTAAAGTCCTGGTCTCAGGAGGATATCATTATATCATGTTTTATCCCTGATAAATTAATAACTCGAGACATAAGAAGAAGACGTGCTCCTCTGAAAGCATCAAAATGTGATTTATCTTTTTTTTATTACCTCAAAGAGCCGGTTGCACTCAGTGATCATATGGGCAAGTCCATGGGTGGCAGCAAGGTTCTCATTGAGGTCCTTTTGGTCAGGTCTTCCAGTGGCGTACTTCTTCTGGATGGCCCTGAGGTATTGTGGGACAAGCAAAGGTTATTATATCATGCTGCAATAGAATAGAGGGTTGTCACATTACAAGTTTTACCTAAGATTTACGCTGGTTTAGCAGTGACATTTTAGCCTGTTTAATTTTGTTTATTAATGAACACTGTAAAAAAATCCATTGGCAAAACATATGCAAATTAAGACAAATATATGTATATTAAGCCAACGGGGTAAGCAACGTTTTTTTAGTAAGATTTCTTACAAAAAGCAATGGCAAAGTCTCAAAATGAGTGAAGAAACACCTAAATCAAGCAAAAAAGTCCCTGTTTTTGGACACAAGCAACTTGATTGCTGCTTGATTGAGCTTATTTTGAGTTCAAATGACTTAAAATAAGGTAAAAATTCTAAGTAAGAATGATTAAGATAATTATCCCTAAAACAAGCAAAATAATCTAACACTTACACAATGCTTAGTAAGACACACAGTCTTATCAGAGAAGAAAATAAGATTTATTGCCTTAAATTTAGAAAATTTCACTTGCTAAGGTTTAGGTTTTTGCAGTGAATGAATTAAATAAATATGCAAATACTAGTGCATCTCAAATTAAAATATATAGCTGTATTACACATAGAGTGATCTATTTTAAGCGTTTATTTATTTAATTGTTGATGATTATGTCAACGAAAATCCCCAAAATCAGTGTTTTCAATTTTTTTTTATATTATATAAGACCAATTTGTACTTTTGGCAGTGTGGGCAGTGTGCCTGCTGGAAAATGAAATGCACGTCTCCAAAAAAGTTGTTTCCAGGAAAACACTGCACTGACTTTGGACTTATGGACATAACACAGTGGATCAACACCAGCAGATCACATGTCTCTCAAAACCATCACTGATTGGTGTAAACTTCACACTAGAACTCAAGCAGTTTGGACTGTGTGTCTCTCCAGTCTTCCTCCAGACTCTGGTCTCTTGATTTACAAATGAAATGTAAAATTTACTGATAATCAGTGATGGTTTGGAGAGCCTGGTGTTGGTTTACTGTGTTATATCAAATCCAAAGTCAGTGCAGTGATTTCAGTTTATGTTACTCTCTGCTGACACCTTTAATTGCGATGCGGATTTCATTTTCCAGCAGGATTTGGCTTGGTCTTATATAATATATTTAAAAAAAATCGGAGACACTGATTTTAAGGTTTTTCATTGTCTGTAAGCCATAATCTTCAACAATAAATTAAACATTTAAAATAGATCACTCTGTATGTAATACATCTATATAATATATGTCACATTTTGAACTGAATTACTGAAATAAAGTAACAATTCAATGATTTTACATTTTTTGAGATTCACTGGTATTTGTGCCATTTGGCACAGGTAGGCAAATGGTGTAGTAAGAGCCTTGCTCATTTACTTTTGTTGCTATAATATGTGGTTTTGTGTCACTGCAGGGCTGAATGATTTTGAGCATGGAGAGTAATAGTTCCAGTGGTTATTCTACATGGACATGGTTCCTATAGAACGCTTACAAACTTACTTGGGGCCACAGTACTGTTCAGAGGGAGGACTTAATGTTGTTGGGATCTGATGATTGGTTCTATATTTGCGCCACAAGACAGAGCTGACAAACGACAGGTTTAACTTCATTTGTTCGTTCTAAAGAGCTAACTTAGCATAAGCAAAAGACTGCCTTATTTCTCTGTGTAAATTTTAGTCAAATGTGACTTCAGTAGCAGTTCTGAACCAAATTTACGATTAAAGTAGCTCTGCTGAGGTACATTTATGACAGGAATAGCACTGCTCGAGTAAATCCGTGAATAAAAAAAAAAGACCAGCATGACCAGCATGTTAAATGCAACATGATACACTATGTTGGTCAACAGCTGGCTACAAGCATATAGCTTACCAGCATTAGGTTTGTTTTTGTCCAGATGGCCAGCTTTTCAACCACTTTAGATAATCTAAAACCAGCTATTAGCTGGACAACATTTGGACGGCAGTATTGTTATCCTCTATGCTATAGCAACCATGATATGTCCCATACAATCCTTCCTGGCCTTGTCAAACCACTATGCCTGTTCTGATTCCAGCAACACCCCATAAATAGCTAGATAATGCTGGAGCTTGAACTCATAAAACACTTCGCACCTCTACAAAATGCCTCGGAGCCTCAGGCTGCTAATGACAGAGGACAGTCGCGTGCTTATGGCTACGAATACACAGTAAGAGAGAGAAAGAAAGAGAGAACAGATAAGTATGGGTAATAACGTGCATGCCTATTACCTCGGAGACAGGTTGTCGTTCTTCATAATGTTGAGATGGAAGAGAGAGGGAGCGAGACACACAGCCAGGTTCATTGGTGTCATCTGGTTCTCCTCCACAGAGGAAGTGACATCACTCAGGAAGCAGAGCAGGGTCTGCAGGACCTCACGGTTCTCGTCTGCCATCAGCATGATTGCTGCCTGCACGGCCTGCAAGCGCTGCTCTTTAGGGACGTCTACAGAGGAGCAGAGAGAATACTTACAGCGAGAAGAGGACAGAAGACAGGATGGATGGAGGGGAGGGGTTATGTATTGTGATGCAGGGAAACTTACACTGGTAAATATGGAGGAAGGTCTCGCCCAATTTGCTGGTGAGCAATGGTTCAGGAAGGTCTCTAAAGAACTGCTTTACCATATCTGCCACGTCGTACGCACACTGGTCCTCATAGTCCACACTCTCTGGTGAACTGTCGCACATCTGCCTCAAAGCCAGGATTCGAGACTTCACACCAGACTTGCGGAAAAGCCCTACCTGAGATCAGACAAGAGAAGACCATCCATAAAAAGACAATAAAAAAAAACACAAAAAGTAACAATTATAATACACTGACATAGAGCTGGGCGATTCATCGATTTTATCAATTAATTCAAATTTACAGTTAAGCACGATGTGTTTTTATGAAAATCGATTTTCTCTGAATTTTAATTTTTACCACCGACACTCCCCTGTGGGCTCCTGTACTTCAGAGTGAGCTTAGCCCCGCCCCTCTCTCCCACGCACACCCCCGCCCCTCCCTCCCTCCCGCGCGCGCTCCCCACACACACACACACACACACACACACACAACACACAACACAACACATAACACCAAAGAACAGAGCACAAATGTTTAAAAACTTTTGTTGCTCTGTTCTTTGGTGTTATGTGTTGTGTTGTGTGTTGTGTGTGTGTGTGTGTGTGTGTGTGTGTGGGGAGCGCACGCGGGAGGAGTTGGTTCGGTTTTGCGGCGTTGGACGTGAACCAAACAGCTTGTTTCTAGTTGCACTTTAACCAAAAAGGGGACATTTAAGTGAAAACTAAATAAATAAGAACTAGTTTTTAAACATTTGTATCTTTTTTTTTATCTTTCATCTTCAATTTGATTTTTAGTAGGGGAAAAAATCGATTTAAATTGAATTTTTTATTTTTTTTTTTGGGCCATATCGCCCAGCTCTACGCAAGAATGCATACCGTGTCCCATGACTTTTGCCATGTCCAGAAGAATCTAAAAAATGATGTTTTTTTCAAGATTTTTTTCTAATTTCTTCTATTTTTTCTGCTCAAGTCAGATAGGCCGAAGTAGCTGTAAGCCATATATCCCTCATCACTAGTGATGCCACAACACAAGGAGGGTGAAGACTATCACATGCCTTTTTCGACATATGTGAAGTCAGTCACTGCCTCTTTTTTAGCTGCTGCTGATGTAGCATTGCCGACTAGCATCACAGAGCTAACGCTCGGAGGAAAGAGCAGCGACTCAGTTCCCAAACATCAGCTCACAGGTGCCTTGTGCTGATTGACATCAGGGGAAAGAGCACCATCTACCCACCCAGAGAGAGCAAGGCCAGTTGTGCTCTCTCGGGGCTCCGGCAGCTGATGCTTCTTTAGTGTTGCAGTGTTAATAAACATCATTCTAAACAGATTTTCTCATTCAAGCAGCCCATAAATGTTTTTTAAAAAGCTTTAACGCACTACTTACCAAAGAAATGTTGGGGTTAAATCAGCTCGGGCTCATAATGACAGTATTGATTGAAAACACCAGACTCTGATTTCACCTTCAAATTAAGTGCAAATCCTAAAGGTTCACATACTTTTGCCACTCACATATATGTAATATTGATCATCTTCCTCAATAAATAAATAAATGACCAAGTGTAATATTTTTTTCTTATTTGTTTAACTGGGTTTTCTTTATCTACTTTTAGGATGTGTGAAAATCTGATGATGTTTTAGGTTGTATTTATACAGAAATTCAGAACATTTTAAGGGGTTCACAAACTTTCAAGCAAAAACGTACATACTGTTATCCCATGACTTATGGCATTTCTGTGTATTATACAACAAAAAATGTATTTAAAGTACAAATACAAATGCAGTGGAAGCAGTGATTCAATCTTGCTGATTTTAAAGAAGCAGTCCAGTCTTCTAGGTCCTGTGTATCGTCTGCACTCGCAGTAGTCAGCCACCAAGCAGCTGGAGCTAAGCTGAGCATGCTGCTAACATGCTAAAAGCTTACAGTTTAAGGTTTCCAAACTAAATTTGCATGTGCATGCCACAGCTACGCACAAGATATGTTAAGGATTCCAAGCATAGTTCATTAATACTAGATAATGTCACCTACACTCTAAAAAACAGAGGTACGATATGAGTACTTTTTTGTACTCAAAGGTACACTCTTCATAATTGTACCCTCAAAGGTACAATATTGGTCTTTACAGGGTCAGATTTGTTCCCTCTGAAGTACAAAGTAATTTCTAACAGCAATAAGTACAAATTTGTACCATTTAACCTGCAGCCAAAAGGTACATTCAGTATTCTGTATCACTGTACTAATAAACAATGTATATTTTAATTGCACATTTTTTATTTGAAAGCCAGACAATTTTGGATCATCAAGTTTTTGAGCCATATTTAGTTGATGATAATGTTTATAATCTTTATAATCTTTACTGGCACAAAAAACATGGGTACAAAAAAGGACTTTCACTGAAAGGTACTTTTTTGTACCTCAATATAAGATACAGCTCCAGAGACAAGCTTTATACTCTATTAAGTACAAATCTGTACCTATATTTCTTAGAGTTTAATACAGCACTGTTGTTGTTAAAGCTGACTGACCTGGTCCAGACACTGGCTCCGGAGGTAGCGCAACGCTAGCTGCAGGCAGAGCGGCAGAGGCTGGCCATAGCGCTGCACATGCAGGATCAGCGGCACTGCAAACACACTCTTATCCTTGTATTCTGGTCCCTTCATCCGCTTCATGAACTTTGGCACTGACCTGGGAATGGAGGGCACAGAAATAGGCCAATAGATGTGTGAGCAATAGCAGTAACTTTCACAGACTGAAAAGCTTGATTTGGGTTAGTAGAAGCCTTCTTTCATATTATAGTGATTTGTAAAGTCTGCAGTTTGAGTGCTTTAAATTGACTGTGCATGATGGAGCATGGCAGGATGTGGACATACACTATAATATGGACAAAAGTGTTTAAATGGCTATTCGTTATTAAATTAAGTTGTTTCAATGTGTCTCATTGAGTAGGGTTTTGCCATATCATATCGTCAACATTTTTGAATATCGTGAACGATATTTTACCCTGAAATATCGTGCCATCACATTACATTACATTACATTACATTACATTACATTTGGCAGACGCTTTTGTCCAAAGCGACTTACAATAATGAAATACAAAAGTAATAGGAATTAAGATAAACCATTTTAGACAGGGCTCAAAGGAGGTCGAAGGGAAATAAAGGGATAGAGAAGTGAAGGAGGGGAAGAAGGAAATGGGGTTAGAAGTAGTTAGTGTGTTAGAGGTGTTAGGAGAGTAAGTGCTCTTTGAAGAGCTCAGTCTTCAGGAGTTTATTAAAGATAGTGAGAGATTCTCCTGATCTGGTAGTAGAAGGTAGTTAGTTAGAGGTGTTAGGAGAGTAAGTGCTCTTTGAAGAGCTCAGTCTTCAGGAGTTTATTAAAGATAGTGAGAGATTCTCCTGATCTGGTAGTAGAAGGTAGTTAGTTAGAGGTGTTAGGAGAGTAAGAGCTCTTTGAAGAGCTCAGTCTTCAGGAGTTTATTAAAGATAGTGAGAGATTCTCCTGATCTGGTAGTAGAAGTAGTTAGTTAGAGGTGTTAGGAGAGTAAGTGCTCTTTGAAGAGCTCTGTCTTCAGGAGTTTATTAAAGATAGCGAGAGATTCTCCTGATCTGGTAGTGGAAGGTAGATTGTTCCACCATTGGGGAACTCTGTATGAGAACAGTCTGGATTGCTTTGTGTGAGTCACCCACCCTTAATTATCAGGGTGCTACTTTTTTGCTGTTTTTAGCAAAAGAAAAATTCACACTGTTCTCATTTTCCATTATATATCTACTGGAGACAGATTATTTCTGTCCAGTATCATTTATTTTACTTTAATCCTGGATAAATTGAGATATATGGAGTGTGCATTATTATTAGTATCATGATATTCTGGATCATTGACTTCTGTTACAAATCTGATAGAATTCTTGTATTTTTTATAATATGTCAGTTATGGATGTGTACTCTTGAAAAAAAAAAAAAAAAAATCAGTGTTTTGCCATATCGCCAAGAGTATCGTTATCGCCATAGGCGTAGGAACCGGGGGGGATGGGTGGGACATGTCCCACCCAATATTAGAAACAGGTGGATTTGTCCCCCCCAAAAATGACATCTTTTCGCTCAGATCAGGTGTACTGTTAATGAGGAGACAGACCGGACCAATCACGAAGCCGGTTCAGGTATTAAGTCCCGCCTCTCAGTAGAAACAGCCAATCAGCTTGCTGGTTTTGCGCCGTGCGAAGGAGAGGCAGTTTGCTGTTTGGAAGCCCCTCCCCCTCGCTGTGAGATTTAGCAGCGGGATCGGGCTGCAGCAGCTTCAGCTGATTTTAAAACAGATCTGGATATACGGAGATTTTTCTAAAAGAAAGGTAACGGAGGTTAACCACGTCAACTGTGATGATGTTTCTGCTAGCTGGTTAAAAATACACGTCTCTGAATCAGCACACAGATTAAACCCACTGTGATTAATAAACTGCAGCTGTGTTAGTGAGTTAGCTTAACTTTGGAATGAGCTAGATTGGGAGTCAAGGTTAAAGAAAAAAAAACTATATATGTAATGTTTAACTTGCCCTGTACCTGATCAGCTAATCACTGTTTCATTTTCAATTAATTTAGGATTACAGAACTTAGTGTGAGCTATAATGAACGAATATTCATTTAGCTAACTAGTTAACTAGAAGCCAGATGTAGTGGATAGCCAGAATTTAGTACAGTACTTTGTGTTTGTAGTTTAAAGCAGTTTCTTAACCCCGATCACTGCCCCCAAAATTTTCCACCTGATCCAGCTGATCAGCTAATAAACAGTAATTTACTGAGTTTACCTGTTAAAATCCTTTAAAGTCAAAGTCAAAGTGGTTTTTATTGTCATTTCAGCTATATACAGAGTACACAGTGAAACGAAACAACGTTCCTCCAGGGACCATGGTGCACATAAACACAGTGTAGACAGAACAATAGTGCAACAGTACAAAAAGTGCAGACAGACAATACAACACCATACAGACAAAGAATAATAAATAACAAGACAGTGTGCAAATTTAGCCCCCTATGGAGCCTAAACTAATCATTATGTATATCCAGCAGTGTATTAGACACATCATACCACCACTAACTTTATTAAATGCCTTTAAAGCAGAGGAAGCTCTAAAATATGCAGAACAGTGTTAATATGCAGTAGAATATGTAAGAACAGGGTTGAGAAACACTGCTGTAACGTGACTTCTGTTCATTTGTAGTTCACAGTAAGACCACATGTCCTGATGCTTATAAAAAATCTCTATGAAACTTAGTTACATTCTTTTACAAAAAAGGACACCATCTTAAGAAGAGCTCTCAGTAAAAAAAAAAGTGCAGGAGAAAATGTAAATATACAACAGAATTGACATGACATAATAATAATAATAATAATAATAATAATAATAATAATAATAATAATAATAATAATAATAATAATAATAATAATAATAAACAAATCTGTTATATTATTTTAAATATTAGGTGATAACTGATTATTTTTGTCGTATGTATATTATTCAGACATTGCATGCATAATTTTTTCTAACAACAGTAAATGTAACGTGGAGTAACATGTTTAGGTTGTTAAATCACCTTATAATAATAATTTACTTTTAGAGTGGGCTTGGGTTCATATTGGCAAATGTGTCCCCCCCAATATCAAGTCCGCTCCTACGCCCTTGGTAATCGCCAAATATTGCCACCATGAATGATCGTGATATTATTTTAGGGTCATATCGCCCACCCCTGCCATTGACACAGATGAAGAAATCAATCCCCTAGCCATGCATTCTGCCTCTGCAAACATTAGAGAATGAATTTGTGGTTCTAAAAAGATCTTAATGAATCGCAATGTGCTACTGAAAGCTAGAAAACCAACTCTGCTAACACAATAACTGCAGAGTTTCAAACTTGCCGTTACAGCAGCAAAGGGGGACTGACTCCACACTAATGTTTATAGATTTAGGTAAGTAGAAAGTAGTAAAAGCTCTTGGGACAATTTGTAAATGGCCAAATACGTCAAATATGTCTTCTCTCCTCTTTCTTTATATTTATGGTCTTTTATCTCCAAAGTTTGTCTTTATTATCTGCAATTTGTTTTGTTTGACAACAAGTCTAAAGTAGACAACAAGGCTAAATAGTGTCGTCTATCCCGAGCGTATTTTGTTGTTCATTACAAAGAGCTAAACACACACTCTTTGTGGCGTCTCTTTCTCTGCTCTCTCTGTTACACCATCAATACACAGAGAACACACTGTAGCTGTTCTTAGCTGCTGTGATGGTAGACACTGATAGCACTCTCTGGGTAGATAAGAGGAATGTGCTCCTTCAAAACACACCTGCTCAGGCCGACCACTGACAGCCTCCTACTCATACGCTTTAGCTTAGCTTCCCTGCAGGTTCAGGAGGGTTTCTGAGAGTACTGAGCAAAAAATCATGTCTTTGTAGGACAGAGAGTTGTTAAATTTAATCTACCTACCAATAGACATATTTAACCCTTGTGTGGTGTTCAGGTCTGTGGGACCCCCTGTGTTTTCATTTTTCATCAAATGATACAAAAAAAATATTTTTTCTAACTCAAACTCATTGGCATTGGCTCATTTTTTGTGAAAAACATATATCAAAACACATTTTCGATAAACACACACTGTACACCCCCCCCCCCACACACACATTTATATTACATACAGTATGTTTGGCCAAGGGCTAATAAACATTGCTTCATTTGTAAATTTGAAACTAAACAAATTTTCTACTCATATCTTGAGTTTAATTCATTTTCTTTTACATTTTATTAAAAAACTAATAAAAAAAGAGTAGCACTTTTTGAAAGAAATGTAACATAAGAAAGGTAAAGGGCAAATATTAACCATGTAAGCTGTTTATATTGCTTGCAATTTAGGTGAAGCGAGCATGTGTAAAGCATTTTAATGTAAAATTGCTTAATTTTGCTGAATTAAATACAAGTAACAAAGTAAACGAGTAACAAAAATATGAACACCACACAAGGGTTAAAATTACTTGTTTTAAGAGGTATGTGAGGGTAATTGTTATTTTAAAGCTAAAGCTAAATAGAAAAAAACTTTTGGATAGAAACATCAGAGTCACTCACCAGGTCCAGCCGTGTTTGTTGGATATGGAGTATTTCTCCATGATGGCTGTCAGACGTAGCAATGAGAATTTCTGCAACAAGCTGAGCTGGCTTGCTGACTGGCTGGAGATTTGTAAGCAAGCTCCTGATTGGCTGAGACGATTTGACATCCTAAAACTGGGCCACCTGAGACTGAAGTACAAAGACAAAGTATGAATAAAATGTTATGTCGGCATAATATGTCTACATGTCTGCTTTGATTAACAAAACAATACATTTTCATTTTTTTTCAATTAGTAAGGTATCAGTAACGATTAAGCTTTTTTTGTGAAGATTACTTTATTATAACTTATATAAACTGAGTTTATGCAAAGTGACCAGGCTTATACATTTAATCGTAGCCTACTTTATATATCTGCATGAATAATTTATGAAATTACTGTAAAAACGATAGAAGATAAGTAGCACGATAGACACTTTTCTATCGTCCCCACGATATTTATCGTCATATCGCACAGCACTACCTGTAGGCAATGGTGGACGTGTAAAACAGAGCAAATTCTTACCAAGGTCGTGTTAGTGATGCCCCCACCCCTGAGTCCCGTCGCTCTCGAGTGCTTGAAGTGTCTGTTTCGTTTAGAGACACACCGTCCCTGTCTCCATCGCTGGGCGTATTCACCGAGGTCCCTTCGAAATCCAACGTAATCTGACTGGACGACTGCGCATCCGTCATCTCCCCCTCCCCCTCGCCATCACCCTCTGGCAAGACATTCTTGGACCAATGATCCACGATCTGCTGCAGGCCGTTCACATGCTGCAGGATATCATCTAAATGCGGGAAGAGGTCCTCTTTCTCCAGGTCCATCAGGTCTCCAGTGCTGGCATACAGGTGTGAACCCGGCACATTGTCATAAACACTGATCCGGCTTCCCCGAGGGCAGCAGCGCGTCACCGGCCTCTGCTCTCTGTGACCGGCAGTCTTCACAACCCGTGGCGGCCGAACCCGTTCTGGCTCTTGGACCCTCCAGTTTCCAGTGTTCCCACTTGCAGGGGCCAGGCTCTCAATGGACAGTGCCTTAGGGAAGGTTCCCGGCTTGTGGTCCTTTGGGATGTGCACCACCAGGTCATCGTAAGAGCAAAACTCGTGTCTGCGGCTCTGCTCTACAGGCCTCCTCCTTTGGGGGACGCCAGAGAGCACATCCAGATCTTCCAGGTACACTCCTGCTCTCTTGCTGGCACTATGGGGTTTGGATACACTCTCCTTCAAGTCGGGCCCGGTAATACCACTGTTCTCTAACTGGCTAGTCTCCTCACTATTAGCAAGCACGGTTGAGCAATTGGAAGCAGACGGTGACTTTTCAAAACTTAATGTCTCTCCGTTGACTATTGGGACGCAGTGCATTTTTTTGAGAGCTTCTGGTTGGCTCTGCAGGATTGGCCCACTGATGGCCAATGAACGGCGCTCTGGGCGTCCCACCGAGGGTGCCCACGACCGGCCCAAAGTCTCCATCCGCCGTAAGAAGTCCTTGGCGCGTGTGCGCCCACGCCGCCCACTTTTGGCAGGAAGTGAGTTGTAGTGAGGCAGGTCCCGGGGCACACTCAGTGGGGCGAGGGAGGCGGAGTCAGGCATGATGGAGAGGGAGTCCTCGCTGTTCAGGGAGCAGATCTCCGGCTCACTCAGGTCGGTCAGGACGCTCTCGCTGCTCACTGTAGTTCGCATCCCCGGACCTTGTAAAGTACTCCGCCCATCTGCGCCCGCCAGGAGGAGGTCAATGTCCTGCAGACGAGACCAGCGGCGGCTGCTCCTCTCAAACGTCCATCTGCTGCTAATGGCCAGCAGGTCGTCCTCATCTGAATCCTCGTTCTGCAAGAAATGGGAATATTAGAGTAGAACCCATTAACTTTAGCTATTTATACAGTAACAGTACAACAAATGATAATGCAAGCGCTTTATAACTGATATGTAAGATATGAAGTTATCATGAGGTGCTTCTCAGAACTTTTAAGGGTTTAAAATTATGTTACTTGGCAACCTTAAATGTTCTGGTACTGCTTAGAAATATAAGATTCAATTGACTATTTGCAAAAATAACAACGGACACATCTGTCCGCCAATCACAATCGCTCATAATCTACATAATGTGAGGTACAACCCCAAATCAGAAAAAGTAGGGACATTATGGAAAATGCAAATGAAATAAATACACAGTGATTCTAATGTTAACTTTGACTTTTAACTCAACTCAATATCATTTAGTAATAAACATATATTCTTATATTTCAGGCCTTTAACACATTCCAAAAAAATGACTGATGAAAAGAGCCTTCGAGAGAGTCTCTCAGAAGCAAACATTGGCAGAGGTTCACTAATCTTCCAACAACTAAAAAAAAAAAAAAAAAATCTAATAATTTGAAACAAATCACAGAATTGGATGTTTATTGTTAAATTAAATAAGTTTGACAAGATAAAACGACCGTTTCTGTCTCAGGAAGCCACTCAGGTGCTTGTGCAGTCTCTTGTCATCTCAAGACTTGACTACTGCAACTCTCTACTGGCTGGTCTTCCACTGCGAGCCACCAAACCACTACAGTTAATTCAGAATCAGCGGCAGCACGACTCGTCTTCAATCTTCCGAAGTTCAGTCATGTGACTCCTTTGCTGCGTTCCCTCCACTGGCTTCCTGTTGCCGCCCGCATCCGATTCAAAACCCTGACGCTGGCCTACAAGGCAAAAAACGGACCAGCAGCTCCTTCATACTTGATGGCGATGGTCAAAGCCAGATCTGCACCAAGAGCTCTTAGAGCTTCCAGTACGGCTCGGCTCGAACCTCCATCACTCAAAACACACAGAAAACAGACATCCCGACTCTTCTCTGTGCTGCAGGACCGAGGTGGTGGAATGAACTTCCACTGGATGTCAGAACAGCAGAGTCACTCGCCGTCTTCAAACGTCGACTGAAGACACATCTTTTTAAAGAGTTCCTAAACTAAAAAAAAAAAAAGGTTCCTAGGGTTCTAAACATGATTAAGTTCTATGTATCTCTTGATCCTAGTCTACAAACTAGCTTTGGATATCTTAAGTAACTTTGAAGCACTGTTGTAAGTCGCTCTGGATAAGGGCGTCTGCTAAATACCGAAAATGTAAATAAAACACAACACATATCAGGTTCATAGTGTCTGTAAATAAAAAATCTAAGTAAATGTTCGAAACAATGCTTTTTCATTTTATTTCATTTGATTAGACTTACAAATCTGGTTTGTTAGGACATTTTATTGAACATGCACATACTTTGTTTTTTTTCTTTCATAAAACTTTATTCTGCATTCATTTTTGAAGATCACATTTACAGCTTCACTTGCAGAATTTTCATAGCTCAAAAGTAAGATGAACTTACTCTGTATTGTATTTTCTAACATTCATGTAATGTGATGTCTAACAATAAATAAAGTAGAATTACAATGGAAGATATAGTAGAGAGGTGCAGTTAGTACTAAGAAGTCTAAATGGTCCATTTTCAGTGACTTGTTGACACTGCATTGTGATTTAGTTTTTATTAGTCTTTATTGCACGTCTGAAATGCAGGGCAGAATGTACAATAACAAATAAAATAAAGTTAACCAGACAATCATATATCTTCTGTCTGCAAAAGAATATATATATATATGTCCCAGCCTTTTCTGATTTTGGGTAGTAATTTACAATCCTATCTGTATAGAGTCAATTCCACATTTGTCTGATGGGACTACACCCATTCTGCTCCATATGTTTAAATAGTCTGCATGCTACAGATGGTTCTAATAAACGTTAAAGAGGATAAAACTCAAACTCCTGGGCATCTCACAGCAGAGGAAACAGCTGTGACAGCTTTGGCAATACCCTCAGCTAATATCATCAAACAATCATACCTCAAACACAAGAAAATAATACTGAAGAACGTCAGAAGAATAAAATAACATTTGAGGAATGTACAAATTAACCTGAAACAGATTATCTGACATTTTAAATAACACAACAATGGAAGAATCTCTAATACGCTGAATTAAATAGGAGAAAAATAGATTTTCAGTCTCTGTCAGGGTATATTTAGGAGAACAATGCTTCAGGAATAAGAATTGACTAGTGAAGGGAAAGTATACAAAATACATTTACAGGTAACACATGCTCCCTGAGATATAATTGTGAGCAATAGTGGGCCAATAAATCCAGGAACCTCCAGTAATAAGTTGATATGTTCTCTGTTCGCTGAACAATATATCACAAATACTGATATATTTTACTGTCACATACAGTTAATGTAACTTATATGCCTTATATATGCCTAATTTAAACTCTGCGTTAATTTAATTTATGCGCTGAAACATTTACAACAAAACGTTTTCTAATCAGAAACTACATGCAAAGCAAATAGTTTTTCCCCATCTTATAAATGACATCTCTCAGCCAATCACAATCGCTTAAAATCTACATAAAGTGAGGTACAACCCCAAATCAGAAAAAAGTAGGGACATTATAGAAAATGCTAATAAAAAAATACACAGTGATTCTAATGTTAACTTTGACTTTTATTTTTATGGCAGAAAGTCATAAAACTGTTTTATATCTCATGTTTTGTCTGGTCAACTCAATTTCATTCAGTAACAAACATCCATTCTTATCTTTCAGGCCTTCAACACATGCCAAGAAACGTTTTGTTAAATTATTTATTTAGTGTAATCTTGGTATGTTACTGTTTAGAAAACAGACAAACACTTAGAGAATAAAACACATTTTTACACTTAATTAAACTTTTAAGTTTATTTTGCTGCAGTTTCAGTGTTTTGTCATATCAGCAGGAATATTGTTATCACAAAAAAAATGTTAATGCACACAATTAATCTGACTAATCACATTAATCAAAACTATTCTAAAATTATTATTTAATTATTTTTAAAATTAACTTAAAAAAAGGCAAGTACCAGTATTTACAATGCTTGAATCATGATTCATTTTAATCATGATTAATCACAGAATATTATTGTTATTAAAACAATTATTGCTTAGAAAAAATAACACGACTCATATATATCAAATATTATTTCACTTTAGCAGTCTAACACTGATCCTTTTATTTATACTTAAATACCAAATATTTAAAACTTAATCTTAAAGAGAAGGAATTAAAAGAAAATTTTGAATTAATCACAATTATTTTTTTTTAATCAAGTGACAGCAATAATATACTAAATATACTTTATTAGGAATTTCGTATCATATATCGGTACCACTTTAAAATAAGTCTACCTTTATAAAGGGTTTATAAATGGTTTACAATTAGTTTATTAATGGTTACTAATCAGGTTGCAAATGCCTTAAAAAAATCATTAATAATCAGTTATAACACATACGTAGAAAGGGCAACAATATAGATGGCAATATAGATTATTAATGATTTTTAAGGCATTTACAACCTAATTAGTAACCATTAATAAACTAATTGTAAACCATTTATAAACCCTTTATAAAGGTAGTCTTATTTTAAAGTGGTATCCATATATCGCAATTTCTCTCAAGCATAATGAGATAAGGACTTTTTAGCCATATCTCCCACCTTAAAATTTGACTTACCTATTAGTAGAACAGCAAAAAATATATATTTTTATGATTTTAAAAGAATAAAACTGAAATAAATAAAAATAAATAAAAAAGCCTATTTTATAGCAAATATAAAGCAGTACTCACTCTCTTCTTGGGGAAGCCCACGTCCAGTTTCATGGGGGCGCACTTGTTCAGAGTGTTGAGCCGCCTGGAAAAAAGGTAAAGACACCAGGAGTTAAGAGTCTACGAGTCTTTCAGTGCAGCATTCCTCAGCGGAGTAAAGGAGAGGCAGAATGAAGGCAAGGAAATTAAGATGCTCAAAGTTACTTAACCCCTGTTAGCTCCTCCCACTCCCAGGTACAGAAAAAAAAAACCCTACAAAGGGATGTGATTGGCTGAATGAGCAGAAGAGGATGGGCAGGTCAGTGAGGACTCTCGCGCTCCTTCAGAAGAGGTCAGACAGGAGAGAGTGACCATTACAGAGCGTGTGCTCGCGTAGAGGGGAGGGGCTCGGACCCTTCGCTCACTCCTCTTTGAAGTCACCCTTAAACAGCTCTTTACATTCTGATCTGACTGATCTTCACCCCAGGAGCAGCACAGTGCACCCCCAACACACACACACACACACACACACAGCCGTGTCTATCCCTCAGACGCTCAGACAACCTATCACTTTCATTCTATTACAACTTTTAAATGCACATAAAATACTATCGGTCAAAAGTTTTAGAACACCATCCATTTTTTTCCCTTTATTTTTACCATTTAAGCTCTTCAGGTCAAGTCAATAACCGGAAATGATACAGAATCCAGTGTACAGGCCCTTATAGGACAGCAAGTGAATTAAAAAGTAAAAAAAGTATATTGTATAAAAGTAAATGTATATTGTAAAACTATAAACCCTGACAAAAATCATATATTGATTTAAAAGTGATTGTTTAGCAAATAATTTTGATTAAGATTAACATTGATTAAGAGTTTACAGCTAGTAAGTAGCAATGGAAATAAACTTAGCTCTATAAATGGATAAAAAAAAAAATCCAGTAGTAAAGCACTTACACAACACACAGTGCATTCACACTTTCATCATAACAACTAGAAAAAGATATAGAAACCTAGATTAGATGACTCTAGGTAACTATTAAAAGAATGAGTATTTTCTTTAGAAAAAATTTGCCTTTAGCTTAGTTTAACCTCAGGTGGCCAGCGTCATGAGGATGATTTTGGCAAAAATGTCAATTTTGCTAGAAAACAAAACAAAAAAAAGAAAAGAAAAAGACGATTATTTTATGGTAATTAACGTTGCCATTCCTTAACTTACACTTAAATGCTGTTTTAACTAAAATGATGCCAAGTGATGAAGTGTTTCAAGTTGTGCTGAAATATAGAGATGCCATTGTTCAATCAAATATATACTCTGTGATTGACAGTTTTTCCCCAACTTGACTGTGATTGACAGGTCAGGACTGTGGGCAGGCCAGTCCAGTATCTATACACTCTTTATCAGCAGTCATGCCTTTGTAATATGTAAAGCATGTAGTTTTACACTCATCTTTGGACGAGACATCTTGAAGGCAGCATATGTTGATCTGGGATCATGATTATGTTCACCTGTTGACTTCACCTGTTTAAAATCATATTCATGTTTTATGTTTTAAGTTTTAATCTGACAATGTCCCAACTTTCACACAATATTGCAGAGCTATAATGGGTGTATACTAACAAATGAAATTTTAAATACGTTTATCAGGCAAAACATAAAACATCTTGGGTTGATTCTGTCTGCAATGATATTGCATTTTCCATACTGTCCATACTTTTTTATTTGTAGTTACATTTAGGTACATTAATTATATTATATTATGAAGAACCTAGAATTTAAATTTAGCATTTATTACATTTATTACATCCAGCATGTTTGATTTGTGGTTTCCTGGTGATTAGGTTGTTTATTGTGTGTGTTGTTTATTAAGTGTTGATATTATTTTTTTGGGTTCAGAAAATGCTCTTAAGTGCAATTAAAATCCACATATTACACACAAAATAAACACAGAGAGTCCCTATTAAAGACTCCAGACCCCTTTCTATGAAAGCTGCAGAACATCGAGACCCATTATTTCACTCCCAGACCCAGAGACTGGGTGCTGCTGGCACCTTCAACACCTCATCCCTCAAACATTCCCAGCTCGTGACATGCGGCGGTTTCATCAGTGTTTAAATGACCTCTCCGTGCATCTGAGGACCGACGACTCGACTTCATAAGTTATTTTGTGTACCTAATCATGCGGCTTGATGACTGAATTTCAGCCTTATTAAACACCGGGGGTCCAGACTGCCACAGTTATGAGGAAAATGAGTGTGTTTAAGCTGTGATGCACACGCGGACTCATTCTGTAGAGAGGTGTGTGTGTTCTGTGACAGACTTCAGATGTCACTAACGCTGTCATTACTGCTGTTAAAGAAGGGACTGAACCTGCTAAAACACTCGCGGCTGCTGCTTCTTCACACAAACACACACACACACAGCCATCTGTTAGTGTCTAGCGCCAGTCCCTGGCCCCCCAAGGCTCCCTCCGGCCTGTGAGAGGGACATCAGAGTGGGCTCCACAGGGGAAACATTAGGGATCAAAGCGGCGGAGACAGAGACACACTTTATGGAGGACACGGGTCAGACAGCTCCAGAGGTGGGGTCGCCACTGGCCCCGTGCCACTACAGGGCTAAAACACACTTTTCCGTCCACTCTCCACCCTCTCTCATGCACACTTCACTTGCAAGAGACAGGAAAGACACTTTTCTAACACCTCTGATTCCCTCTACTGCAATTTTTCCTCGTTCAACAATTTTTGCATTCCTAACAAAACTATAAATCAAATGCAGTGTGCTATTCAGTATTCCACTAATTCAAAAGTGGCAGGCTGTTTTATTTAGATCTGCCGGAGTCATTAGATAATCACACTCTGATAATGTTTTATATTCTCTGTTTTACATAAATCCAGTTAAATCTAATTCCATCTCTCTGCCTTCCTCCGAGTTACTGACTGCCCACCTGTCTGACCCGATACTGATGGATGTTGGACCCTCAGGCTCTCATGTCCTCTGTCTGGCCAGACTGGAAGTTTCTGAAGTCAGCTCTTCTCCATCCACCACCACAGATCAGCTGCTCATCATCCATCTTACTCTATAAGCCATTAGTGGTGCTGCTATACACCTGAATATATAAAACCTATGTGGATGTATGAAAGACTTTTTAAAATTAATTTAAAAGCCGTTTGACCAGTGGTAGGATGGTCCCCCCTTTAATGTGAGTCTTGGTCCTCCCAAGGTTTCTTCCTCCTCCTGCAGCTCTGAGGGAGTTTTTCCTTGCCTCCGCGCTCACTGGGGGTTCTGTATTCTGTATTTTCTATGTTTAATGTTTTGCCTGTTTCTTTGTCCTGTAATCATGTTTCTGTAAAGCTGCTTTGTGCCAACACCTGTTGTAAAAAGCGCTATACAGATAAATTTGATTTGATTTGATTTGATTTAAAGATGAAGTAGAAAATTGGGAAGTTTTGGGGTTTGATCAAGCAAAATCAATTTCATGCAATTCCGTTCACTTGCTTTTTTTCAATTCACTTCAATTTTTTTAATTATTCAGGTTAAAAAATAAAAAAATAATTTTATTAGCTCCTAACTTGTCAATCCTTGCGTGATCTCCCAACACAACCCCAAAATCAGAAAAAGTTGGACAGCAGGTGTCATGAATGACCCAGGCAGGGAGACGAGGAGACGGACGCAAGTGCAGGTAGGGTGAAATAAATGAATAATTTAATAAATAAATAAAGAAACGAGAAACAAGTAAACACTTAAACATAAAACAGGGAGATATATACAAGGAACTAAACACTAAGCAGGGAACTGGGGAAACGAGAAAGAAACAAGAAACTAGAAAACTAAACAAGAAATAAACACGGAGCAAGAACTAGGGCTATGAAACGCGGAGAAACACAGAGAGACAAAACAACAGGGGAAGGTGCAAAGACCGACGAAGGACAAGTGACAGAGGAGATCTATTTAACCAAACAAGAAACACACTAGAATAGGAAACACCTGGGGAAGGGGCGGAGCTACAAATGAGACACGTGGTGGAAAAGTACTGAGACAGGAGACACAGAGGAGCACAGGTCACGTGGGGAAGACAAACAGACACGAGACGAGGCCAGGACGTGACAGCAGGGAAAATGTACGTTTAAAAAATTGCGCAAATGTTTACATAGATAAGCGAGCTAATAGACTAAACACCACAGCCTGTACTCACACTGAGACTGAAATCGCGCATTTAAATGTTAAAGCTTTGAATCTGATGGTACTTAATCAAGCGAATGACCTTTCAGCTGTTTTGAGGCGTATCTTCCTAACTAATTCACCTAGGTTTGTTTGGGTTCCCTCTAATTCAAACTTAACACAGATATTATTATATTAAAATAATATCACAATATTTCATGGTATTATCGTGATAACGATACTCTTGGCGATATGACCTAACACTGAATTTAAAATAATTTTATTTCAAGAATACACTGCTGCAACAAAATGAAAACTAAATGTTATTATTGCATACGATATGATATAGCACACCCCTAACTGAGATATTCCTGAAGTCAGTGATCCAGAATGTCATGATAATAATAATAATGCACTCCATATATCTCTATATATCCAGGATTAAAGTAAAATAAATGATACTGGACAGATATAATCTAGTAGTAGTAGTCTTTAGTAGATATATAATGGGAAATGAGAACAGTGTGATTTTTTTAAACAGTAAAAAGTAGTACCCTGATGTGATAATAAGTGGTGAGTAATATGGCACGATACGTCGGGGTCTAATATTGTTAACGATATTCAAAAATGTTGACAATATTATTGCGTACAAAACAATATGGCACACCCCTAGCTGGCAATTAAAACAAAAAATATATAATAGTTATGGAGTGATGTCAACAGGTGATTATAATCTTCATGTGATACAACAGCAGCATTCATGAAAGGCAAAGATTAATAGAATGCATGAGAAAAGCTAAAAGAGAGATTGCACATTTCTCCCTCTACAGAACATAATAGTATGAAATAATTTAAATAAAAAAACAAGGAAACAAGCCTAAACTGAACACATGATAAAATTAACAAACGAAATAAAGTTGACCAGACAGAACATGAATTAGCATGGGTTTACACAGTCTGCAATTCAATTACAGTAAAAGTAAATGTAAGAAACATGTTTTATTAGCATTTTCCATGTTGCATCAAGTTTTTTTCATCTACCATCCTTCTGTGTCCTCTTATAATTCTAAATCAAAACCATTGTCTCTTACCGGCACAGCGGCTCCACCAGATCTCTGTCGAGGAAGTCATGGTCCTTTTTGACAGCAGAGATGTCAATGGGAAACTGTGAATCTGCAGGAATATAAATCACACACTTCACCAGACTGTTAAAAATACAAATTTACAAATGTTCTTTACCACGACCCAGACAAAGTGTCAATACATGTTTAGAGTCTGAAGTTTGTTTCTTTGATTTTACTTTGTTGCTATGAAGTTAACGTACCTAATAAACAAATATTGCATTTGCATCTTAGCCTGCATTATTTTAAAACCAAGAAGAAATTAAATGCAAAGTTTAGTTTGGTTAAAGGGTCCCAGATGAACACTAGGGTTTGGGCGGTATCCACTTTTTTCATATCGTCATACCGAGTCAAAACATGTGGTATACAGCGGTATACAGTATAACCGTATACCGTATAGTCCTGTGTTTACATGGTTACAATACAGTCAAATACTGGGTTATACATATTTAAACTGAAAAATGATCAAATACAAAGTTTAGTTTGTATACAGACAGAGAGTAAATGTTTGAAACATATTTAACTATTAGAGAACTTGACTTAGCGAGTCCCGTAGTGTTGAGTTCTGAAGATCACTGGCTAAGCTAGCATAACTGCTAACAGCACAGCACAGGCCGATAACATTAGCTAACAGCATAACCGCTAACAGCAAAGGCCTGTAACCTTAGCAAACAGACTTACCACTAACACCACAACAGAGCACAGAACTCTAACGTTAGCTGCCTAACAGGATAACCACTAATATCACAGACTGATAACGTTAGCTACCAGACAAACAGGATAACTGCTAACTGCACAGCACAAACCGTTAACGCTGGCTAACAGGCAACTGCCAAAGCATAGCACAGGCTGATAACATTAGTTAACAGGGTAACAGGTTAACCACTAACAACACAGCACAGGTCGATAACATTAGCTAACAGGATAACCGCCTACAGCACAGCACAGAAAGATAACATAAGCTAACAGGCTAACCCCTAACAGCACAGACAATAACACTAGCTAACAGGCTAACCGCTAACAGCACAGACAATAACATTAGCTAACAGGCTAACCGCTAACAGCACAGACAATAACATTAGCTAACAGGATAACCGCCTACAGCACAGCACAGAAAGATAACGTTAGCTGACAGGCTAACCGCTATCACCACAACACAGACCGACAACTGGTTCCCACACGCTAAGATCATATTTGCTTGAGCTTGACTGCAGATCCACCAGGTATCATATATATATATATATATATATATATATATATATATATATATATATATATATATATATATATATACTTATTTTGTATTATTCTGTGTTTAATTTATGTTGAATATGTTTCTTATTGTATTGTGTTGTTGCTGCTGGATGCCTAAATTTCCTTCGGGATAAGTATCTGTCTGTCTGTCTGTCTATCTATCTATCTATCAATCTATGACAGGTTATGTTGGTTTAAGACTTATAGGCAGCTGTTTAGGTATAGATGAGTTAGCTAACGGACTAAACACCACAGCACAGACTGTATTCCTGCTAAGTGAGACTCAAATCACTTACGTTTAGATGATAAAAGCTTACATCTGAGAGTACCCAGCCAAGAGAAAGGTCTTTAAGAGGAGCTTTTAGCTGTTTTGTAGAGAGTATCTTCCTAACAGGTTTATTAGCAAAGCTAAACCTGTAAATTGGAGATATATTGGAACCTCTAGTGAATCTCACTTCTACAATTTACAGTAAGATTTTGATCAATAGCGAGATCAACACTGCTTATATGTATGATCATTCTCCTCCGATGACTCAAAACATCTAAATAACTCATTGTTTCCCATGTTTTCTCATGAGAGCTTAGCTATGTGCTCCCAGTTTACTTGGCATTAAGTGTAAGATTGATGCAAGCTTTTATAAGGGGGGTCATGAAGAGGAGGAGGAAAGAGGATGCAGGGAGAGAGAGAGGGTGAGAGAGAGAGAGACATTCTGACTCTTCTGAGGGAAGACTGAGGGAAAGGCCTGAGTTTTCCAGCTAGCGATAGCAGAGCCTTTTTCCCATGACCCCCTGCTCCCCTTAGACAGAAACTCTAGGCTGGAAATAGCTCTGCGTGGCCCTCGAATGGGCCGAAGAGCGGAAAAAACCCTCCCCGCTATAAACTGAGAGCACACAGCTGTGTCAATGCAGCCGCTAGGCTGTTCCTAAAGAATGATGGATGAAAAAGAGCATACTGTACAACACAGTCTGAAATTAGATGACTTCTTTTTATCTTATTCCCTTTATTCTTCCCTTTTCGTCTTCTCAGCATGCTTATCACAGTTTGTGTCAGATCTGTATTTAATAAACCTAAATTGCAGAATATGAAATGTGATGCTTAGAACAAATATATAGACCAGGGGTGTCCAAACTACGGCCCGCGGGCCATTTGTGGCCCGTTTCCTTTTTGGAGCGGCCCGCGAGGTATTTTAGAAATAGAATGAAAGTTGGTCCGCTGTTAAGCAGGTTTTTATAATGTGAGAGTCAAAGTTTGAACGCTAGGTGTCAGAAACGGGTCAAAGAGTCTAAAAGCGGCGAGAGTGGAGTTTTAGCGCAGAAAAACGGGCCAAAGAGTCTAAAAGTGGAGAGGGTGCACATTTCTAGCGCAGAAAAACGGGCCAACGAGTCTAAAAGTGGAGAGAGTGCACATTGCTAGCGCAGAAAAACGGGCCAAAGAGTCTAAAAGCAGAGAGAGTGCGCATTTCTAGCGCAGAAAAAGGGGTTAAAAGTCTAAAAGCGGAGAGGCTGCGCAGTTTTAGCGCAGAAAACGGGCCAAAGAGTCTAAAAGCGGAGGGAGTGCGCAGTTTTAGCGCAGAAAAAGGGCAAATGAGTCTAAAAGTTGCCGTAATTAAGGAGTTTAATATTAAGAGACATCATGAAATTAAACATCAATTTGAAAAATCTTAGTTTACACAACACTGTCAAAGATAAAGATAGTAAGTCAAGTAAAATGGTGTGTAAATGAAATAATCAGGGAAATGTATTATTTAAAGTGGTATATTTCATTATTTGTTTTATTACAGAGTCTTTGGCCCGTGACTTCAAATATATTTCTCCTTCTGGCCCCCAACAAAAAAAGTTTGGACACCCCTGATATAGACTAAGGGCTTTTTTAACACTCTGCGCAAGGCATGTCGCGACGCTCATTGCTATCTTACACCCTGCAAACAGTGTTCTTTCCTGCCTTCCACCTGCATCGTTTAAATAGCAACTGAGCTTGTGGATATATCCACGCCGATAAGTGCTAATGGGTGTAGTGGTTTTAAAGTTTTGTGAAGGTACATTTCTGGCGTATTGCTATCTTGGCAATGGAAAACACAGGTCCGCCACAGACTGAAAGAAACCTAGACAGATGTCAGCCATCAGACGTTAAGTGCTATCTTGGCAGCAGTGCAAGGACCCATACCATGTTCCATAATACAAAATTACATAAAATAAGACTATTCTACGTCAAAACAAAATATCACAATGTGAACATGCTGGTCAGCTTTCTTTGATGTGTTGAACATGGCCAGGTAGCTGCACCATTAAAATAGCAGTCCATCACAATTAGTGCACACCTGGTTCTTAAAGGGAATGGAAAGTGACACACTGATTGGTTTATTTTATATTATGCACAAAACACACCCATGATTATTAAAGAGACTTAGTACAATATATAAATATACTTAAAAAATTATATATAGTAAAGAAAAAATATGCACTAAATGTATATATTTTTTCTTTACTATATACAATTTCTTAAGTATCTTTATATATTTACTGTAATTGTTTTTGTTTAAATTTTTATTGTTTTTATTATTATTATTTGTTTATTATTATTATAATTTTTTCCTGACCTGTTTCTCTGTCCTTTCCTCTGTGCTGCTGTAACATTGTAAATTTTCCCATTGTGGGATAATAAAGGATTATCTTATCTTATCTTATCTTATCTTATCTTATCTTATCTTATGCCTTTTTGCACGTTTCAAGCTGCTCTAGGTAATTAATACAAACATATTATTATTATTAGATAAAGTGCAAATGCTGTTATATCAGAAGCATGGTAAAATTGTGTTAAAAGTATAAATTAACACTACCAATAAAACACCTTTTATTTCTATTTCACTTTTTTGACATAATGAGAATTGGGTGATTGTTTCTTTATATTGTGTCACAATTACAAGATTGATGGAGCGATAAAAATAATTTGTCATATTTTTTTACACTGGCAACCTTTACTGAAACTAAAGTTTTTTAAAAAGGTTTTATCATTCTGTAAACTGCCTGTTTTTAGGTCACACACTTTCTGTTTGACATCAACAACAAATGTTCTGCTTGTATGGCCTATAGTTAAGTGCAACATTTTTAATTTTATACATTTTTAATCTGGCAACAAATCAAAATTAATGAATTGTATAAAGTAAATGCTTAAACGTAAAGAATTAATACTAGTCACAATCTTGTGTTTATTTACTGGTAATTTCTGAAGTTATGTCATGTGTTTAAGTGCATATTGTAGAAATCCACACAAACCTTCATATAGTTGGGCATATTGCGGGAATCCTGCTGCCCTCAGCCAATCGCATGCTTCCTTTGCTTCAATTTCTGAAAAACAAACAAGAAAAAAAAGATTATTCCCTAAATTCTTTATTTCTTTATTCTCTCTTTCTCTCACAGAAACACACACTTTTGGCTGCATAGCTAAAATCACACACATTCTGCTGATCACTGAAGAAGGGCTGATGGCTTGCAAAGGTAAATCAGACGCAGCAGATTTATAAAAACAATTCTCAATACCAGAAAACAATTCTAAAACCCAGATCTATTAATATGTGTCTGTAAACGTACTTACTTAATTCAGTTTAGTTAAAGAATCAAGAATAAATCCCAATCAAGTGTTTTACCTTCCAAATACATCAAAGTACTTTACTGAATGAAACCGTTAAGAAAAACTACAGATACCAATAAATAAATAACACCAAAAACTACTTTCTCTCTGTTTCTTTCTCTTTCACTAAATTTTCATTAGAATTCATTAGAATATTCGTAGTTTGAGGAAAAATTAGAAAAAATGGACAGAGGTGTTAAGGCAGACTCGTCCCCTAAAGGTAGCTGGCTTTCCGTGTACAAAAGGCTTTTAAAAAGAGAGTGGCCGACCTCCAGTGGAGGATTATGATAATTATTTGGCTTTTTTTTTCATTTCTTTGTCTGATTTTGGTATTAGTAAAAAAAACTGGGGTTTAAGGGTTTTATGATTTTTTTTTTAGGTATATTGTTTTATTTATGGTCCTAAATACTCTAAATTATGGACCTAAATAGTGTTTTTACATTTATGATATGGGGCAGCAAAGCTGGATTTTTATTTTTTTTTGCAGTGGAGAGACTGACTCTGTCCTAATGGTAAAGAGGCTGATTATGAAATGACTCAATATTGAGTTTGGTGGATTGAACTGGTGGATGCTTTGAACTGCTTTTTTAATGTGTTGATTATTTGTAAGGAGAATTAAAAATTAGATTTTTTTTTTTGAGTTATCTGGTTACGTTAAAGGTGTCAAAGGTCTCTGTCACATTCTCTTTCTGTTGCACTCTTTCTCGATCTTTCACTTTTTAACTGTTGCTTACTTTCGTTCTCTCATTCTCACTTTCTCTGTCTATCTCTCACTTTCTCTTACATTCTCTCTTTGTCTGTCTATCTTGACCTTCCTCTTCTCGACTCCATGTGTCTTTTGTCCTTTTTCTCCCTCTCCCCCTCACTTTTAAAAGACTAAACAATAACAATAAAAAACATAAAAACTCTGTGAAAGTGATATTTTGTCTGTTCTGTTTTTTGTAAATCCAAGACTCTCTTGTCTTCCTCTTTCGCCCTCTCCCACCCACTCTTCCTCTCCCTTCCGTCTCTCTCCCCAGACGCTGCCCCACGAACTATGGAATGAAAAGCTCTGGAACAGCTGGAGCGTTGAAATGCATGATGTTTAAATAAGCACACTTTCTTTAACTAAGGTCCAGAGCACCAGCACCCCAACAGCTAAAACATGACCAGAAGAGAACAGCAGATTCATGTGCATAACTGCACCTGTACAGTCTGATCAAACTCACAAAACATTCCTGCTGGATCTACGAGCGTTTAGGAGGATAGGTCCTGCTTTCATGGCAGCACACTGAGAGCTAAATCTCAGACTCTGACGGCTGGAAGATGGTTCCACTTCGTCACGGACTGAAGCTCAACACGGCCAGAACTCACACTCAGGCAGCTGCATTTTGAGCACTGAGGTAAAAATACTAGGGGTGTCACGATTCTCTAAATGCTCGATTCAATTTTATGTCCGATTTTAGGGTCACGATTTGATTCGATTCTCGATTTTCTTTTTTCTTTTTTTTTTACAGCAGAGAGGTCTATACCAGTTTTAGATTAGTCTATGGTCAGTCATTTGTTTGATTCATCAAATTTACATAATCTTATTTCAAAAGGTGGGCTTGATATAAGTGAAGCAAAGTGATACAAGTGATCTGTAATACACCACATTAGGCACTAATGGTCAAATTTAAATAATTAAATTAAGATATATATGTAATGCCATCTAGTGGCTTTTTTTGGTAGCAGCAGTGTGCACTATTAAAACAGCAATGTGCAACATAACAAAATAAATAATAAAAAAATACAGGAACAGTCATGTACAAAATAATAGAACAATTAGAGCCTTAACAAACTGAACTCTATCCTACTATAACAGTTAAACATGAAAAATAAGACTTTAAGATTTTTCGGTCCCTGAGAATGAGAAGTTTTTTTCTTTAATAAAGATATATTATTAACTTTATCTGAGAGAAAGATGCTCCTTAAGGTACCAAAACTATTAACGTATTTGAGGCTAGACAAAACAACTGTTATTTTTATATTTTCTTTAAGTTTTTCTTTAAGAAGATGAGAATGTCCACATTCTCTGGAGAAAGAGCTGCTCTTTGAGCAGTCACAATGTCCGAGGGAGGGATCATCAATCCTCTTTTTGACTTCGAGGCTCGAGACCATGACATAATTTCGATCGATTTCGATGAAATATTGAAATTGTGACACCCCTAAAAAATACTCATCATTGGTTTTAGCACTGGTGGTATACAGAATCACCACTAATGATAAAACATCAATGATGAGTAAAACGACTAATTAAAAAAAAAATGCATTTTCAACAGTAATGTGTTTATGCGTTATTCTATACGTTCATGGTAGATTGTTCTTTTGTTCTTTTAAATGTTATCTTAATTTAACTCAACACTGTGCTGTAATTGTATTGAATTGTATGGAAGCTTAAGCTGTAAGGGCAAGAGAAAAATTAAGAAAAAAGATGATTGCATTGGATTGAATAAAAAAAGGCATGAAAATATGTACATATACATAAAATACGTATACAAGACACACTCCACCCTCTTTATTCACATCTGAACCTCCATCACGCACAGCATATGATTCCAATAATAGCTAGAATAATTTACAAAACATAATTTTATCCAATTCCTGTAAATAAAATAATAATTTTTTTTCAAGTTAAATGTTAAAAAACAGACTTTTCTTTGCATTCTGGCTTCCCTCCTTAAGACCATGACATTTAACGTGACTGAAAATACTGCAATATAGCAGTAGTGCGGGTATTGGGTGTGTAATGCAGGTCCGTTTTGAAAAGTTCCAGTTCTGTGTGTGTTCTAGTACAATATAAACTCAAGATCAAGTTCAAAATTAGCCTATTTTCCACTCTGAAAAATAATTTTCATATTCAAACAAAACCTGCAGTTGTAATTAACCCTTGTGTGGTGTTCGGGTCTGTGGGACCCGTTTTATTTTTCATCAAATGATACAAAAAAAATATTTTTTCTAACTCAAACTCATTGGCATTGGCTCATTTTTTGTGAAAAACATATATCAAAACACATTTTCGATAAACACACACTGTACCCCCCCCCCCCCCCCCCCACACACACACACACATTTATATTACACACAGTATGTTTGGCCAAGGGCTAATAAACATTGCTTTATTTGTAAATTTGAGACTAAACTAATTTTCTACTCATATCTTGAGTTTAATTCATTTTCTTTTACATTTTATTAAAAAACTAATAAAAAAAGAGTAGCACTTTTTAAAAGAAATGTAACATAAGAAAGGTAAAGGGCAAATATTAACCATGTAAGCTGTTTATATTGCTTACAATTTAGGTGAAGCAAGCATGTGTAAAGCATTTTAATGTAAAATTGCTTAATTTTGCTGAATTAAATACAAGTAACAAAGTAAACGAGTAACAAAAATATGAACACCACACAAGGGTTAAAATATCCCTAAACAAATCAATATCAAATCAAAAAGCTGAAGTCACAATCTGTTGAATATCCTCCCTCTATATGTACTGTACACGTTCCAGTCACTACACATGCAGCACCAATACCAGCAGCATCTTTACGGCCGCTGCCGGTGTAACCTGTCATCTGCTCTTAGTGGACGAATTACAGGGACAGCTCAGATCTGTTAAAACGTGTCCACTGTGTAGGATCTCTGCTCGCATATGGAAGCCATTAGAGAGAGACGTGATGGGGCCTTTCTCGAGGTGGAAACACGACTATCAGGGGAAGCGCTCAGCAGGGTGCAGCCAAACTCAAACTAACACACAGGAAGCTGCCTCGTAGCCGCTGTGCACGTTCCGCCTCTTCCACTGTTTATTTCTTTGGTTATTTAGGGCTTGATTGACTCATGCACTGCAGAAAAAAATGTTAATTTACAGCTAAGGTTCTTCAAAATTACACATTGCTGTAAAATCTTTTACATTAGTTCGCTATCGTTAGCAGAACATTATTTTTGCAAATAATATTTTAATCTGTACAGTCTTGATCAATCTGTAAATGAATGAAAACGCCTTAAAAAAAACGAAGGAAGAATGAGCTTTAAACCTCCTCGGACATTATTCACCTAATTGTGTGATTTGGGCCTCATTCAGCTGAAACATGCAGTAGTGTTATCTGTTGACTGTATAGTTAGCGGTTAGCCTGTTATGTAACGTTATCAGTTTGTGCTGTTTTGTTAGCAGGCTGTTAGCTAATGTTATTAGTGTTACTGTGCTGTTAGCGGTTAGCCTGTTATCTATCGTTATCAGTTTGTGCTGTTTTGTCAGCAGGCTGTTAGCTAATGTTATTAGTGTTACTGTGCTGTTAGCGGTTAGCTTGTTCTATAATGTTATCAATTTATGCGTTTTGTTAGCGGGCTGTTAGCTAATATTATTAGTCTTGTTGTGCTGTTAGCGGTTAGCCTGTTAGTTAACGTTACAGTCTATACTGTGCTTATAGCGATTAGCTTGTTCCCTTAAGTTATTGGTCTGTGGTGTTAGCCGTTAGCCTGTTGGCTAACATTATCTAACTTTAGCTAGGTTAACTAACTAAGATTTCACTCTTTTAGTTAAAAACAGCTGTACTGAGATCTGATATCTGTACTATGTGGCCAAATGTAATACTTGTTTTTCATTGGACAGTGATGATATGCATGCATATATATTCGTAAAATTTAGAAACTGGGGCGATGTTTATGGGGCAGTGGTGGTGCATCCCATCTATGCTCCGCACAAGTATGGTATATAATAAACTCTGGAAAAAATTAAGAGATCAGTTTCTCTGATTTTGCTATTTATAGGTTTATGTTTGAGTGAAATCAACATTGTTGTTTTATTCTATAAACTACAGACAACATTTCTCCCAAATTGCAAATAAAATATTGTCATTTAGAGCATTTATTTGCAGGAAATGAGAAATGGCTGAAATAACATAAAATGATGCAGAGCTTTCAGACCTCAAATAATGCAAAGAAAACAAGTTCATATTCATAAAGTTTTAAGAGTTTGGAACTAAATATTTGGTGGAATAATCCTGGTTTTTAATCACAGTTTTTTCATGCATCTTGGCATGTTTTACACACTGCTTTTGGATAACTTCATGCCAATCCTGTTGCACAAATTCAAGCAGTTTAGCTTGGTTTGATGGATGTGATCGTTCATCTTCTACTTGATAATATTCCAGAAGATCTTTTTCAATCAATGAAACTCATCATTTTTAAGTGGTTCATTTTTTTTTCAGAGCTGTATGGTTGTCTTGTCTTGTCTTGTCATGTACACCTGAATTACAAGAAATACATAACATCTCTTTGTGGGAGGTTACAGATATTCCCACATTATAGCACAGTATAACAGCATTTCAAGACACACTTAGATAGAAGTGCTAATAAACTGATTTACTTAACATTGATATGAAGTGTAAAAATTATGGATTCCGAACTATGCCGTTGAGGCTCTAGTTGTAGAGCCTTTTAGTAGAAATTTTGTATGTGGAACTTGGAAATTCCAACATCCAAGTTCAAATGGAATGCAGCATTATAGAACTACATTAAATAGTGAATGAAAACATTGTAAGAAATCCCACTTCTGAAATCTGTAAACATATAATGACTATAATATAATGGCGATGGCATGACCACTAAGAATTTCTAAGAAATTAGAAACTGGGGCGTCGAGTGGTCCAGCGGTCTAAAGCGCTGCCACTATGAGCAGGAGGTCGCAGGTTTCGAAACCCTGCTCATGCAGCTTTACCATCAAGCTGCCGGCGCTCAGAGGGAGCACAATTGGCCCTGCTCCCTCCGGGTGGGTACAGTAGATGGCGCTCTCTCCCCACATCACTCCTAGGGTGATGTCTGCAGCACAGGGCGTCTGTGAGCTGATGTATGAGAACCGAGTCGCTGTGCTTTCCAGCAGTTTGAAAAGAAGCGGTGGCTGACTTCACGTGTATCGGAGGAGGCATGTGCTAGTCTCTAGGGGGAGTCCTAATGAGTGGGTTGGGTAATTGGCTGTGTAAATTGGGAAGAAAATGGGAAAAATTAGAAATAAAATTATATAAAAAAAGAAATTAGAAACTGAAAGCTATCCTAAAAACGTCAGCCATTCATGATTGGTTAATTTATGACCACAGGACTGCCGGTTACAAAATATTATCTGTTGCTGGAAGTTTTCCTACACAACAGTGTAGGACCTGTGGGTCTCAGTAAAGTAGCTGATGAATAAAAACAATTAAAGAGATAAAATTAGAGGCTAAAGACCCATTCTGTCTCAAAAATTCTCAAACTCACTTCCTGAGAGAACATGATGAAATCACTTCAAAGCTTGTTTAGCAGTACATAAAAGACACTCCGAAACTTTCTAAAGCTCAGAGGGGATTCTGGGTAGAGGCGAGAGAATGAGGGCAAGAATCACAGACTCCAGAGCTGTGGGAACCAAGTGCTGCTGTTTTTCTGCACCTACTTTAATTAACACAGACCCCTGGCATCTCATTTGTTGTGCGACAGGAAAGCTCGACACAAAGCCACACATAACAAGCAGCCCTGCACGCACCCGCCAATGAGGCCATGCACACAGACTGCCACCATACAAGCCTGAGGTAACACCATATACCGCAAAACATCATTTACTCAGAGACTCTTTCCACACTTTGTTTGGAAGTGGAGTTACACATATGGATAACTTACAAAGCAGATAAAAAGGTGTTTTTTACACAGATGTGTTATCTTTGTGGCAGTGTGAATTAGGGGTGGGCAATATGAGTCTAAAATAATATCCCGATATTTCTGCATGAGAATAATGATCGTAACCCCACTCCAAAATCCACAATGGACTACCTAATTCCAGGTTCTAGTCGCAGACAGTTTTTCGTTGATTGCCGGCAAAAAACAGTGATCGTCATCAAGTCACAGAAGCCCAGAATATATATTTTTATTATATAATATTATATAATTATATATTTTTGATAATTGCTCCACATGTTCTTTACATTTTTTTACTTCTTCTGATTTTTAGTCAGATTTTTCCCATTTTCTACCAATTTAGCTATGCAAATTGTCCCACCCATTCAACTGCTCTTCAGCTGTATATCCCCAATCACTCGACACATGTAAAGAAAGAAATAAAGATAGATAGACAGATAGATAGATACTTTATTGATCCCCGAGGGAAAATTCTACAAAGTCAGCCCGGAAATTCTAAAGTCTTTTTGCCTCTTTTTGCAGCATTGCCAAGTAGCCAGTGCACTTGGAGGAAAGCGCAGCAACTCGGTTCCGATACATCAGCTAACAGACACCTTTGTCTCAGTTGGGGGGGAATCATCTACCCACTCAGAGGGCAAGGCCAATCAGCAATCTCCCGATCACAGTGGCCGTGCTTTAGACCACTAAACCACTCGGCACTCCCCCTCTATGGTATAGTTTTACGTTTCAACGTTTTAACATGACAAAATGTGTTTTTTTGCAAGCCAGGTCAGTCGTTATTTTCCATGGTTAAAATTTTTTTAATTTGTAATCCTGTGTTGCCGATAAGTCATGTAGTGTCAGCGGTCAGAACAACTGAAGGACTTGTGATTTCATGTAGTGTGAACAGAAAATCCACCTGACGCCTCAAAAAGTTGAAAATGTAGTATGAAACTCTCAAAAAGAGAAGTATGTTGAAGGCTTTCTCAACAAAATAACTGAGAATAGACCTCAAGAGAGCAGTGCATTTAGGACAGTACTAGAACATTATAGAACTAAAAGTCTTTTGTGAATAAAAATGATTGAAACCTCTGGACAAACAAAAGCTGCACAAAAGTTCAGAGCAATGAAGTTCTGAACAAGAGGATGCCCAAACATTTTTGGGCGTTTCGGGCCCTTTCGTTATTTAGTTTACTTTATTTTGAAATTTTTGAGATTGCTACATATGATCTTACTGATTATGTGGCCCATTTTTCTGGTTCTTTTACATAGTTGTTCTGAAAACGTACAAACAAACATGCCCATTTGTGTGCAAACACAGACACCACACATATAGCAGGCACCTCCGTGCGGCACCATGTGGCGCAGGCTCTAATCCTGGGGTCCAGGCCTGAACCCTATCATACATTCCTACCCACCTCAATGTGGTAGCAGGCAGAGAGCCATAAGAACGGTCAGCAGGAGGGGAGAAAGGTCCGAAAGGAACCGCAGAGAAGCTGAATACCTCCGAGCCCAGAGGCCACCAATCAAAGGCATTCTCTGTTGGATTGAGAGGCAGGGCTGCCCGTTACATAAGAACAGCGCTTCACGTCTTTAGAAGTCGCTCCACTCCAAAAATGTCCCTCAGGTCTTTTCATCCCCCTCCTGTCCTCTACCCCACCATTCCCTCGTTCTTTCTTTTCTCCTGTCTCACTTTAATTAATTGTCCAGCCCTTCACGACTGAAGCCAGCGCCGCGTCTGTCACCCAAGGGACCTGAAAGAGGCTGGAATTAAAGCACTTCCTGTCCCGTCCGTTTCCAAGGCAGGGTTGAGGAAGGCATAGATAGGTAACCCATAACAACGGGGACAACATTTCCTGCAGTAAAAAAAAAGAGAGAGAGAGAGATGGCAGAGGGAAGAGAGAGAGACTGGTGAAGTGTCATTCCACCGTGTCCACACATTCACAGACAGCTCAATGCTACACAGACAGCTGTGTCCAATTTGACCTACACACACACACACACACACACACACATTCATTCCTCGTCATCCAATAGTCAGACAATAAATCATCAGCTCACACGTCATCACTGAATACTAGGGGTGTCACGATTTCGATATTTCATCAAAATCAATCGAAATTATATCATGGTCTCGAGCCTCGAAGTCAAAAAGAGGATGGACGATCCCTCCCTCTAAACTACGCAAACGGTGCAGCACACTGTAGCGACGCCGCGGACATTGTGACTGCTGAAAGAGCAGCTCTTTCTCCAGAGGATGTGGACATCTCATCTTCTTAAAGAAAAACTTAAAGAAAATATAAAAATAACAGTTGTTTTGTCTAGCCTCAAATATGTTAATAGTTTTGGTACCTTAAGGAGCATCTTTCTCTCAGATAAAGTTAATAATATATTTTTATTAAAGAAAAAACTGTAATTCTCAGGGACCGAAAAAGTCTAAAAGTCTTTGTTATGTTGCACATTGCTGTTTTAATAGTGCACACTGCTGCTACCAAAAAAAGCCACTAGATGGCATTACATATATATCTTAATTACATTATATAAATTTGACCATTAGTGCCTAATGTGGTGTATTACAGATCACTTGTATCACTTTGCATCACTTATATCAAGCCCACCTTTTGAAATAAGATATTGTAAATTTGATGAATCAAACCAATGACTGATCATAGACTAATCTAAAACTGGCATAGACCTCTCTGCTGTAAAAAAAAGAAAAAACAAAATCAAGAGAATCGAATCAAATCGTGACCCTAAAATCGGAAATAAAATCGAATGGAGGACTTAGAGAATCGTGACACCCCTACTGAATACTGAAGTAGGAAGAGTGTGCAAATCAAGGTGTAAGCTTTAAAGGAGTGACTGCTGTAAAATTTAATACCTTTAATAATTAGCTTGCTAACAACCAATACAGCAAAACATCTATACTAACATCTAGTTTAGAGGGAAGGCAATGCTACTGAACCTGCATGTAGGAGTTTTGCCTCAAATTTTTCACTCAATTGTGTGTGCAGGTTTGCAAGCTTTATCTCTAGACTTCTGTGATTTGAGCCTCATTTAGTTGGAAAACAGTTGCATAGATGGTGGTTTGGCAGTTGGCCTGTTTGCAATTAGCTTGTTAATAGCATTGATCATATTTCAATATAAAAATAACCCAGAATTTGATGGTAGTGTAGCCACATAAACGCAGCACTCACACTGTTTATGCAAATCCCTGCCACTGCTAATACTGTGGTAATATTTTGACGTGGTATAACAGAATGAAAAAGAGGATACTGATATTGTTGCCTATAGCTTGCTTTTATGTTTTATGAGTTTTAGGACTTTTGGATAAAAAAGCTCTATACTCTATACACAGTCATTTTGTACAGTGTTGTAAAAACTGAAAAATGTTTTCACACAAATACAGACAAACTATATTTTTCGCACAATAAGGTGCACTTAAAATCCTTACATTTTCCCAAAAATCTTCAGAGCTCCTTATAATCCGGTGCTTCTTATGTATGAATTTTATCAGTCAGGTATTAAGGAGCAGTAGAGCCACTCTGCTGAAGTACAGAGTTATACAGGAGTTTCAGTTTAGTTCTCCAGCACAGAGACTGGAGCAGTATTAGCATTAGCTGCTAACTGCGCTAGGCACTAACTCTTTCGCCATTCAGAGGTGAGTATTATCAGCCTGTATCTTGCTGTTAACCCCGGATAGCACTGCTGGAGCAGCATTAGCATTAGCTGCTAACTGCACTAGGCACTAACTCTTTCGCCATTCAGAGGTGAATATTATCAGCCTGTTGCCTGCTACTAACCCCGGCTAGCACTGCTGGAGCAGCATTAGCATTAGACACCAACCGTGCTAAGTGCTAGCTAGCTCTTTCACCACTCAGAGGTGAGTATGTCAGACTGTAGCCTACACATTTACCATGTTAAAACAAGCTACATGGGATGAACAACTAGCTTATATCGCCCGGGTTTACCGGAATACTCAAGGTTCCTTAGTGTAGCGCTGTCAAGCGGCATTTACTAGTGCTAACCCTGGCTAGCACTAGCGGTAAGCTGCTAATGCTAATGCTGCTACCCAGCCTTAATTGAAATCTGGAAATCTAAGCTTACTGTAAATAAATTAAACGCTTTACTCACCCAAATAAACAGTTTTTAGGAGAAAAATCTGTGTAGATTAACATCCAAGTTACAGTTTTGTTTACTGAACTTTGCTTTACTTAACTTAGTTAAAACGTGAAAAGTGACAAAGCAAAGTTAAAGAAGAAGTGATATGGGGAAAAATGATTTGTAGCACAAAATGTCAAGCAATTCAAGCAAAATGTAGAACTTTTAGTGACTTCACCAATGGGATTCCTCTGATCCCGTGTTTTGAGCTGTAACCTGTTGTAACTCGACATCTTACTGGCTAGTTATCTTTAACTAAGTTTATCTAAGTTGGAATACATACAAAATTAAGGCCATTCTAGGGACACATCTAACTCTATTCATCAAGCCTTCAGGAGCATTTGAGTAAGAGCTGCCTCTAAGCATTTGGCCCACAGTTCTACTGGCCCAAAACAGTGCCTTTTCCTTACATATATTTTACCCATGACACAATTATACACTTTCACTTTTAGCCTTATGTCTTTAATCATTGGAGTTTGTATTCTTAGAACACTGTGAGCCCGGATAAGTTGAATTTACTTAAAAAAAGGAAACCGGTTCCCTTAAAAGAGTTAGTATGGGGAATGAAAACTTGAGTTAGCAAAAATTAGAACATCAAGTTATTACAACTAAAGGGAACTTGATTTATTTCTAAGGTAGCCCAGGGGGGGAATCACTACACACTGATGGTGAGTGTTACTCAGAAACTGTTGGACATGCCCAGTATGCAAATAGATTGTGACAGAAGCCAATGGAAAAGAAGCTGCAACAGACTAAACTCAGTTATTATTAATTGGTTCAACTCAAAGATCTCAATTTGAATAGTACAGTATATGTGCCCATAAACTCAAAATCATTGAGTATTGTTTAGAAATATCCAATTTTATGTAAAACAGACTTAAATCATTTGAGTTTAAACAACGTATGGGTTTACAGTGTATACATCAGAGCATTTACCCCACTTTCATAAGCCAGCCAATACAGCGCACACACAGTCTACTGTATATATATATATATATATATATATATTGCTGCATGTTATCATCATATATCATATTCACTCATTATAACACTTACTAAGGCACCCATCTCCACTCATAATCAAAACCACACCTTCAGCACTATTTGGTACAACTGAGCACCAGCACAGAATCAGGGGCCTCATGTACTAAGACTTGCGTGGACTTCCTACTAAAATGTTCCGTACGCTCAGACCTGAAAAGTTCCGTACGCACAAAAAAATCCGGATTTATCAAACCGTGCGTAGGCAGAATCCCACGTACTTTCTCTTAGTACATCGCAATCAACTTGAAATCAAGCGCAACAAGTGCACGAAAACATCACACCTGCCATGACTCCTCCCTCAATTACGCAGAGTATAATGTTATAATAATAATAATAATTATTATTATTATTATTATTATTATTATTATTATTAATTATTTATAAATGAATTAATTATAAATATTAATTACCCATGTTTTAAATTGTATTATTCTAAGATGGATAATAAATGCTTTCACTTAAATGCTTTAAATGAGTTGCTTACCTAGAAGCCACACGTCACACACGTTTTTTATCCTTGTATGCTCATGGAAATCTAAAACGGCTTATAAGCCAGTCATCATCATGGGCCAAAAAACACAATGTTCACGGAAAATGCGCGCTCAATTAATTAGACCATTAGCAATATTTTCCAATAATGCCAACTCTGCATCTCCAACAACTCCAGCGCAAACTTTTATGTATTTTTATACAATCTAGGCTAAGTGGAAACACGCTGAACGATTATTTCTGTAAGCCAATGAAATTATCTGATTAATTTACTAATTTATTTTAACCAATAATGCTTACTACAATGTGTGCATAAAGGATATCTTATTAGTTGTAATTTCAATGCAAGTGTCACCAAATGACAAAAACACAATACATACGCACAAAAAACATGCGTACGCCCGAAACGAAAGTCCCGCGGAGGAACGTACTTTCTCACGTTGAAGTCAAATTTTGTACATCTGACCGTGAGCGTGAAATACAGCGTACGCTATGTTTTTGTGCGTACACACCTTTAGTACATGAGGCCCCAGGTCCAGCTGTGGAGAAGGTGCATGAGGCAGATGAGCAGCAGACACCACAGTGCAGACACCTCAGAGCTTCTGAGCAGACTGTAGACTCACACAGACTCAGTACAGTGTATGCGCAGTAGCTGACACAGTGCAGCATGGACGATAGTGACAGACGTACTCCCACGCTGTAAACACCACACCATTCACTGCCAATGGAAAATCACTTACCCAACTCTCAAGCAAACACACAGCACTCTGGATCTAAATCCTAAACAATTCCCTGCACATAGACACACACACACACACACACACATTTACACACACTTGCAGACATGATTGATGGCTTAAAATAAAAAATAAATAATAAATAAACTATTTTATCCATCTTGCTGATGATGGGCTGCAGTCTCTTCATTATTCTTCCCATTAATATCAATATTCTTTTTGGGACTACACAGCTCACAAACAGAGGAAATGATCTTTATTCACTGAGAGATAAAGCTGACCAATCATGTGTGTGAGGGGTAGTAGACAGGCCTGTCAAAATAACTTTGAATAAATTATATTATAGATGTTCAGAGAACATTTTACGCAACAGATATAGTGATAAATTAATAGCACAATAAAGTTATTATTACATAGTTTTAAAGAGCAATAAGTAGCTAACAACTTTTAATTAATAATTTTAGTTTATCTAGGGAAATTTACACAATCTGACTCTCCTTAAATGACGATTTGTTGTTTGTTGTGAAGCAAAACTTAATATTAATAGTTAATCCTGAACAGAAGCAACAGGAACAGTGAGGGTAATCTGTTTAGCTGTCCCTGTTAGTGTTGTTGTATACAGTATGTTATAATGTGAAGGGGAGTCAGATTTTGAAAGAGAGACAGAATTTGGCACAGCACTGGGTCTGACTAATGATAACAGCAATAAACGCATGCATAAAGGCAAAAAGAAACAGGAAATCAAATCTATAAATCTGATACATATCTGATGTAGGAACACATAGGAAAGTGACCAAAATCTAATTTGAAAATATCAGATTTGACATGTCCACACAACCCTGAAAAAATCGGATCTGTGTCACAAAATGTGACAATGTCGCAACAATGTGAACTTTAGTCATTGCAGTCTTTTAATGTGAACATAGCCAAAGTTATATATATTAATATATATATTTATATATATTCTTTTTGCATATAAAACCTTCTATCATAATTTTTGTACTTTGAATAAAGCCAGTTCACCCATCACTTTTGTACGATGTCACACACAACCACACACACACACACACACACACACACACACACACATCTGGAACTCCGCCATTTTCCCACACATGCTGAAGTACTCTCCTCAAAGGGATCACAAAGAAGATTTGCACTCTTCTTAAACACAAACACTCCTCTGGAATTCCTATTTTACACCACTTTACAGTAACCAACACTGTCCTCACACTCTACTCTGAAAAGAAAGGCTTGGAAAACGAGTACAAAGAGATGAGAAACTAAATTAATAATAAGCTTATCGTAACACAATACATTATACTTTAGCATGATAAGTTAAATATATAACAATTCTTTGTTACCCAACAAAAAAAAATGTGCTAGCAGTGTCAGATTATAAAACGCTGCAGCGTTTACATAAAAAACTTAAACATACATGCATAATTCTTAATTTCTTTCATTGTTAATTTACCCAGGACTAATTCTGCCCTTTATAATATATAAATCATACCAAATCACAACAGAAACATTTACCATGTTACAAATATAACATCAGAAGGGTTTAATAATTCATTAAAAGTGCTTAGTCAATATGAATAAAAACAGAACAATCATTTCACACCAAATATTTATGTTCTTACACAAATTAGGCACTTATTAATGCCTTATTATTTGCTTAATAAAGCCTTAATTAGACATTTGTAAATGATTTACTCTGTGTGTTATTAAGTGTTATTGGTGCTTAATTAGGGGTCTGTGATTGATTGAAAATTAATTCAGTTCTTTTTAGTGTCTAACTAGTGATGAACAGAAGCTCACTTTAGAATATGGTGCACATATTGGTCTATTAGTGACTTATTATTAACCCCTTATTAACTCTTATAATAAACTAAAGCATATAACATGTACCATTAGCTAATAGTTAATGCTTAATAATCTGGTTAACAGGGAGCTAACATAACTGTTTATTGTGCACTATAAGAACTAATACAGCCATTATTAATAATCATTTCCACATAGCAGACCCTAATTAATAACACATAATAAAGCCTAATATGTAGTGAGTAAATCATTTACAAATGTCTAATTAAGGCTTTATTAAGCAAATAATAAGACATTAATAAGCGTAAATTTGTGTTCCTTAAAATAAAGTGTTACCGACTCATATAGATCAAACTGCAGATAGTGTATCTGTAGTGGAAGGTAGTTTGTTCCACCATTGGGGAACTCTGTATGAGAACAGTCTGGATTGCTTTGTGTGAATGTTTGTTTGGTAAAGCGAGGCGACGTTCATTGGAGGAGCGCAGCGGCCGGGAGGTAGCGTAAGCCTTCAGGAGCGAGTGCAGGTAGGAAGGAGCTGTTCTGTCATCACCTTGTAGGCGATTGTAAGAGCTTTGAATTTGATGCGAGCATCAACTGGTAGCCAATGAAGCTCAATGAGCAGTGGGGTGACATGTGCCCGTTTTGGCTGGTTGAAGATCAGACGTGCTGCTGCATTCTGGATCATCTGGAGTGGTTTTACTACACAGGCCGGGAGGCCAGTTAGCAGGGCATTGCAGTAGTCGAGTCGTGAGATGACGACCGCTTGCACCAGGAGTTGGGTGGCCTGTTGCGTCAAGAACGGTCTAATTTTTCGGATGTTATAGAGCGCAAAGCGGCAGGACCGAGCAACTGAGGCCACATGGTGCGTGAAGGAGAGCTGGTCATCAACCAGAACACCCAGGTTCCTAGCAACCTTTGTCGGTGAGAGAGAGAGAGAGTCGATACTTATAGAGAATTTGTGTTGAAAAGATGGTTTTGCTGGTATAACCAGAAGTTCAGTCTTTGAGAGATTTAATTGAAGGTGATGCTCCTTCATCCATGAGGATATGTCAGAGAGACACTGCGATATCCGTGCAGAGATTGAGTGATCTTCAGGTGAGAACGACAGGTATAGCTGGGTGTCATCAGCAAAGCAATGGTAGGAAAATCCGTGTGAGCGGATAACCTGACCAAGAGAGGTGGTGTATATGGAGAAGAGAAGGGGTCCCATTACCGAACCTTGGGGAACCCCAGTGGATAAGGAGCGGGCTGAGGACAGCTGTCCTTGCCACGACACCTTGAACGAGCGCCCAGTGAGGTATGATCTAAACCATGACAGCACATTGTCTGCGATCCCCATGTTTAAGAGTATAGTTAGGAGAAAGTCATGGTTGACTGTGTCGAATGCGGCCGAGAGGTCCAGCAGAATGAGCACTGAGGACTGACCTGCAGCTCTGGCAGTTTTCAACGCTTCAGTCACAGACAACAGAGCCGTCTCGGTAGAGTGTCCTTTTTTGAACCCAGATTGGTTCTGGTCCAGAAGGTCATTCTGGGAGAGGAAGCCAGAGACCTGATTTAGAACTGCTCTCTCTAGTGTTTTAGAGAGAAAGGGTAGCAGTGAGACCGGTCTGTAGTTGTCAACCTGGGCGGGGTTGAGAGAAGGCTGAGAGAACATGTAGAATTAGCTAATAGTTAATGCTTAATAATCTGGTTAACAGGGTGCTCACATAACTGTTTATTGTGCACTATAAGAACTAATACAGCCATTATTAATAATCATTTCCACATAGCATAATTAAGCACCAAAAACACTTAATAACACAGAATAAAGCCTGATAAGTAGTGAATAAATCATTTACAGGCTTTATTAAGCAAATAATAAGACATTAATAAGCGCTTAATTTGTGTTCCTTTAAATAAAATGTCACCAAAACTTCTATCACATCAGAAATACATTTCAATAAACTAACAAAAGTCAGTGTATAATTCTCAAGCCCTGGATTAGTTAATGGTGTTTCTCATAAACATGAAAAGATTAATAGAAACACACAGGAACTAACAGAACAGTGGAGATGGGCAGGGCTCTATGGTCATTATCTAGTGAATGACCGGCTCTTTCAGTGTTTTCTGAACTGTCTGATATAAATCAGGCATTTTTCTCCCCTAACAAATCTCTATATCATACCAAATCACAGCAGAAACATTTACCATGCTACAAATATAACATCAGAAGGGTTTAATAATGAATTAAAAGTGCTTAATCAACATAATAAACTACTAATAAAAACAGAAAAATCACTTCACACCAATTATTTATGTTCTTACTTTCTCAAAAAACTCATAAAACGTCATAAATAAGTTTCAATAAACTGACAAAAGCCCTGGATTAGTAAATAGTGTTTCTGGTGTTTCTCATAAACATGAAAAGATTAATAGAAACACACAGGAACTAAAGGAAGTCTGAAGAGCTGCATTACCTTTAGACATCCGTAGCCGACAGTGGTGATGGGCAGGGCTCTATGGTCATTATCTAGTGAATGACCGGCTCTTTCAGTGTTTCCTGAAATGTCTGATCTTCTCTCCTTCACTCTCTCCTCCACTCTGCTTCTGTTTCTCTCCTCTCCTCCACTGCTGATGTTCTGACCCCACCCCTCCTCCTCCCCTCCCTCTCACAACAGCTGGATCATGTACTGTCTGCAGCCCAATACCCCCACCCACCCAAACCATGAGAGAATGTAAGTGCCATCAATCACACACACACACACACACACACACGGTACTCATGCATGCACAGCTGGAGAGACAACCTGCCTATGCTATGAAGAGAGAGAGAGGGAAAATAAATAAAGAGATGGAAAAAAGGGCAACAGAGAAATACTGACAGGGTACGAATAAAAGAAAAAAGGTAGGAAAGTGAAAGAAGAAAGAGAAAAGGCAAAGACACTAAGAACAGGGGTGGAAAAAGTACTGAAAAATTGTAATTAAGTAAAAGTTAAGTAAAAAGTATCTTTACTTCGCTAAAATTCTACTCAAGTAAAAGTAAAAGTACCCATCTAAAAATCTACTCGAGTAAACATAAAAAGTACTCAATTTAAAATGTACTTTGAGTAAAAGTTACATAGTTACTTTTAATTATTTGATGGAAAAAAGAAAAACAAATCATAAATTAAATTGTTTTTAATGAACTATTATTCCACATAATAATTTGGATCTTTCAGGCAGTATTTGTTCAGATCACCCCATAAAACATTTTCAAGAACAAGTGGCATAGGTTTCTATGATGCATTTTTTTCTTTACTGTTAAAAAGTTAAAAAGTTATGGTCATATAGGAGACTATAAACTGTAATTTTATTACAATTTTACAGGTCATTATTATTTTTTAACTTGCCATTGCTTGCCATTGCCTGTTATTTAACATGTTTTTTTTTAAACATTTAAGCAGATTGTTTAATGGTAAAAATACTCAACACCACATGCTTTCACAGGTTTGATGTGGAAGTTTTGAAAGCTGACAGCTCTGTCCGAAGGGACACATTTTGTATTGCATGAGGACGTTACTGCCTCGTTATTCCACGCGTGAGCATCCATGCTATTTTTTTTACTCAGTAATCAGGAGTTTTCCAATGTAGCAAAGTAAATTACTTGTGTCAAAATGTACTTAGTAAAAGTAAAATTACCTATTTTAAAAACTACTTTAAAAATGACAAATTACTCATAAAATCTACTCAATTACAGTAATTTGAGTAAATGTAATTCATTACTTTCCACCTCTGACTAAGAATGTTACTGTGGGACTAAGAGAGAGTGAAAGGGTAAGAGAAAAATAGATGAGCGAGGAAATAGCAGAAAAGAGCGATAAAAACAGAAAGAATAAGAAAGAAACAAAGAGGGAAAGAGTGAAGAAGGAGAGAGTACAGAGACAGAGAGACAGAGAAAGAAGTATAAGAAACAGAGAGAGATTAAAATAGATTAAGACAGTGAGTCGAGAAGTATTTTCCTATGTTTTATCTCACTGTATAGTTCTTTAATTTAATTGACTGCACATTGTGTAACATTAGACTTTATTTGCATCTGTGTTTTCCATTTGGGTTACTGCAATATTGGAAGTTCCCTCTGGGTTTATTACAGTGATCTATCTGCATGTCTATCTGTCTGTCTGTCTGTCTGTCTATCTAGAGCTGCAGTGGGGAAGAAAAAAAGGAAACAGGAAAAACAAAAACACAGGAAATGGGATTTTTTGTCTGTTTGTGGTGCAGTGTTGGGGTGGCACAATATTAATATCAATATTGTGAATATACTGTACAGCACTTTTGATCATTTAGTAACAATATGTGGCATCAAATATCAATATTTTTATTGAAACAAGCCCCCCACCCCCCTGTGAAACTGCCCCCAATAAATCTATATTGGCTTGTTTAGGAGTATGTTATCCTCTTCAGTAACAGAGATGATGTGAAGTTTAAAATCTTTATAGGCAAGTCTATTCAACCAGAGCTCTCTTGGCAATGTGGTCGGGCACTTACACGCCCTCATGCAAGACCAGCCAGCTGTCTGTTTGAATAGCGAGACCAAAATACTCTAAACTAAAGAGTCTGACAGAAAATGCACAAAAATGCACAAAAAGTGTGGTTTAGGCTTATGGCTACTGTGCATGTGCACATCTCCACAGCAAGAAAGGGCTTCCCCACCAGCATGCTGACTATCCTCCTCTCTCTGCACAATCAGGAAACTGATTGACCTTTTTTTTTGAAGAGTGGGACTATGGGAGCTATGATTAGAATTACGAGAAATCCCATTCATATAGAGGTCAGTGGCCTGTCTTCTCTTTAATAAGGTCTCTTGTAAAGTATCATAGAGAATTGTAGAGCAAATTATGGTGATAATTGTAATGTCTGCAGTTATGTCTAATGGAATGGTATTGAACGCACCATAGTATGGACAGTTAGTGAACGCACCACAAGAGGACGCTACGCAGAGGTGCGCAGGTGCAAAACAGTAGAACAACAAAGTGGGGCGAGAGGATAATGCTGTGTGTGTCTGTATACTGCAGAGAGCTACATTTATCAAGTAAGCCACCACCAACTCCAAATCCGGTGTCTTTGTATCTTATTTGAGAGTATAAACTTCACAATAATTTTCTAGCATGAGATGCCCTGTGATTCCCACCCCTATTAAATATATATTGTAGAAGATTATTAGATTTTATTTACTACTGTGTTTAAAATTTGCATCCTTGCATTACATAATTTTCGTAAGGATTTAATAAAATGATCTGTCTGTCTATCTATTTATTTTTGTAATCAATGTTATGCCAGTAACATTTACTAAACTGAGAGAGAGACAAAGTTGGAAGAGATTAAAAGAGACAAGAGACTAAAAGAGAGAGAGAGAGAGAGAGAGAGAGAGAGCTGCAGTGAAGAAGAAAAGAAAGAGTAAAAACAAAGACACAGGGAATGGGAATTTCCATCTGTGTTGTGGTGCAGTGTTGAGCTGACTGCTCTCTCTCATTCTCTCTCTCTCTCTCTCTCTCTCTCTCTATCACTCTCTCTCTCTCTCTCTCTTATTCCCTCTTTCTCTCAGTGTGGAGCACAGTGACGGTGGATAGGGTGGGGGTGGTGGGCTGTTAAAAGGTTCTCCCTGCTGATAGAAAAAGATTCCTCTGTGAGAGTGTGTGTCTAAGTGTGTGTGTGCATGTGTGTGTGTGTGTTGTGATAAAAGAATGAGCAAGTTAAAGAGCAGAGAGACTGCATGTGTGTGTGTGTAATGTGTGATGTGTGCACATGTGTGTGTGTGTGTGTGTACAGCAGGGGTGAGGAAAAAAGGTGTGAGACACACACGCTCAGCGTGAGAATAGCCCCCCCTCTGAAACAGCTGTAAACCACTTGAACTCCTCACCCCCAGGGCAGCACAGAGGCTGCTTATTAACCCGCGCCTTCAGGGGGCAAAGCGGCATTCCCCTCTCTCTAAACTACACTGCACACTTCATACACACCTTCACTCAGCATAACACACACACACACACACACACACACTTACAGTGAGTCACAAAGCAGAATTATAAACCATCTTGGTACTAATGAATCAAACGAATCTTTTACAACTGAGGAAAACTATTTACAAACTGCATATCAAACTTTAGGCCACTTTCAGCACTTCTGTGTGATCTTCTACTGCCCACATGATCAGCACACTGTGCATTTCAGAGCAGTGCAGGCTAGAAGACACATGCATGAAGCGGGACTGTCTAAGCATGCTGGCTTATGAACCAAAAGCTGCCGAAATTCCAGTGTAAGTGTGCAGGAAACACCAGGAGATGGCAGCAAAGTGCAACAGAGAGGGGTCTGATGTGGCTGTTTTTTTAACCCTTGTGTGGTGTTCGGGTCTGTGTGACCAGTTTTCATTTTTCATCAAATGATACTAAAAAAATATTTTTTCTAACTCAAACTCATTGGCATTGGCTCACTAAACAAATTTTCTACTCATATCTTGAGTTTAATTCATTTTCTTTTACATTTTATTAAAAAACTAATAAAAAAACAGTAGCACTTTTTAAAAGAAATGTAACATAAGAAAGGTAAAGGGCAAATATTAACCATGTAAGCTGTTTATATTGCTTGCAATTTAGGTGAAGCGAGCATGTGTAAAGCATTTTAATGTAGAATTGCTTAATTTTGCTGAATTAAATACAAGTAACAAAGTAAACGAGTAACAAAAATATGAACACCACACAAGGGTTAAAATAAGATAAGATAAGATACTTTTATTATCATTGCACAGTGTACAACAAAATTTAGCAGCAGTCTTTAAGGTGTCTGAACAAAATAAAATAAAATAAAAATAGCTCTATGTACAAATACACAATATTTACAGTGGATGTATGAAAATATATACAATATAAGTAACAAATTTACCGAATAATAAATACAGAAAGTGCGCAGTGCGTTGAAAGTTCGTTTATTAAGGTTTGTTAGTTTTATTTTTTCAGTTCCTTGGAAGTGGTCTGATAGTGTGTGTGCGTTTTGCAGTGTTCAGTACCCGTACAGTACTGGGGTAAAAACTGTTTTTCAGTCTTCTGTCAGGCTTTTAATGGATTTTTTTACTCATTGTTGCCCATACTAATCGTTATTAGCCAGCACCGGTGTTGTGCTGAATTTGGACACCCCAGCAGAATCTGACTTCTATTTGAATGCTCATGCATCAATAAAATTTTGGGCAATATGGCTCTAAAAAAGCTATAAAATAATATCACAATATATATATATATATATTTTTTTTGTGAGATAAGAATGTTTTTGGCGATATGATAAAACATAGTTTTAGAAGACAGCAACTAATAATAATAATAATAATAATAATATTGTAATAAAAAAAGAAATATTAAAAATAAATTAACGTAGCAGCAAAAATCTACCACAGAACTGAATGGGAAAAAAGTGCATGGGAATGACATACAAAAAATAATTTACAGTAAATAAATTACAGCAAAGTAATTACAGAAAATAGCTAAACAAATATAAAATAGACTGCTTTAAACAATATCGCAATATAAGGATGGAATATATATTTTTTATTGTCTCTGAATTTTTAGCAATATTGTTAAATATGATACACTGCAGTATAGGCACAACAGAATACACTATGTTGTGTCCTGTTTATTAATAGCTATTAATATTAAGATTCTTTCACAATAAACAACTTAACGTTGCTTAAGGGGAGTCCATCACTTAGAGACAGGTCACTGCCACTGTAATCGTTCACTCATTATTTAATTGAGGCTATTGTAGTGCTATAAGCAAAGAAAGGTACAATTATTTCACTAAACTTTATTTACCGTTAGGGGTGTGCCATTTTATATTGTATGCAATAACATCAGCAACATTTTAAAATATTGTGAATTATATTATACATACCCTAAAATATAGTGCCATTTTACCCACCCCTAATTATCATATCAGGGTACTACTTTTTTTTGCTGTTTTTAGTAAAAGAAAAAATCACACTGTTCTCATTTCCCATTATATATCTACTAGACAGAGAATATATCTGTACAGTATTATTTATTTTACTTTAATCCTGGATATATCGAGATATATGTAGTGCATTATTAGTTTCTCAGGATGAGGTGTAGGGAAGACGTGGAGGCGGACGTAAACGCAGGTAAGAAATTAATAATTTATTAAATAAATAACCAATAACCAAACAAACCAGAGAACATAAACTAAACCAACCAGAGATAATAAAAAAATAAATAAACAGGGAATATACACAAGGAAATAAACTATAAACGTGAAAACAAGAAATAAACGAGAAACAAGGGACTAAGGCTATAGAAGACAAGGAAACACTGAGAGAAGCTATGGAACACTGAGAGAGACAAACAACAGGGGTAAGTGCAAAGACCAACGAAGACAAAGTGCCACAGGAAGACTATGAATAGGAACAGGAAACAATGAACACCTGGGGAAGGGCGGAGCTACAAATGAGACACGTGGTGGAAAACTACTGAGACAGGAGACACAGAGGGGCACAGGTCACGTGGGAATAACAAACAGGCACGAGAACAGACAGAAAACAGGGCGAGGAGGTGACAGTTTCATGACATTCTGTTACAAATCTGATAAAAATCTTGTATTTTTTAATATCTCAGGGGTGTGCCATATTATATCATATGCAATAATAAAATACATTTTTCATTTTGTTGCAGTAGTTTATTCTTAAAATAACTTTCAGTGTTTTGTCATATTGCCAAGAGTATTGTTATCATGAAATTACCATGAAATATCGTGATATTATTTTAGGGCCATATCGCCCACCTCTAATTACTGTATTTATTAACTTTATTTTGAGCAAATGTTGTATCTTTCCACAAAGGCACAGTGAAAGGTTGTTAAATGTTCCTAAAGTCTGTTCTTTTTTTACCATCTAATCATCCCTAAAATGTTTTGGTGATGAACACTGACTGCATTTACTTTGTTCTGTTTGACTGTAAATGATTGATCAGATCTAGGCACACCTGTACACTTAATTTAGTGTACCTGATTCTGCAACAGCTTCTACCCCCAAGCCATCAGACTCCTCAACTGCAGAGACTGAACTGATGGTTTTTCTGTACATGCACACACACTCTTACCCCACTTACCCCAGAAAATGGAAAGCACTAAAAACCCTACTACCTCACTGGACTCTATTGCACACTGTGTAATAGAGTAATTACTACCTCACTGGTCTTTTTTGCACACTGCATAATTTGCACACTGTCTTGTTATTTATTATTCTTTGTCTGTATGGTGTTGTATTGTCTGTCTGCACTTTTGTACTGTTGCACTATTGTTCTGTCTACACTGTGTTTATGTGCACCATGGTCCCTGGAGGAACGTTGTTTGGTTTCACTGTGTACTCTGTATATAGCTGAAATGACAATAAAAACCACTTTGACTTTGACTTTGAAGTATAGCAACACTTAAATATCAGAATATAATAAAAAACAGATAGGCGGCAGCTGTGAACCTGTCTTTTTCAGGACAAACCCTCGTGCCAAACACCATATCCACTGTTGAGCAACAGCACACATGCCACAGCAGCTAATAAAGCCGAGACGAATCCTCATGCACGCTCACAGCTGAGGAATCTACAAGACGCAGATATGCACACACCGTCTGATATAAGCAGGGATGGCCACTGTTATAAAAATATACATATTTATCATGATAACTGTAGTATTATGTGATGTGTTATTATTTTACAATATATTTTTCAATTCGCTTAAATATACTCAAGGAGTAATTTCATTTTAAACACACTTTTTGCCAGTGCAGATCCTGTGTTTATGCTGCATTCATACCATCTCATCCTACGTTATTTTGAATCTAAAAAACAGTTATATAAAAAGTTTACTTTGCTCACAGTAGTGCTGGGTGATTTTCACGATTAATTCGGTTAATTCGAATTACAGATTTAATGTCATTTTTCAAAATGAAGTAATCGCGATTTTACATACAGACATTTTATCTTTTTTTTAATCTAAAATAATCAAAAACGCTACTCATTTCTGAAGTGTTTATCCGTCATACCCTGGTTACAGACATCTCCCACAGACTAATGCATATTGCGCATATTTTCTAACCATTCTGCTCAGTCTGAGCACTGAGCTCGTACCGAAAAAAGTTCCAGCACTTTCGACACAAACATCCAATGGGATGAAGCCTATCTTTAGCTAGAAATAAATTCTACTGTTTGTAAAAACTGCAGCATTATCGCTCTCCAGTGAGGATCCGTGATTAATTATGGAGATAAATAATAATCTCTCCTTCGAAGTTTCTTCTGTGACTCATTTAGTGCATTATTTCTCAATTTTCAGGCGCAAAGTCATGTTCTGAAATATAATCCAGTGTCTGTCAATGTGAATAATTCACTCAATGAGTCGACTCAACCCAAAGTGTCTGAACACCAAACACCATTTTTTTACAGGTAAACCCACTTGGTACCACTTTAAAATAAGACTACCTTTAAAAAGGGTTTATAAATGGTTTACAATTAGTTTATTAATGGTTACTAATTAGGTTGTAAATGCCTTAAAAATCATTAATAATCAGTTATAACACATATGTAGAAAGGGCAACAATGACCTGTTGTTTGTCAAATAGTGAACCCACAGCCATCTATATTGGTGCCCTTTCTACGTATGTGTTATAACTGATTATTAATGAGTTTTACGGTATTTACAACCTAGTTAGCAACCATTAATAAACTAATTGTAAACCATTTATAAACCCTTTATAAAGGTAGTCTTATTTTAAAGTGGTACCACCCACTTTTGAACCATTTCTTTGTCATTTGTAGTTTGATTGTTTGAAGACTTAACTTCACCCCCACACACACACACCCACTCAGCACACAGAGACTGAAATGTCTTTATTCCTTTCAGCAATATTTGCTGCCACTCTCAAAAACTATAAACTCTCTACCTCAGTAACTGCTGTGATTATATATGTTCTATATGTTACAGTATGTTACACATCTCTGCACCTTATCCTCACTATACACTTTATTATACCGTATCAGTACTGCACTGTCCTGTCTTTTAAATTGTCTCGTCTTTTGTATTTATTGTATTTATTGTTATTTAGTGTTATAGTTTTATGCTGCACTGTTGTCACTCCTGCACTTTATGTTGTCTATTGCTTGTTGTTCTATGTTGCACCATGGTTCCAGAGGAACGTAATTTCATTACACTGTGTACCTGTACTCAGATGTACTGACAATAAAAGCCTCTTGACTTGACTTGAGTTTTTAAGGCCATAATCGCACAGCACTAGCTTTCAGGTTCCAGACTAAGTGAACCCTGTGCACACTTTTAAATCAGTAATTAAATAAATGTTAAACCACCGGTCTGACAACAAGGGCAGTGTTAATCTGTAGTAAATCAGAAGAGTGAAGAAGCTAGTGAGCCTTACATTAGTTAGCAGAAGAACAAATCCAGCCTGGCTAACTTAAACCATTATAATAAATCTCCAGGCACATGGAAAGCTGAAATGAATGCCTTTTCTTATAGTTTTGGATCTTGAGCCCATTTGCTAAGCTAGCATTTGCTTAGCTAACTCAGCTACAGATAAACATAGCATTAAACAGCCCAGAGCAGCTGCTATTGCTAACTGCTAAGCTAACGATAAGTGTTAACTATAAAAACTTGTGACTAATGTCGGGAGCAACAAAAAGGCTAAATGACACTCATCGAGATTCTGTTGTGTTTGGATGTGTATTCAGCTAGCTACCCAGCTAACAATTTTTAGTTAGAAAAATAATTTACTAAACTAAAATAAAATAAACTAAACCGAGCATTCTTAGAACATTTAATCTTTCAATGTGGACGTTCTTAGAATGTTTTTATATATATATATATATATATATATATATATATTTTGTAACATTTGCCGTAATTAAAAAATATATATATATTTCTAATTTTTCCCAATAATTACCCAACCCACTCATTAGGACTCCCCCTATCACTAGTGTTGCCCCAACACACCAGGAGGGTGAAGACTAACACATGCTTCCTCTGATACATGTGAAGTCAGCCACCGCTTCTTCTCGAGCTGCTGCTGATGCTGTAGCATTACCGAGCAGCATCACAGCGCTAACGCTCGGAGGCAAGCACAGAGACTCGGTTCTGATACATCAGCTCACAGACGCCCTGTGCTGCAGACATCACCCTAGGAGTGATGTGGGGAGAGAGCGCCATCTACTGTACCCACCCGGAGGGAGCAGGGCCAATTGTGCTCCCTCTGAGCGCCGGCAGCTTGATGGTAAAGCTGCATGAGCGGGGGTTCAAACCTGAGACCTCCCGCTCATAGTGGCAGCGCTTTAGACCGCTGGACCCCTCAGCGCCCTGTAATGTCACTTTTGTCAGTGGTTTCATTTTTAGTTTTGAGAAAATTTCTTTTAAAGTTTCCATAATAGTTTCCTCTAGCAGAGAAGTCAGAACCATTCTAATAATGTTGTGATGCAAAACACAGCTTTTTACAATTTTCTTAGAACATTATTTCTGTAGAGTTACAGGCTAAACTTTCTGAAACCTTTTTACAACACTGCTAAATTTTCTCATGACATTCTCTAATAGCTGCATAGATATAGATACGTTATTTAACAGTAAACATCCCTGCACAGAATGTGTCCAAGATAATGAGGCTCAAAACACACATCTCAGAGCATAAATTGGGTGATTTGAGGTGTGTTTGACTGTTACTGACACATATAAGTAATGTTAACACTTTTCCATGCCTAGAGTATTAAATCAGTGAACAAACCTGCAAGACAAGTCTGGAAAGAAAAGCATTTGTATTTAAACTGTATTTAATGTTTTTGCTTCAGGCAACATATTCATAATCATGTATCTTTGTGAATTAACTTTTATTTAAAAGTTTTCAGAAATGCCTGGTTTTGGTTAACCCTGAAAGCATTTCTGAAATGAAGCATTTCACCTCAAACCACTCTAAATTACTTTGTTTGCATGCTTTCCATTTAATTATGTGGGAATGGAGCTAAATTTGTGGAATTCACCTTTTAAATGACACTCAATAATTGCAAGTTTTGCAAATTATAAAGAGGAAAAAAAATCAACTAAACAAATCCCAGAAAAAAACTTAACATGTATCATGTTTTATTAAGTTTTCTTTAAATATTAGGCAGAATTATTGTGACATTTCTCACAGCCCTAAATGATACACACAATTTACTGTTGTTTTATGACTAGATTATACATACTGCAGTCTCTAGTGTAACTAGTGTTCATGCTGAATTTTGACATGCAAACTTGAGATAAACAAAAAATTCCTGTCATTTCTAACAAATATTTCCTCGTGTTGTATTTCATCCACATGCCTCACAGCTGCCTGTCTGACTGACCGATTTAAACTACGCATTCTTCACACCAGAAATACGGCAGATGTACTAGCACAGGAGATCTAATGACTAGGGGTGTCATGATTTCGATATTTCATCGAAATCGATCGAAATTATGTCATGGTCTCGAGCCTCGAAGTCAAAAAGAGGATGGACGATCCCTCCCTCTAAGCTACGCAAACGGTGCAGCACACTGTAGCGACGCCGCGGACATTGTGACTGCTGAAAGAGCAGCTCTTTCTCCAGAGAATGTGGACATTCTCATCTTCTTAAAGAAAAACTTAAAGAAAATATAAAAATAACAGTTGTTTTGTCTAGACTCAAATATGTTAATAGTTTTGGTACCTTAAGGAGCATCTTTCTCTCAGATAAAGTTAATAATATATCTTTATTAAAGAACAAAACTTCTCATTCTCAGGGACCGAAAAAGTCTTAAAGTCTTATTTTTCATGTTTAACTGTTATAGTAGGATAGAGTTCAGTTTGTTAAGGCTCTAATTGTTCTATTATTTTGTACATGACTGTTCCTGTATTTTTTATTATTTATTTTGTTATGTTGCACATTGCTGTTTTAATAGTGCACACTGCTGCTACCAAAAAAAGCCACTAGATGGCATTACATATATATCTTAATTAAATTATTTAAATTTGACCATTAGTGCCTAATGTGGTGTATTACAGATCACTTGTATCACTTTGCATCACTTATATCAAGCCCACCTTTTGAAATAAGATTATGTACATTTGATTAATCAAACCAATGACTGACCATAGACTAATCTAAAACTGGCATAGGCCTCTCTGCTGTAAAAAGAAGAAAAAAGAAAATCGAGAATCGAATCGAATTGAATCGTGACCCTAAAATAAATTGACCCGGAAATAAAATTGAATCAAGGATTTAAGGAATCGTGACTAATGTGACCCCTACTAATGACAGATATAAAAAATGACAGTTTCCTGTAAACTTCACTTATGTAGTGAAAATGTAGAACAAATGAACCTTTATGTGGACATGTGCATTAACAGATCTGATTAAGGGCATAATTAGGCATTAGTGTTTTTCTGCAGAAGGATTTCCTTGAATGGGCCTCATTATCTGAAATGTAATAGAATCTACTTCAATAAAAAGACTATGATTATAGTGCATTACATCATAACATCAGAATGACTAATTCTACAAATCCACTCTAACTGACATTCTCTTTGGATAATGCAGCACTCTGATCCCAAGCTACAGAGAGAGCAAGCTACAGCAAGGACAGACATGTCCTCCGGTTTCCAAATCCCGCAGGAGTACACACAGCACTGTAGACGCACTCCTACAGACACCCTGATGCCAATCAATATCCAACACTTACCCTGCGTTCACACTGGAACGCGGCGAGTCACTTGTGTCGCCCAGCGTTTGTCGCTTGTGGGCGTGTCAAGCTCAACGCTCGCGTTTATCATGGTCCAGCCTCCGACAAGAAAAAAGGCACAAAAAAGGAATCACTTGGCCACTTTATTCTCCAGCTATAACTCCCAAACTTGCTGGACTCTTGTGCGTTTCTGTGATTTCCCTGCGCTGGAAACGCAGCCGTTTCCACAGACTGATGTGGGTCCACCCCGTTCAACAGAATGAACCGGGAAAGAAACTAGAAATTCAGAGAGCAGGAGCTTGAGGACGTCGAACCGCCTTGTTTGTGATTGGTCCAAAGAAAAGCTAGGAGCCAATCGGGTTAGAATGTCGCTTCACCGCGTCATAACTCATTTGCATAAAGTTGAGAAAAAATCATCTCCGTGTCGCTTGTCGCTCTGTCGCTCTGTCGCTTTGTCGCCTCTCGCGTGTCGCGGCGACAAATCGCGCCCTGCCATAGGAAATGAATGGTCGCCTGTCGCTTTGTTGCTTTCCAGTGTGAACGCAGGGTTACTCCAAAGCACAAACCATAAAATGGACCTCCAAAACACCTGAAGGCCCTTTCATGCCCATTTTTTATGCCAAATGTATTATTTTCTCCCTAAATTGAAAGGGATGATTAGGATTCCTCCTAATCAGTAATACTAAAAACAGTAGGAGGCTGAAGACTGAGACATGCCTCCTCTGATACATGTGAAGTCAGCCACCACCTGTCTTCTTACTGCCGCTGATGCAGCATCACTGGGTAACTAGGAAAGCGCTGCACACCAGCTCTAATACAACAGCTAACAGATGTTAGATGATAAAAAACTCAATAGCTCTCATAAATGTTCACTCTTTCTTTTTCTCTTTTATAGTCCACCTCCACACAAGTGCTAATTAGTGAGGAAAGCCGTAATTTGCAGGTCTTTGTGAACATGAACAGACTAGGATGGTCCATAAAGTCACTGTAAAGAATCACGTTCATTCCCCCGGTCTTCAGACTCTGCTTGTTGTATATTTTCTCAGTTTCACATTTTTATATTTAGGTGTCATGAAGTCATGAAGTACTAATACATTGTTACCATACCTAGGTAGTCATTTTGGTATACCAAAATCTATCTTAACTGGAGACATATTTTTTTAGACCTACTAATTTTAATATATATATTTAATATATTTCTCACCTTTTTTTATCTATTATTTATTTGATATTTATTCACTGTTACTCTTTGTGCAACAATACTGGTCCACCCTACCCTAATCATATCTCTATGCACTAGATGAATATACTTTTTTCTTACTATATATAACTTTTTAAGTATCTTTATATATTTTCCTGCAATAGTTTTTTGTATATATAGATTTATCATTATTTGTTTATACCTTTTCCTGACCTGTTTCTCTGTCCTTTCCTCTGCACTGCTGGCTTTTAGAAAAATGTGTTTGAAAAGGGGAGGAAGTACTTTGAGTAGTAAGGTAAAAAAGCTTGAGTTGATACTTTTTAAACTCTAGTATCTATACTCTTCCTAAATAATGAGTAGGAATACTTTTGATAGCTTTGACTTTAACAAATCCAACAATAAAAACAAAAATCAACAGGTTCCAAACACAAGAAAAGACATGCAATGCAGTCCACGACAGCATTAATATGTATATATTTGATGTGTGGTGTAGCGCTGGGCGATATGGGAAAAATCATGTATCACGATATGGAAGTTTTTATATCACGATAACGATATATATCGTGATATACCACATTTATATAAATAAATTATAAATAAATTAACAAACATGAAAATGAGGGTATTCAATCTGTAGTTTCTAGGATTAATGGGTGCGCGGCTCGTAGAGATTTGGCGCTTCTTGCAAGTCAGACAACAGTGTCAGCATATAAATCACCTGCGTTTTCCTACAGGACAAACCATTCAAACATGCAGATGAGCTCTCTGCACCCGATTAAAAAATTACACAGTGTCTGTATGGCATAAAAAAGTTAGATACAGCTATTAAATGAATAAATCAACATTCATTTAAAAGACCAGTGAGATGTTCTGTATGCTAAATAACAAAGAAGGCAACAACAAGCTAAGAAGCTAATAAGCTAATAACAGCATTTAATAAAAACAGAAAAATAGATATGAAATAGGAAAATAACCAACTAAACTAAACTAAGCTCAAAATGCTAAAAGAAATATAATCTAACGAATTCTAAAAGATCAAAACGAAATTTTGAACACTCAAAGCAGCAGCTTAAAGACAGAATATAAAGCTTTAGCAGCGCTATGAGACGCAGCACCTATAGAACAGAAGGATCAGCGGCAGCATGGCGGTTCTAGTGAAATAAATGAAAGAAAACCATGATAGAAACCCAACCCTAACGCCAATACATTTTATCGTAGCCTACTTTATAAATCTGCATGAATAATTGATGAAATTACTGTAGAAACGATAGAGACGATAGAAGGTAAGTAACACAATAGACACTTTTCGTGTCTTAACATCCTGAGACCCAGACGTTTGCTTGTAGTTTTTCCAATGTCCACATATGAAGACATTAATTTATTTATTTCAGTAATTCTTAGTCCTTAGTCCAAAAACAAAATAAGTATATAAACTAGTTTCAAACATAAAATGTGAAAGGAATTTTAACCTGGCCCATGTTTCTGTCTGGACTGGCTGTAGAAACTTTTGACTGGGATTCCCGCCAACGTGTCTTAAATCAGTTGAGTGTAATGTTGTCATGTAATTAAATGTAATATAATATGAAATATAATGTCCCCATATGAGGACACAGGGTCACAGGAGGTTAAATGTCGTCCCCACGATATTTATCAACATATCGCACAGCACTAGTGTGGTGTTTTGTTTTGTTTTTTTGGTCCAAAAATAAATGAGCCTGGATATAAAAGGGTCTGAGCGCCTGAACTGCACAGAAGAACTAAAGTAGACCGCTGCTGCCTTGCCTCGCATCTCACCTCGGCCATTTTTTTGCCACATGGTCTCTGTTATGTGCAAACATAAGAAACTCATGTGTAATGCTCTCATAAGACTAAGGGCGTTTTCACACCAGCACTATTTGGTCCGGTTGAAACGAACTCTGGTCCGTTTGTAACTTTAGTGTGGTTCCATTGAGCAGGTGTGAAAACAGTAATCGCACTCGGGTGCGGATCAAAAGAACCGGACCGAGACCAGCTAGAGGAGGTGGTCTCGGTCCGGTACCAAACGAACTCTGGAGCTCTGGTTCGCTTGTGGTGAGAACGTGATCCGGTCTCGATCGGATCCAGCTATTAAATATAAGCCATTTGTGTTGTTAAGAATTAACAAAGTTTTGGGATATGAACCACGCCTCAGGTTCCCTAGCTCCTCCCCCTGGTCCTATATATATATATATATACCTCCCAGGTGCTCCTCACCTACGTGACTTTCGACCTCGCACGTGACTTTCGACCTCGCACGACAGCACCTGCTGATCTCGCCGCCCTGGGCCTTGATCTGGTTGCCTCGGATTTCGAGCTGTTCTCTGACCGCTCATCCTCTGCCGCTCTCATCTCACTCCAGGCTGCGCTCCGTGGTCTCCTCGACTCGGCTCACCTGATACCCTGCCCAGCACGTTACCTGCCTGACTCGTCACGCTGATTCCACGCCTCAGCACTGGCGCAAGCTAAAGCTACGAGTCAGTTCCCGGTTCGGAGCATCGGATCTTTTGATTCAGCGCAAGCTAAAGCTACTCGATCCAGCTCGTCAGACGCCCGGCCCAGCACGTTACCTGCCCAACTCGACACGCTGATTACACGCCTCAGCACCGGCGCTAACTAAAGCTACGAGTCAGTTCCCGGTTCGGAGCATCGGATCTTTCGATTCAGCGCAAGCTAAAGCTACTCGACGCAGCGAGTCGGTTCCCGGTTCGGAGAATCGGATCTTTCGATTCAGCGCAAGCTAAAGCTACTCGACCCAGCGAGTCGGTTCCCGGTTCGGAGCATCGGATCTTTCGATTCAGTGCAAGCTAAAGCTACTCGACCCAGCGAGTCGGTTCCCGGTTCGGGGCATCGGATCTTTTGATTCAGCGCAAGCTAAAGCTACTCGACCCAGCGAGTCGGTTCCCGGCTCGGAGCACCGGATCTTTTGATTCAGCGCAAGCTAAACTACTCGATCCAGCTCGTCTGATGCCCGGCCCAGAACGTAACCTGCCTGACTCGCTGATTCTACGCCTCAGCACCAGCGCCAGCTATTCTGCTCGACACAGCGAATCAGTTCCCAGACAGCGCGACCACCCTCCCTCCCTCCCTGCCGGTGAGGCCGATCTAATATCTCGAATTAATACATGGTTCCCTCAGTTTGATCTATTGTTCTTGATTTACTCGATTGTTCCCTCTATTTATATCGGTTTCCTCTATTTTATTATTTACTCTATTCATTGTTCCCTTAATTCATTCAATGTTCCCTATTATTAATTCACTGTTCCTTCGTTCAATCAATTTATTGTTCCCTCTATTTAATTATTGTTCTCTCTAGCATTCCGTCGAACTGTTTGCCTGTTCAGCATTATGTATTATTCCCTCTATGTAATTTACTGTTCCCTCTATTTATTTAATTGTTCCCTCAATCCATTTCACCATTCCCTAGATCTATTTCACTGTTAGATTTAAGTTATTGTTCCCTCTTTTTATTCATCGCTCCCTCGATTTATTGACCTTTTCCTCGATCTGTTTCACCGCTAGATTTAAGTTATTGTTCCCTCTATTCATCGTTCCCTCGATTTATTAATCATTCCCTCGATCTGCTTCTCAGCTAGATTTAAGTTGTTGTCCCCTCTATTTACTCATCGTTCCCTCAATTTATTAATCGTTTCCTCGATTTATTTATCATTCCCTCAATCTATTTCATCACTGGATTTTATTTATTGTTCCCTCTTCATTGTCCCCTCGATTTATTAATCATTCCCTCAATCCATTTCCCTGCTAGTTTAATTGTGTTCCCTCTATTTATTCACCGTTCCCTCAATTTATTAATCATTCCCTCGATCTATTTTACAGTTCGATTCAATTTGTTTCCTCTATTTAATTAATCATTTCACTCTATTCATTGTTCCCTCGATCCATTTCACCATTTCCCTTGGTCTATTTCACTGTTCCTTCGTTCCGTTTCCCCGTTCTAGTTCCCTCGTTCCCTGGTTCCCCTTGTTCCCTGGTTCCCCTGTTCCCTCGTTCCCCCGTTCCCTCATTCCCCTGTTCCTTCATTCCCCTGTTCCCTGGTTCCCTCGTTCCCCTTGTTCCTTGGTTCCCTAGTTCCCTTATTCCCCTGTTCCCTCGTTCCCCTCTTCCCTAGTTCCCTCGTTACGTTCCCTAGTTCCCTCGTTACGTTCCCCTGTTCCCTCGTTCCCCTTGTTCCCTCGTTCCCCTGTTCCCTAGTTCCCCTGTTCCCTAGTTCCCCTGTTCCCTTGTTACGTTCCCCTGTTCCCTTGTTACGTTCCCCTGTTCCCTCGTTACGTTCCCCTGTTCCCTCGTTACGTTCCCCTGTTCCCTCGTTCCCCTTGTTCCCCCTGTTCCCTCGTTCCCCTTGTTCCCCCTGTTCCCTCGTTCCCCTGTTCCCTAGTTCCCCTGTTCCCTAGTTCCCCTGTTCCCTCGTTACGTTCCCCTGTTCCCTCGTTACGTTCCCCTGTTCCCTCGTTACGTTCCCCTGTTCCCTCGTTACGTTCCCCTGTTCCCTCGTTACGTTCCCCTGTTCCCTCGTTACGTTCCCCAGTTCCCTCGTTACGTTCCCTAGTTCCCTCGTTACGTTCCCCTTGTTCCCCCATTCCCTAGTTCCCCCGTTCCCTAGTTCCCCTGTTCCCTCGTTACGTTCCCCTGTTCCCTCGTTACGTTCCCCTGTTCCCCTGTTCCCTTTTCCCTAGTTCCCTCGTTACGTTCCCCTGTTCCCTCGTTCCCCTGTTCCCTCCCCCTGTTCCCTCGTTCTCCTGTTCCCTCATTCCCTAGTTCCCTCGTTACGTTCCCCTGTTCCCTCGTTACGTTCCCCTGTTCCCTCGTTACGTTCCCCTGTTCTCTCGTTACGTTCCCCTGTTCCCTTTTCCCTAGTTCCCTCGTTACGTTCCCCTGTTCCCTCGTTTCCCTGTTCCCTCCCCCTGTTCCCTCGTTCCCCTGTTCCCTCATTCCCTAGTTCCCTCGTTACGTTCCCCTGTTCCCTCGTTACGTTCCCCTGTTCCCTCGTTACGTTCCCCTGTTCCCTCGTTACGTTCCCCTGTTCCCTCGTTACGTTCCCCTGTTCCCTCGTTACGTTCCCCAGTTCCCTCGTTACGTTCCCCAGTTCCCTCGTTACGTTCCCCTTGTTCCCCCGTTCCCTAGTTCCCCCGTTCCCTAGTTCCCCTGTTCCCTTGTTACGTTCCCCTGTTCCCTCGTTACGTTCCCCTGTTCCCTCGTTACGTTCCCCTGTTCCCTCGTTACGTTCCCCTGTTCCCTCGTTACGTTCCCCTGTTCCCCTGTTCCCTTTTCCCTAGTTCCCTCGTTACGTTCCCCTGTTCCCTCGTTCCCCTGTTCCCTCCCCCTGTTCCCTCATTCCCTAGTTCCCTCGTTACGTTCCCCTGTTCCCTCGTTACGTTCCCCTGTTCCCTCGTTACGTTCCCCCGTTCCCTCGTTACGTTCCCCCATTTGTTACGTTCCCCTGTTCCCTCGTTCCGTTCCCTCATTCCGTTCCCTCGTTCCCCAGTTCCCTCGTTCCCCCTCGTTCCCCAGTTCCCTCGTTCCCCCGAGTTCCCCAGTTTCCGAGTTCCCCAGTTTCCGAGTTCCCCAGTTTCCGAGTTCCCCAGTTTCCGAGTTCCCCTGTTCCCTCAATCCGTTCCCCTGTTCCCTTGATCCATTCCGCGACGGCTCTTTTCTAATTCCTCGATTCTGTTGTTTCCTCAGTTCTTTTTTCAGTTCCCTCAATCCCTGCAAGCGAGGCGGACCCCTGCGCCCGGCCATACTAACGCGCTGAATTCTTCAGTCGTCACTTCTCTCCGCCTGCTGGTTGAAGTCCCTCTAGTGTCCGCGTTCTTCGTCCGGGCGCCCCTGTCTGCTGTGATGACCTTCGGTCCTGCCTGTTGCTCTTTTGGGGACTAAGCTGGACTCTCTCTACTTCAGGCTTCTCTTCTTTGATTTCAGAACAATCCTGTCTTCCAAGCTGCACGCGACATCATGCAGGACCCATCATCAGTTGCAGGCCCATTATTGGTTCCCACGTAATGAACTGTGGAAGCGTGGAAATCCAGGGAACTAACTCTTCAAACAATATCAGACTGTTTAACTCTGTCAAATCAGTACTGCTGTACGGAGCAGAAATTTGAAGGACAACAGTGCCAACAATGAAGAGAGTGCAGACATTCATTAATTCATGTCTGCACAATATTCTCCAGATCCACTGGCCAAACATCATCAGCAATCAGGATCTGTGGTAGAAACAAACCAACTTCCTACAAGAAGAAGAGTTCCAGAAAGGTGTTGGAGATGGATCGGACTCAGTCTTCGGAAGCCTGCCTCCAACATCACTAAGCAAGCACTGACCTGGAACCCAGGGAGAAAGAAGTAGAGGAAGGCCCAGAAACATGTCGCGTAGGGATCTGGATGCGGACTTAAGCGGATGTGGTACACCTGGAGTCAAGTAGGACAAAGGCCCAGGATCGGGATGCCTGGCGAAATCTTGTTGAGGGCGTATGCCCCAGAAGGGGCGAACAGACCTGACAAAGTAAAGAACAGACTTCAGGCCAAAAGGGGACAATCAGTCCACCTTAAACTTCATGAGATCAACCCCTATTCTCAGCCGATTGGCCTTCTACCCAGTTGGGAGCAAGTGTCATACCCTAGACGTTGATTTAGATTTTCATGGTTGTCACATTCCCTTGTCAAGAGAAGATAACTCACCCGGCCACAAACCTGTCGAACTAGCCATTAAGTCAAACATTATACTGGTTTTCAAATCGTATCACGAGGACGATGCTGACTCTGCATGCCATCTACTATTAAGACTTTTCACTCAAACCACCCAAAACACCGTTCAAGATCTTATGAAGTTCTGCTGAAGACCCCAGACTCTCACTTTCGCTTACCTCACTTTCAGTTCAGATTCGGCTGCCGGTCCTCACACTTCGTCTTTTTGGGGGGATTTGGCTTGAGAACCGTCCCAAGCTGTTCTGAACTGTACCCCAAGTATCATCATCACAGTTCCCCTCCCCGCATGGTGTAGGCGGGGTTCATTATAGCAAAGTGTTGTTAAGAATTAACAAAGTTTTGGGATATGAACCACGCCTCAGGTTCCCTAGCTCCTCCCCCTGGTCCTATATATATATATATATACCTCCCAGGTGCTCCTCACCTACGTGACTTTCGACCTCGCACCCGCCTCCACCCCATCACCACCCTCATCTTAATCTCTTACCTAGCTGCGGGGGGGATTTGGCTTGAGAACCGTCCCAAGCTGTTCTGAACTGTACCCCAAGTATCATCATCACAGTTCCCCTCCCCGCATGGTGTAGGCGGGGTTCATTATAGCAAAATTAGAGCTAAACTGCTGATAAAGCAAGCACAGTTTAAACTGATATATTAGCCAGATAACGCTAATTGCCACAGCTGTGAACAAACACTGTGTCCATGCACGCTCCGTCTGCGCTGCGTTCACTGCTCACAGCCGCGTGACTCTGTTTATTATGTATAAATCTGTGCTGCACGTAGAAACACTGTGTTTGAAAGTGCAGTGTTTCAGCGTTCAGTGTTAAAGCACAGATATTTGCGCTGGAACACAAAATCTTCTCGCTGTATTTACTTTTTTCGTATATTTATATTTAACGTACTCCCGTGTCAGACAGCTCTGACCAATCAGAGGACACAGGCTGCTCTCGTGGTTTATTGATGCGCATTTTGGGGCATTTACATTTATGCCTATGTGAAGTCTTCAGACTCAGACCCCTCTCTGAGAAAACATCCAAGCTTCAGCACAAAGTGAAAAGCCTGAGTAATGCGTCATCTGTGACCCACAAAAATAAAAAATCCAAAAATAAGAGCACAACTGAATCCTGCAGCAGCTGCCACTGCACCTGCACCATGTCAGATGGCTGGTTCCTCAAGGACACCTGGGAACTGTAGTCCAAACAGACCTCAGGCAGCGACGGGTGAGCCAGACTCAAGGCCGGGACCCTTTTAGCTGCTGACAGCACTGATTCTCGACCCTGTCTTCAGGGTCCACCAGGCAGACCACACTCACTTCAGCTACAGCCTAGACCCAACACAGCTGAACACAGCTGAACACAGCTGAACTGAGAAAAAAGATCACTTTACTGATCATTTAAAATAATTAATTTGACACAATTTGAAGCAGACAGTCCTTTACATTGCGCTCCATTTTTTTAACTTAAAAAATATATATGAGAGATATACAAAAAAAATTAACATTTGCTAAGAAAAATGTTTTATTTTCCCCCTTTCTAGTAAAATGCACATTTTGGTGATATAAGATTTTTGCTGACAATGATAATATATATTATTAACTGATACTGGTTTACAGAATCTTCTAAACCTTTAAATAGTTAAACAAATTGTGTATCGATTACATTTCGATTTTTTAGAATTCTGAATTTTAATGATTTTAGTATGATACCAAATTGTATAAAAATAGTAATATATAAATGGACAACAAACATTACACTAATACATATGACTGAGTGTTATAGTGTTATAGTGTTATAGTGCCGAAATTAGATATCAGCAATATTAAATTTTGAGAAGCAAGTTTTTTTTCCATCTTTGCTGAGGGTCTTTTTTGAGTATGACACTGTCTGACAAATAGTGGGTTGCTTGACTGATCAAAATCTAATAATTTAATGTTTTCTAGAGGCCTCTTTAGCTGAATTAAACATTAAATTTAATTTAACAGAAACAACTAGTTATATGTAAAGCATAATATTATATACTGCCATGCCACATGTCATGGTACAGGAACTAGTATCATGTCCCATGACTTTTTGCCATGTCCAATGAATACTAAAGACATTGCACTGACCTGTATATGTGTGGGGGCTTCTGCATTAAACGTAGATGTTATTTCTGTTTGAAAAGACATCTGTAACCAAACTTCACTGGTAATAATCATTACTAATTACTGCTCTGTCCACTGTGGGTGGTAGCATCTATTCTATAACGTATTTCCAGTACACACACACACACACACACACACAAAACTGTAGACTGAAAAAAGTTTAATGCCCGACTTTTCAAGACCACAAATTTCAATAATGCTCTTCCTCACAACCTCATAACTTACACAGGTGTGAACATTCCTAATTTGTTCCCCTGGGTATCACTTTATACCCACTTTACCTGTGGCATGTCTATTTACTTCTGCCAATGTGTACAACTGATGATAAACTCTAATGCTTGAATCAATGTATTTTTTTTTTACATCAAAAAGGGTTCTTCTCAAGGGGTTTTGTAGTAAAAGAAACTGTTCTATGTTAAACTATGATGCTAAAACTGCTTAAAGAATCATTTATATACTTAAAAATTTCTTCAAACTTTTGGAAGCCTTTTTGTAGTTGGATCTACCTTTCTATCTATCTTTAAAAGATGCTTTAATATAGCAGACAGGATTTCAGGACTGAACGTTTGCTTAGAATTTAAAATGTTACGACTAGATCAGGCCCTGGGAGGTGGTCAGGTGTAGGGGTGGGCGATATGTCTCTAAAATAATATCACGATATTTCAGGGTATGTTTGTGATAACGATATACTTGGCGATATAGGAAAACTAAAATAATTCATTCATTTCAGGAATATAGTATAATAGTATAACAGTATAATCATAATGTGGCAAAAATAAATAATATGGCATAAAATAATATAATGCAGCAAATAATATTGCAGAATATTTAGTGCATGCATATAAACTGCAAACTAAAACAATTATACAATAAATACACCTAAAGCTTCACAGTAAATAATAGACTACTTTTAAGACAGAACAGCCCTATTATCACAATATGGATTTTTAATATCATGATATTTCTGTGTCACGATATATTGTATACGATGTAATATTGCCCAGCCCTAGTGAGGTGTGTGTCCTACCTCTTGCTATCTTGTTGAGGAGTTGCTGGCGGGCGATGATCCGGGCCAGACGCAATCCCGAGCGCCTGCGACGTCCGTCCAGCCTCAGGTAAATGTCCTGACTCTCGACTGTCATACTCCCCAAACACTCCGTGTCCATACACTCCTCTGGAAAATCCACCTCCATTTGGTTTATCCCTCTATTTCTTTCCCTTTCAGACTTAATCTACCTCTTACTCTCAGTCTCTCTCTCTCTCTCTCTCTCTCTTTACCGTTAGCAGTGGAAACCTGGGACACCTAAAGTCGCTGTCTGTCTGTCTGCGGGTGTTATCTCCTGAACACTCCTTTTACACACACACACATATACACACACACACACACACACACACATACACACACACACACACACACACACTCACACAAAGCTCTGCACGCGTTTCACATTCCATTCAATCCTAGTCAAAGGCCCCACTCTCTCTCTTACACACACATACACACACACACACACACACACACACACATGCTCAAAAGCTTTACACGTTATTTCAAAACATCTAGGTGTGTACCTAGCATCCACATACACACTGACACACACACACAAACACACCTAAGCAACAGGCATAAAATCAGTGTTGGTCTATGAAAACACTGGATTCTGATCAGCCCACTTTCTAAGTCATGTGGCTGAGAGAGGAGCCAATGAGGGTGGACGATTTGGAAGCGGACAGCAGAACGTCGGCCAAAAACGTGCTTTCCCCAGAGCATTTCAGGCCAAGAAGGAAACCAATAAGTGAGAATGTGTGTGTATGTGTGTGTGTCTGTGTGCAATTTCAACTTTCATAACTCTCAGAATAAAAGTCATTTTAAGAGAATAAAAATAAAAATAAAAAAGTAAACTGAAAGCTAAAAAATAATTTTATGTTGAACTGTGTCAACATTTGGCAGATCCAAAAGTGCCAACACAAACTTACCACATAAAAAAGTAATACAATTCAACAATTTCTAATAGAACCATATGGGCAAGAGATTACTTTGGCAAACATTTGTCAAGCACAAATAACACTTAAAGTGGCAGTTTGTATTATTTTGTTTTTAAAGTAAAAGAAAAAGTATTTCTGAGTGGAGAAGGGACAAAATAATGTGTTTATTGGTACCAGTATGCTGGAACAGCCATCCCTGCTAAGCCTAATACTGTATATTCATTCAAAAAACTGGGGTGTCGGGTCGCTTTTCACTTGAGTTCTTCTTCTTCTGGCCACATCATGCGTCTTTACGTACTTACGTCACACGTACAGCCTCTAAAAGAGGATCCGACTCATTTTTTCTGAACGCCAGCGGCAGGTGGAGCAATGGAGACTTCAGAAGAGGAAACTCAGAGCTTAATAGCTCATTCACTCATAATAAAAACAAAGAAACGAAGGAGTGAAGTTTCTGACTGAACGCGCTCTCTCTCTCTCTGACTGAACAAAAAAGAGGGCCCTAAATTCCAAAACGTATGGATATCAGCTTTAAAAAAACTTTACTTTGCAAAACAGACACCTTATGTTAACCATGTTCCGAAGCGGCATTTACTTCTCCCGGCTTGGAGGCATCTGGGACAGACCTTATCACAGGGTGTAAATGTGTATTGTGGTCAGAATTCCAGTTTTTTTGGTAGATTCTTTCCAAGAATGTTTCACAGTGTATTTTAACAAGACAAAGCAAAACCACATCTGCAAAGAAACATGGTGCACTCCAATATGGGGGGATTGCATGCACTTCATGACTCCTACACTGTGAGCCCGGTTAAGTTGAATTTACTTTAAAAAATTGAGGAAACCGGTGGCCTTAAAAAAGTTAAGTTATGGGGAATGAAAACTTAAGTTAGCATAACTTAGAGCATCAAGTTATTACAACTAAAGGGGAAGTTTATTTAACTTTTTTTATTTTTGTTATACTGTAAGACCAGATAAGTTGAGTTTACTTAACTTTTTTAAGGCAGCCAGTTTGCTCAATTTTTTAAAGTAATGGGGAAGGAAAACTTGAGTTAGCATAAACTAAAACATCAAGTTATTACAACTAAAGGGGAACTTGATTTATTTCTAAGGAAGCCCCGGGGGAATCACTACAAACTGATGGTGAGTGTTACTCAGAAACTGTTGGACACGCCCAGTATGCAAATAGATTGTGACAGAAGCCAATGGAAACGAAGCTGTTAATAACAACAGACTAAACTCAGTTATTATAAGTTGGTTCAACTCAAAGATCTCAATTTGAATAGTACAGTATATGTGCTCACGAATGTTCAACTAACTCAAAATAGTTGAGTAATGTTTAGAAATATCCAATTTTATGTAAAACAGACTTAAATCATTTGAGTTTAAACAACTTATGGGTTTACAGTGTAGTACTGCTTGATTCCTGAGTACCTGAGAAGATGCCACATGGTATTTTGACATTATATTCAAGCCATATCAAGACTAAAGAAAGTAACAGTAAATCACACATAACTTATACATGATATTTACATTAATTAAGACATATGATCTTTTGGTTAACTAAAAGATGGTATGGCTAAGTTACCTCAGGTAACATTATTAGCGTAGCTCTGTACAGCTTCAGTATCATTTAGCTGCAGAACACTGAGTAAACTGTATCCACAAACATCTCATATACCGATACACCAACTGAACAGCTGTATCAAGCACAGCAGAAACAAAGGCATTAGGATGCACATAAAAACACACACCTTAAATACACTAACCACCAGTGTTGTGCCAGTTCACAGCTTTTCTGAACTAGTTCAAGTACAGTTCAACAGAGTTCATACAGAGTTCCCCAATGGTGGAACAAACTACCTTCTACTACCAGATCAGGAGAATCTCTCACTATCTTTAATAAACTCCGGAAGACAGAGCTCTTCAAAGAGCACTTACTCTCCTAACACCTCTAACTAACTACCTTCTACTACCAGATCAGGAGAATCTCTCACTATCTTTAATAAACTCCTGAAGACTGAGCTCTTCAAAGATCACTTACTCTCCTAACACCTCTAACTAACTACCTTCTACTACCAGATCAGGAGAATCTCTCACTATCTTTAATAAACTCCTGAAGACAGAACTCTTCAAAGAGCTCTTACTCTCCTAACACCTCTAACTAACTACCTTCTACTACCAGATCAGGAGAATCTCTCACTATCTTTAATAAACTCCTGAAGACAGAGCTCTTCAAAGAGCACTTACACTCCTAACACCTCTAACTAACTACCTTCTACTACCAGATCAGGAGAATCTCTCACTATCTTTAATAAACTCCTGAAGACAGAGCTCTTCAAAGAGCACTTACACTCCTAACACCTCTAACTAACTACCTTCTACTACCAGATCAGGAGAATCTCTCACTATCTTTAATAAACTCCTGAAGACAGAGCTCTTCAAAGAGCACTTACTCTCCTAACACCTCTAACTAACTACCTTCCACTACCAGATCAGGAGAATCTCTCGCTATCTTTAATAAACTCCTGAAGACAGAGCTCTTCAAAGAGCACTTACTCTCCTAACACCTCTAACTAACTACCTTCTACTACCAGATCAGGAGAATCTCTCACTATCTTTAATAAACTCCTGAAGACAGAGCTCTTCAACAAGAACCTACTCTCCTAACACCTCTAACACACTAACTACTTCTAACCTCATTTCCTTCTTCCCCTCCTTCACTTCTCTATCCCTTTATTTCCCTTCGACCTCCTTTGAGCCCTGTCTAAAATGGTTTATCTTAATTCCTATTACTTTGTACTTCATTACTGTAAGTCGCTTTGGACAAAATGCCCAATGTAATGTAATGTAATGCTCAAAGTGAACAGTTCACGTTCAAAGTTCACAATTTTAATTCTGAACTAGTTCAAAGTTCAGTTCATTTTCCTTTTTTCGTGAGATATTCAAATAAACACTTTTTTTCACACTACAAGCCAGAAATCACTATACGTTCTTTGAAACTGCTCATTGTAGACATTTTCTCATGACACTGCAATTGTGGGTTTCTTACCAGGTGATGAAACTTGCAGCAGTACAGACAAGGAAGACCAGTTCTATACTTAGTGCAATGAAATCTACCAGCATTCAATTAAAAAAAGAATATATAATATGAAATATGATTTTTTTTTTAATTGCAGCGCATTCTCTCTCTCTCGTCATTGGTCTGTCATTCTCTCTCTCTCTCGCTCCTCCAGCCCTCCGCTATTGCTAACCAATGCAAAACCATTTCTGTCTGGTGATACATGATTTAAGCGGCACCAGCGAGAATACAGGAGGGAGGAACTTTCTCTCATTGCGTTTCAAAAGATTAAACAGGTGTCACTCAGTTTTCAATGGAAAACAAATTCCAACGTTCATTTACAGTGATGTCTGCCGTTCATGACACATGAAGTGAACTAATTCACGTTCAAGTTCTTTATAAAAAAATGTGTTGCGTTCAGTTCAACGTTCACGAAAAAATGAGCGTGTTCAATGAACGCGTTCTTTTGAACTCGTTCACGCACAACACTGCAAACCACCACACTCCTTAAACTCTAAAACACAGAAATGAGTAAAGGAGAGAGGTTCAAACTTGGCAATCTGCCAGCAATCTCAATCCATCATCCCTAAAACCAGCCATATGCAGCCTCAGGAATGTACTGAACATGCCAACACACACTCCTGCTGCTAATCACAAGGAGCAGCTGCAAACCCTTCAAACACAACAGATGAGCCCCTACTTTCTCCGTATTCACGTCTACAAAGAAGAGCAGCTAGAATAGAGTACCTTATGCAAAATGAAAAGCGCTGCAAAAGCACAAAACACATCCATCAAAATGACAACACAGGTGCTGCAAATAGAGAAACGCACTGCAAATAGAGAAACGCACTGCAAATAGAGAAACGCACTGCAAATACAGAAACGCACTGCAAATAGAGAAACGCACTGCAAATAGAGAAACGCACTGCAAATAGAGAAACGCACTGCAAATACAGAAACGCACTGCAAATAGAGAAACGCACTGCAAATAGAGAAACGCACTGCAAATACAGAAACGCACTGCAAATAGAGAAACGCGCTGCAAATAGAGAAACGCGCTGCAAATAGAGAAACGCGCTGCAAATAGAGAAACGCACTGCAAATAGAGAAACGCGCTGCAAATAGAGAAATGAGCTGCAAATAGAGAAACGCACTGCAAATAGAGAAACGCACTGCAAATAGAGAAATAAGCTGCTAACAGAAAAACGCGCTGCAAATAGAGAAACGCACTGCAAATAGAGAAACGCGCTGCAAATAGAGAAACGCGCTGCAAATAGAGAAGCGCGCTGCAAATAGAGAAACGCGCTGCAAATAGAGAAACGCGCTGCAAATAGAGAAACGCGCTGCAAATAGAGAAACGCGCTGCAAATAGAGAAATGAGCTGCAAATAGAGAAACGCACTGCAAATAGAGAAACGCACTGCAAATAGAGAAATAAGCTGCTAACAGAAAAACGCGCTGCAAATACAGAAACGCACTGCAAATAGAGAAACGCACTGCAAATACAGAAACGCACTGCAAATAGAGAAACGCACTGCAAATAGAGAAACGCACTGCAAATAGAGAAACGCGCTGCAAATAGAGAAACGCGCTGCAAATAGAGAAACGCGCTGCAAATACAGAAACGCACTGCAAATACAGAAACACGCTGCAAATAGAGAAATGAGCTGCAAATAGAGAAACGCACTGCAAATAGAGAAACGCACTGCAAATAGAGAAATGAGCTGCTAACAGAAAAACGCGCTGCAAATACAGAAACGCACTGCAAATAGAGAAACGCACTGCAAATACAGAAACGCACTGCAAATAGAGAAACGCACTGCAAATAGAGAAACGCACTGCAAATAGAGAAACGCGCTGCAAATACAGAAACGCGCTGCAAATACAGAAACGCACTGCAAATACAGAAACGCGCTGCAAATACAGAAACGCACTGCAAATAGAGAAACGCACTGCAAATACAGAAACGCACTGCAAATACAGAAATGCACTGCAAATACAGAAACGCACTGCAAATAGAGAAACGCACTGCAAATACAGAAACGCACTGCAAATACAGAAACGCACTGCAAATACAGAAACGCACTGCAAATACAGAAATGCACTGCAAATACAGAAACGCACTGCAAATACAGAAATGCACTGCAAATAGAGAAACGCACTGCAAATACAGAACGCACTGCAAATACAGAAACGCGCTGCAAATACAGAAACGCACTGCAAATACAGAAACGCACTGCAAATACAGAAACGCGCTGCAAATAGAGAAACGCGCTGCAAATAGAGAAACGCGCTGCAAATACAGAAACGCACTGCAAATACAGAAACACGCTGCAAATAGAGAAATGAGCTGCAAATAGAGAAACGCACTGCAAATAGAGAAACGCACTGCAAATAGAGAAATGAGCTGCTAACAGAAAAACGCGCTGCAAATACAGAAACGCACTGCAAATAGAGAAACGCACTGCAAATACAGAAACGCACTGCAAATAGAGAAACGCACTGCAAATAGAGAAACGCACTGCAAATAGAGATACGCGCTGCAAATACAGAAACGCGCTGCAAATACAGAAACGCGCTGCAAATACAGAAACGCACTGCAAATACAGAAACACGCTGCAAATACAGAAACGCACTGCAAATAGAGAAACGCACTGCAAATACAGAAACGCACTGCAAATACAGAAACGCACTGCAAATACAGAAACGCACTGCAAATAGAGAAACGCACTGCAAATACAGAAACGCACTGCAAATAGAGAAATGAGCTGCTAACAGAAAAACGCGCTGCAAATACAGAAACGCACTGCAAATAGAGAAACGCACTGCAAATACAGAAACGCACTGCAAATAGAGAAACGCACTGCAAATAGAGAAACGCACTGCAAATAGAGAAACGCACTGCAAATAGAGAAACGCACTGCAAATAGAGAAACGCGCTGCAAATAGAGAAACGCGCTGCAAATACAGAAACGCACTGCAAATACAGAAACACGCTGCAAATAGAGAAATGAGCTGCAAATAGAGAAACGCACTGCAAATAGAGAAACGCACTGCAAATAGAGAAATGAGCTGCTAACAGAAAAACGCGCTGCAAATACAGAAACGCACTGCAAATAGAGAAACGCACTGCAAATACAGAAACGCACTGCAAATAGAGAAACGCACTGCAAATAGAGAAACGCACTGCAAATAGAGAAACGCACTGCAAATAGAGAAACGCGCTGCAAATACAGAAACGCGCTGCAAATACAGAAACGCACTGCAAATACAGAAACGCGCTGCAAATACAGAAACGCGCTGCAAATAGAGAAACGCACTGCAAATACAGAAACGCACTGCAAATACAGAAACGCACTGCAAATACAGAAACGCACTGCAAATAGAGAAACGCACTGCAAATACAGAAACGCACTGCAAATACAGAAACGCACTGCAAATACAGAAACGCACTGCAAATACAGAAATGCACTGCAAATACAGAAACGCACTGCAAATACAGAAATGCACTGCAAATAGAGAAACGCACTGCAAATACAGAACGCACTGCAAATACAGAAACGCGCTGCAAATACAGAAACGCACTGCAAATACAGAAACGCACTGCAAATACAGAAACGCGCTGCAAATAGAGAAACGCGCTGCAAATAGAGAAACGCGCTGCAAATACAGAAACGCACTGCAAATACAGAAACACGCTGCAAATAGAGAAATGAGCTGCTAACAGAAAAACGCGCTGCAAATACAGAAACGCACTGCAAATAGAGAAACGCACTGCAAATACAGAAACGCACTGCAAATAGAGAAACGCACTGCAAATAGAGAAACGCACTGCAAATAGAGATACGCGCTGCAAATACAGAAACGCGCTGCAAATACAGAAACGCACTGCAAATACAGAAACACGCTGCAAATACAGAAACGCACTGCAAATAGAGAAACGCACTGCAAATACAGAAACGCACTGCAAATACAGAAACGCACTGCAAATAGAGAAACGCACTGCAAATACAGAAACGCACTGCAAATACAGAAACGCACTGCAAATACATTAACGCACTGCAAATACAGAAACGCACTGCAAATAGAGAAACGCACTGCAAATACAGAAACGCACTGCAAATAGAGAAACGCACTGCAAATACAGAAACGCACTGCAAATACAGAAACGCACTGCAAATACAGAAACGCACTGCAAATACAGAAATGCACTGCAAATACAGAAACGCACTGCAAATACAGAAACGCACTGCAAATAGAGAAACGCACTGCAAATACAGAACGCACTGCAAATACAGAAACGCGCTGCAAATACAGAAACGCACTGCAAATACAGAAACGCACTGCAAATAGAGAAACGCACTGCAAATACAGAAACGCGCTGCAAATACAGAAACGCACTGCAAATACAGAAACGCACTGCAAATACAGAAACGCACTGCAAATAGAGAAACGCACTGCAAATACAGAAACGCGCTGCAAATACAGAAACGCGCTGCAAATAGAGAAACGCGCAGCAAATAGAGAAATGAGCTGCAAATACAGAAACGCACTGCAAATACAGAAATGCACTGCAAATACAGAAACGCACTGCAAATAGAGAAACGCACTGCAAATAGAGAAACGCACTGCAAATACAGAAACGCGCTGCAAATACAGAAACGCACTGCAAATACAGAAACGCGCTGCAAATACAGAAACGCGCTGCAAATACAGAAACGCACTGCAAATAGAGAAATGCACTGCAAATAGAGAAACGCGCTGCAAATAGAGAAATGAGCTGCAAATACAGAAACGCACTGCAAATAGAGAAACGCGCAGCAAATAGAGAAATGAGCTGCAAATACAGAAACGCACTGCAAATACAGAAACGCGCTGCAAATAGAGAAACGCACTGCAAATAGAGAAATGAGCTGCTAATAGAAAAACGAGCTACAAATAGAGAAACGAGCTGCAAATACAGGAATGCGCTGCAACTAGAGAAATGCGTTGCAAATAGAGAAACTAGCTGCAAATAGAGAAATGTGCTGCAAATAGAAAAACGCGCTGCAAATAGAGAAATTAGCTGCAAATACAGGAATGCACTGCAACTAGAGAAACGCACTAAATAGAAAAATGCGCTGCAAATAGAGAAATGAGCTGAAAATACAGGAATTCGCTGCAACTAGAGAAACGCGCTGCAAATAGAAAAACGCGCTACAAATAGAAAAACGCGCTGCAAATAGAGAAATGAGCTGCAAATAGAGAAACGCACTGCAAATACAGAAACGTGCTGCAACTAGAGAAATGCGCTGCAAATAGAGAAACACACTGCAAATAGAGAAATAAGCTGCAAATAAAGAAACGCGCAGCAAATAGAGAAATAAGCTGCAAATAGAGAAACGCGCAGCAAATAGCGAAATGAGCTGCAAATACAGAAACGCACTGCAAATACAGAAACGCGCTGCAAATAGAGAAACGCACTGCAAATAGAGAAATGAGCTGCAAATAGAGAAACGCACTGCAAATAGAGAAATGCACTGCAAATAGAGAAATGAGCTGCTAATAGAAAAACGAGCTACAAATAGAGAAACGAGCTGCAAATACAGGAATGCGCTGCAACTAGAGAAATGCGTTGCAAATAGAGAAACTAGCTGCAAATAGAGAAATGTGCTGCAAATAGAAAAACGCGCTGCAAATAGAGAAATTAGCTGCAAATACAGGAATGCACTGCAACTAGAGAAACGCACTAAATAGAAAAATGCGCTGCAAATAGAGAAATGAGCTGAAAATACAGGAATTCGCTGCAACTAGAGAAACGCGCTGCAAATAGAAAAACACGCTACAAATAGAGAAATGAGCTGCAAATAGAGAAACGCACTGCAAATACAGAAACGTGCTGCAACTAGAGAAATGCGCTGCAAATAGAGAAACGCACTGCAAATAGAGAAATAAGCTGCAAATAGAGAAACACACTGCAAATAGAGAAATGCGCTGCAAATACAGAAACGCACTGCAAATAGAGAAACGTGCTGCAACTAGAGAAACACACTGCAAATACAGAAACGCGCTGCAAATACAGAAACGCACTGCAAATACAGAAACACGCTGCAAATAGAGAAACGCGCTGCAAATAAAGAAACTAGCTGCAAATAGAGAAACGCACTGCAAATAGAGAAACGTGCTGCAACTAGAGAAACACACTGCAAATAGAGAAATGAGCTGCAAATAAAGAAACTAGCTGCAAATAGAGAAACGCACTGCAAATAGAGAAACGTGCTGCAACTAGAGAAACACACTGCAAATAGAGAAATGCGCTGCAAATAAAGAAACTAGCTGCAAATATAGAAATGCGCTGCAAATAAAGAAACTAGCTGCAAATAGAGAAACACGCTGCAAATAGAGAAACGCACTGCAAATAAAGAAACTAGCTGCAAATATAGAAATGCGCTGCAACTAGAGAAACACACACATGTACACATAGTGAAGTCCGAGACGTTACTGAATACGTAGCTTAGGTGGGACAGCATCTTTTAAGGTCCCCCGGGAAAATTCAGTTGTGTTGACTCACTTCCGTTGTGTTGTGGTCATTTGCAGCACGTTTCTTTATTTGCTGCGCCTGTGTTGTCATTTTGATGGATGTGTTTTGTGCTTTTGCAGCGCTTTTCAATTTGCACAGCGTTGGGCTTTCTCGGCCACCGTATGATTGGACAGTGAGTGGACACAGTGTTTGAAAACACCAGCAGCACTGCTGTGTCTGATCCACTCATACAGGAGTAACACACCACCATGCCATGTGAGTTGTCACTGCAAATAACAGCTGCTCTGTCGTGGTCCTTGCCATCCTGATAACTAAAGAACAGGGTGAAAGAAAGATAATAAAGTATACAGACAAACAGATACAGGACTACAGTCTGTAATTATAGAACCACAAAGTGTCATTACATTTAACCCATTGTTCCAGATCTTTTTGGAAAGATCATACAGCAGCATGCAACTTTCAAGATGACATCATTTCCAGGACATCCTTTCCCTTTTTAACAAGACAATGCAAAACCACAGGCTGCACACATTGCAAACATGTGGTTAAAGAAGAAGAGGTTATATGATCTGGACTGACCCGTCGCCAATAGAGAATGTGTAAAGAATTTTGAACATGATTTTTTACCTTTAGACACACACCTTTAGATGTACCTACAGGTAGAATAACACCTGAAACTCAATTGGCTTAATCAATTGGTATTCTCGTTTCCAAAATGTTTTAAGTGTTGTGGAAAGGAATGCCAGCATTACAAAGTAGAAAATTATTAACCGTTTTAGCTTTTCTGGAATGTTTATTCTGTCTGAAATCAAATAAAAAACTTTTCCTCAATGTAGGGATGTACTACAAACATGTATTCTATGATACTTTTAATATAACCAGTAATATTTAATATTACCATTATCCTGGTACTCTAGTACAAATACACAAGTTACATGTAGATCAGTACAGCTCTTTTAAACTAACTACTAACCTAAATACTGATAATACTAACTTGTATCTGAGAGAGTAACGTCCTAGTTAGCTAGCTAGATAACTAGATAAAGTTAGCTAACAGGCTAAAAGCTAACAGCACAGCACTGACCAACAATTATAGCTAACAGGATAACCGCTAACACCACAACACAGACTATGTGTTCCAGCTTGATGATGCTCAAATCACACACAAATCTAGAAGATAAAGCTCCAAACCTGCATAAACATTGGAGTGAATTATCTTATGGGTGTTTTGAGCATGTGTAACATCTTGCAGATTCTCTTTGCCTAAATGTACAACCTGTGTTTCATGTCCCACCTGTTTTCAGAAAGTGGCTCAAATTCAGAGAGCACCTTAGACATCCCATATTAATGAAATATCGTCCTCGTTTCGTATAGCTACTGTTCACAAAACTGAATCTTCTTTAACATAAATACAAGTGAACACTGCACACACATTTAAGTCAGTCATACACATACCTGTCAAGTCTCCTGTTTTGGCCGGGAAACTACCGTATTTTATTCCTCTTTCCCGCCCTCCTCCCGTATTAGTGTTTTCCCGTAAATTTCCCGTATTATATTAAAATTTTTAAAACTTTATTATTGAGCTCTGTGTCTCTTAACCAATCGTCGTGCCGGTTCAAGGAGAAAGTCCCGCCTTTCAGGAGAAACAGCCAATCAGCTTGCTGGTTTAGTGGAGCGCGAAGAGAGTCAGTGTGGGGAAGACCCCCGCCCCCCCGCTGTGAGTTCAGGCAGCTAGTCAGAGCAGCTGATGTTAAAACAGATCTGGATATTCAGCGATTTTTCTAAAAGAAAGGTAACGGTAGGCTAATCATGTAAACTGTGATGAGATTTTTCTGATAGCTGCTTAAAAATAAATAAATAAAAGCATATATCATATAAAAGAGTGCATTTATGCCAAAAAAGACATGAAATCTTAACTTTTTTTTTAATATCTAGAAAAGGAATGTCCACAACATTTCAGTGTCTATCAGATTCTGATAATCTAATTGTAGTTCACATGTGGTTATTTTAGATTTTTTGTAAGCCTGTCTTAAAATGTAAGGGATACTGAACCTTCGTTGGGCTGGTGGGACGGCTTTAAGCGGACGGAGGAAAATATCCCTTATTTTTAAATCTAAAACTTGACAGGTATGGTCATACAGTTAATATTAAACCATCAGTCTGATGATTAAAACAAAAACCACAGCCAATCAGAAGACTTCAAATGGCTAGCTTGATAGCTGCTATTCTGTTCACCACAGAAAACACTCAAGTCTGTCTAACCGAAACTCCACTTACAAACATTTAGACAAGCACAGAAATTCATATGGTGTTGGGGTCTAGGTTCTGTGGTTTAGTTGATAAGCTAGCCAATAGTCAGGGCCTCCAGTTTTGAAGTTTGGTGGGAGTGGGGGGGAGGGGGGGTTTGGATGTACGCAGTTCTTCAGTTGTTAAACTGAAAAAGTTAAAGTTGGGGGTGGAGGGGGTGGTTGGGGGTTGGGCGGGGTTGCCGCCGTTCTCCTTCAGTTGTTCACCGACGTGTGTTTCAGAACTTTCGAATCGGACAGTTCTTCGCGCCTGACACTCTGGCTGAAACTCCACCCTCTTTGACTAGGTCTGCCTAACAACAGAGCGATCTATATTCTGATTGGCTCAACGAGAGTACATTATAATATACAGCCGATGGATTGGCAAGCGTGAGAAATACCATGTGTGGCGTGTGAGCACGTGAACTCGCTGAGGTGAAGCGTGAGACTTGAGAACACTGCCAATAGTACAGATACCCAGAGTATCAGACAGTAGACAGTAGTCAGTACATCTTCTTTTTCTTTTTTAACTAACTATTCCGAAAGTCTCATGCTGAAGAAGAACTACGCACCCACCACCACCACACCCCCCGGCCAACCTCACTCCCACCAAACTTCAAAACTTGAGAGCCCTGGTTAAATACATATAGACAGCTAACCCAAAAATGCTAATAACACAACACAAACAAGCTTAATAAGGCTCAAATTTAACACAGTCAAGTATTAAAATGTTTTAATACCACAGTATATGGTATTATACTGACATTTACATGAAATTAAACATTACAATATCTGTCATGACATTTACCGGTATTGGTAACATGACATTATCTGTCAGCATATGACTAATATATCTACCGTATGTCACTATTATTGCAACAGGCTTCGAATATATTTAGTTTTTTCTGAGCTGCAGTGGTTCTGAATATGAAAAACATGAGGTGGGCTCCCCCTAGTGGCACATTTCGCCAACATAAATAGAAAATGCAACATCATCTAAATGTATGTATGGTCTTTGAGTGGGTTTAATGCAACACAGTGTGATGCTGTATAAATATGTTAACACATTAAAACAAGTGCACACTACTCAAACACACACACACATACACACACACACACACACAGTTCAGCTAAACTAGGCCACATTCCATCCAATAAGACGCTTCCTTCTGCTAAGTATGTGTGTGAGCAAGCCTGTGAATGACAAGCAGCTGATACTGCACTGGGCAACACACACACACATGCCCACACACACACACACACACACATAATGCATCACGCCAAACCACTAACAACTCACTAACTCTTATTAAAGGCCTTTCCCCTGCTGCCTGTCAAAGTGTGCCGGAGAGCTAAAGTGGCACTGACGGACACACACTGCTGCATACACACTCCATCGCCTGCAGATGAGCAGAAGCTGATGTTTCTGCATTGACCTACATTTTCTCCTGCTCTAGCTGTTGTTCCTAGACTGAAACCAAGTTTAAGTGTAAGGTGGTTTAAGGTGAGGCCTACAGTCTGGAGGCTCACTAAGAATATATGCAGCTATGTGTCTACATTCACACTGCAGGTAAACATATGCCAAATCCAATGTTCGCATTAAATCCTATGTTTATTTTATGCTGTTCACACTAGGAGTGGGCGATATGGCTCTAAAATAATATCACGATATTTCAGGGTATTTTTGCGATAACGATATACTTGGCGATATAGGAAAACAGAAATATTTCGTTAATTTCAGGAATATAGTATAAGAGTATAACAGTATAATCATAATGTGGCAAAATAAATAATATAGCATAAAATAATATAATGCAGCAAATAATATTGCAGAATATTTAGTGCATGCATATAAACTGCAAACTACTACTTTTAAGACAGAACAGCCCTATTATCAGGATATGGATTTTTAATATCATGATATTTCTGTGTCATGATATATTGTATACGATATAAAATTGCCCACCCCTAGTTCACACAGTCTTTTTGAATATGACCCATTTCTGAGATTTGTCTGAACAGTTCACACAAACATGTGTTCCAGTATTATTGAAACAGAGACACAAGTTCAAAGATATATGAGGTCTGTTACCTTATTATCCTGCTCATGAAACCCTCATTCACTGCTGTCCTGTCTTCCACTTTTTACATCTCATATTGCCCTTTTCTCCTTCTCCATGACATATAAAATCCAATAATTCTGATGTATGATGTTCTGACAGCATTGCTGTCAATAGTATGTGTATCAGATTTTAAAACCACATAATGAAGTGGTCCAAATCAGAATTAAAATGTCTAATTCAATGTATTTTGCCATTCACACTGCCACACTAATGAAATCTGTATCACATATGACAAAAAAATGCATTTGGGGCTCCTTTGTCTGCTGTGTACACAGTCTAAATGCCTCAGAAAGGGCTTATATTTTCCATTTTTCTAACTGATTTAGTCATTGCTAATGCTGACCCAGTAGTAACACTCCTATTGTACAGTACCAGCAACATTTATAGGAAGATGCACCTGCACTCATTTTAAATCGACCAGGTGTAAATCCAATAATCCAGTGTGAATGTAGTCTGTTTGGGGTCTGACCTTGATCTAACCCAACTATTAGCTGTAGCTAAATGTACTAGAACATCACTTTGACATTCCCAATTTGCAAAAAAAAACCTAGGTCTTTAAAAGATAACAGAACAGCTCCTTCCTACCTGCATTCACTCCTGAAGGCTTACGCTACCTCCTGGCCGCTGCACTCCTCCAATAAACTCCTGAAGACAGAGCTCTTCAAAGAGCACTTACTCTCCTAACACCTCTAACTAACTACCTTCTACTACCAGATCAGGAGAATCTCTCACTATCTTTAATAAACTCCTGAAGACTGAGCTCTTCAAAGAGCACTTACTCTCCTAACACCTCTAACTAACTACCTTCTACTACCAGATCAGGAAAATCTCTCACTATCTTTAATAAACTCCTGAAGACGGAGCTCTTCAAAGAGCTCTTACTCTCCTAACACATCTAACTAACTACCTTCTACTACCAGATCAGGAGAATCTCTCACTATCTTTAATAAACTCCTGAAGACAGAGCTCTTCAAAGAGCACTTACTCTCCTAACACCTCTAACTAACTACCTTCTACTACCAGATCAGGAGAATCTCTCACTATCTTTAATAAACTCCTGAAGACTGAGCTCTTCAAAGAGCACTTACTCTCCTAACACCTCTAACTAACTACCTTCTACTACCAGATCAGGAGAATCTCTCACTATCTTTAATAAACTCCTGAAGACAGAGCTCTTCAAAGAGCACTTACTCTCCTAACACATCTAACTAACTACCTTCTACTACCAGATCAGGAAAATCTCTCACTATCTTTAATAAACTCCTGAAGACAGAGCTCTTCAAAGAGCACTTACTCTCCTAACACCTCTAACTAACTACCTTCTACTACCAGATCAGGAGAATCTCTCACTATCTTTAATAAACTCCTGAAGACTGAGCTCTTCAAAGAGCACTTACTCTCCTAACACCTCTAACTAACTACCTTCTACTACCAGATCAGGAGAATCTCTCACTATCTTTAATAAACTCCTGAAGACAGAGCTCTTCAAAGAGCTCTTACTCTCCTAACACCTCTAACTAACTACCTTCTACTACCAGATCAGGAGAATCTCTGCTGTGTCTGTTAGCATTGTGGCTCCAACTCTGCTGAGGCTGGCTGTTAGCACTGTGGTTAACCTGCTCCAAACTTCAACCCTGCTGAGGCTGGTATACAGTATTGCAGTACAACTAATGGTTAGAAATATGCATTAATTCAAACACAGGACCTTCTTCCTTTAAGGCATAAAAAAACGTTCTCACAATTTTAATTCCTTTGGACTCTTAGCTACAGACAGCTATGACATCAGCTCTGATCATACACTTAGACAGTTGCGCCACTCAGAAACTGCTCGGTTCCTCTTTAGAGTCTTGCTTCCTCTCAGCCTTTAAATCCTGAACATCCTCTCAGTGTTTCTTCATCATGCTGTTTCTCAAGGGCTGTTTACAGTAAGTAGATGAATTTACAGTGAATAACATGCATATGACCCCTGGTTCTCATGAACCTGGCTGTGGGACACAACACACAATGCGAGTGTGAACTCACCCAAGATTATCATTTAAGACTCTTTTAAACAAATACGAATCTGATCACTTGAACCACTTTAGGAGGTGGTCTAAACCACATTTGAGCTACATGTCACAGCAGTGTAAAGGCAAGACCCTGTTTACACCTGGACACCTAATGAGTCTTGGGTATCAGGATTATACTGTATCTGGAATAGCCAAACCACATAAACATGATCAATCTGACCCTGTTTACCAATGGTCATTTTATGCACCTTGGATATGCAGATTATATCTGGATAGGATAGACCACATAAAAATGCATGTGTGAAAAAAACAAGAAGACACTTTTAAAGTGCTTTGGAGCCACGTTATAACAGACATGTTATAACACAGATGTCTCTCCAACACACATTCAACAACCCAAACTCCTCCCAATACAACAGATGATAACTGTCACACAATAAGCAAATTTCCATACTGTGTACTGTTCAAATCTTACCAGAAAACAATCCAGACACTAGTCATACGATGTGTACAAGTCATACAAGGTGTAAACTACTGAAATAAACTACTACACTAAAAATACAGCTTCAAACAGACTAGCAGCACCATGTCTTTCTCAAATGGGACAAAATATTGCAGACAAATCTCTGACCCCTAGTGGCTACAATACTAGATTCAAAACTATCACATAAGCATTTAAAACACTGTTAGTACTGTAGCATGTACTGATTACACTGTGGGTCTATCTGAGTCCATCTGAGGTAGATGTTCCAGATTACATCAGCAGACAATCCACATATCATAATCCCACCAACTCAGGTTGATGGTGGGAATCCCCCAATACCACTTGCATCAGATTACAAGCAAACAGCAGCTAATCCACTCAAATAATACACTCAAAAATAACAAAATAAAATGCACTTCTGTTAGTGCCTCAGCTACTGAGCCTCTCTACTCATCTATTGATTTTTGTAATCTGGTATTAAATATTGGACAGAAACAGAGGTCTGCTTCAGCACTATACAAGTACAGAGCATACTCCTCACCAGCAGCAGCAGATTGAGTCTAAAGTGAGCGTCTGAATGGAGGTCACAGAAGTGACAAAGGTGTATCTGTGCCCTGTGGGCTGCGTCTGGACGGCCTTCAAATAACGGTTTCCTGTCTTTGACTTTCTGTGCCCTGTCTGTCCCAAACTGACCCATGTAAGCCAGCACTGTTTCAGAGTAAGAAACAGTTCTTCTACAACCTCAGCCACAAGGCTTCATTATTACAGCCGATAGTTTAGCCAAACGATTGATAGAGTTACAGGGTTCCACATTATTCTGTATGCTTAAGAGCAAACAGTAGGACTCCTTGCTACTGCATTTGTGGTCAAGCCTATAACAGAATTCATCTCTGCTGGAGGAAAATGCAGAACACTGAGCATCTTACAAACCACCCCCATTACCAGCCACTCAGTCTCTGGAGAGAGAGAAGGAGAGTGAGTGATGTAAGTTATTCAGGAGAACGCTTTGCTTTTAATTTACTTAAAAGCTCTGCTTGAAGTGCTAAGAGGTGCAGAGAGTTGCAGAGAATTCATCATTTCAGAGGAATTATATAAATAAAATAAAAATTAAAATAAATAAATAAGCAGTTTTTTTATACTGTATAGTAATAATATACAGTAAAAAATAAATGAGGTATATATACATTTAGATATATGTATATATCTTTTTAAAATATTATTATTTTTCTTTTTAAATTTTAAATAACATAAAAAAACATGTTGTTATGAGTATTACTATTATTATTATTTTATTTTTAGTTTCTGTTCTCATACTATATGTACTATATCTATATCTATATATCTATATATCTATCTATATATATATATATATATATATATATATATATATATATATATATATATATATATATTGACAAATTTACACTCAAGCTGGTAAATAAATAAATAAATAAATAAATGCCCCCTGCTGCCAAACATCACCAGCATCAACAAAGTCACCCCAAACACCCTCAACATCACCCCATCACCCCTAACATCACATCCAAAATAACCCCAAACATCACCCTCAACATCACCCTTAACATCACCCTCAGCATCACCCTTGACATCACAACAAATATCACCTCTAACATCACCCCAACATCATCCCTTACATCACCCCCATCATACTCAACATCACCCATAACATCACAACAAATATCACCCCAATATCCCCAACATCAGCACTAAGTTCAGCCGGACGTTCCCCGGACCCGCTGTGACCTCATCCAGCTCGCGCGCTGGGTTGGTACTGAGCTCGCGCGCTGTGCTGGTGCTGAGCTCGCGCGCTGTGTTGGTACTGAGCTCGCGCGCTGTGCTGGTGCTGAGCTCGCGGGCTGTTTGAGTCACTGACCTGCCAGGCGTCTCTCGCGGACGTTCCTCCACAGTAAGTCCCAGGCTCGGGCGGTGGAGTCGCGCAGCTGCTCGCTGATGGAGCGGCGGAGCTGCAGTCTGCTGGACTTCCTCCGGCTCGTCATGGTGAGCGAGGAACGCGCATAGTACAGCCAGCGCGGCGCGCGTGCTGCCGCAGTACTGCTGCTCTCAGTCCGCTGCGTCACCGCGCGCGAGCGCAGCCCTGTCCCGCTATCCTCGGACGCGCGAGCGTGCTGCTGCTGGAGAAAGAGCGCGCGCTGTGCGTCATACTGCTGCTCGTGCGCGTGAAAGCGCCGCTCAGCAGCGCCGGACTGCAGCCATGTGACACCAACAGAGCAGCAGCAAGAGGAGGAGGAGGGGTTGGAGCAGCCAGGAGACAGACTGCAGAGTCATCTGCTACTCTCACTATAACGAGAGCTCTCTCTCTCTGTCTCTCTCTCTCTCTCTCTCTCTTTTTTGCAGCTGTCTCGCCCTCTCTCTCTCTTTCTCTCTCACAGTTTTTCTGTCTAGCTTTGTCTTACTGTCTCCCCTCCCCATCTCTCTGTAGCTCTCTTTCCCGCTCTCTCTTTCTAACTGTTTTGCCCTCTCTCTCTCTCCCACCGTTTCTCTGTCTAGCTATCTTTTTCTCTGTAACACTGCCTCCCCTCCCAATATCTCTCTCTCTCTCTCTCTCTCTCTTTCTCTCTCTCTCTCTCTCTTTCTAGCTGTCTCCCATTTACTCTCTTTTTCTTCCACGCTTTATTACTGTCTCCCCTTCGCACGTTTCTGTCTATTTATGTCTGTTTTAATTTTTTTTTAGGTGTCTCTAGCCCTTTAGCCCTTTCTCCCTTCTCCCTGTCTCCCCGTCCCATCTCTCTCTTTCTGTCTCTCTTTCCTCTCTTTTTCTAGCTGTCTCGCCCTCTCTCTCCCCCACTCCCTATCACTGTCTTCCTTCCCCATCTCTTTCTCTCCCTCACCATCTCCGCCATCAGTGTCAAGAACAGTAAACAGTGTGAGAATAGATCAGTGTGTTTCACCAAAAAAATCTAAAATAAAACCCACAATAATTTAAACGTGTCAGTACAGTAAAAAAAATGCGCCCACTGAACATAAAAAATATATGTGATTACAATATTAAAGCGAAAGGCTCAGTTTAGTGGATAAAACTATACAACTTAAAAGGATACATTTAATGCATTTAACATGAGATACAGTTTGGCATTGGGATGTTTATGGTCCATTTGGCATCCCATTAGTCCATTTGCACATATATTGCAGCTGGGTCTGTAGACCATGCACTCGTCAGTTGCAAAAGCTGGTGTTCCAGTTGATCCATTAAATGCTCTTTTGGCAATAAATCTGGCGACCTGAAACGCCAAGAAAGTGTTCCTGACAATCCCTTGCTGTGAAAGTGAGCATTATCCTGCTGAAAAATGCCATTTGGAAGCCGTGCGATGAGAGAAACCACATGCCTGGATGATGTCCTGCACGTATCGCAGAACTGTTAATGTCCTTTGTATCACTACTAGGAGTGACCAACTATTGTATGCGATGGCTCCTCAGATTTCCCCAGCATTCGGTGCAATGTGTCACTCTATAGCAAAGGCAGGATTTAAGCTGTCACCAGGACGCCTCCATGCTTAAAATTGGACCATTATCAGATCCCAAACAAAACATAGATTTGTTGGCGGAGAAAATATGGTTCCAATCTGAAGCAGTCCATGTTTCTTAGTCACAATGGCACTGTGAACAAATACCTAGATGGCAGTTCAATTGTGTGCCCCTAAAAAAGTCTGTCAACTGGGCCAAAAAAAGCTTTGAGTGAGTTATAGAGTCCACTTTCACCAATAGGTACACTACCCAAAGTAGCCTTTGAAGGGGGGTGGAGGTAGTTTTATGCTCTCTTTATGCACACCTGTAATCTTTTACATATCTGCCTGAGACATGATTGCATGAGATTTGCTGCAATCTGGTTCATTCAGTTTTTAGTCAATGTGTGTATAAACATTATCACATAAAAATAAAAAGAGTAAATAGTAAAATTCATATATAACAAGAAGGAAAAGTGAAGAAAAAAATCAGAGCAATTTAAAAGGTCAGAAGCTCTTTTTCAACACAAGGAGAAAAACAGATAACAATACAAATATATCAGACAAAACTATAATAAAATCTGCAGTAATGTCTTGAGCTGCTTTTTAAAAAGCCCTCCTCTAATCTTCTAATCTTCTAATGGAAGATGCAGAGGAGCTTCCGAGAATGAAAGCAGAAGGCCTTTTTATATTTTTATATTCCTCTCTAGGGATCTGAAGGAGGTCAGCATGATCAGATCTACAATTACACTCAAGAGCAAACACACTTAAACAAGCAGGGCCCAGCTTCCCAAAAGCATCTTCTGGAACTTTTCCACTGCATTGTATATAAACTATATATATAAAGCTAAACTGCTGTTTTGCTTTTCCATTATACAAATTTGGTACCTGGTAATTTTTTTAGTACCTAATCACTCATGGTTCCAAGAGAGCAGGTAGGAACTAAAACATGATGTGTAAATCTAGACGCGTGCTGATTGGCCAGATACAAAAGTCACTCAACAATCATGTGAAGCAAAAAAACAAAACAACAAACAAAAAAAAAACACAAACAGAGAATCTGGAACATAAACTCTTCAGCAGTCTCCACTGTTATTGTGCCATCCCTCTGAAGACAACACCTACGTTTCTGGGTGGAGAATGGTGCTAATGTGTAGAAGTAATACACAGATCAAGCATTGTGACCACCTTCTTGTTTCTTCACTTAGTGAGTTATTGTGCTTTGTGCTGGTATGAGTGAATCAGACACAGCAGTACTTTACATTTTTAAACACCACTATCTACTGGACTTAGAAAAATCTAACTAACAGACCTGGGGTCAGCATCCTGTGACCACTGATGAAGGTCTAGAAGATGACCAACACAAACTGTGCATCAACAGACGAGCTTCTGAAAGGTGGAGCAGTTAAGTAGGGGTGTAAGGAGGGGAGAGTGTGTGAATACAGTGTTTAAAAACTGCAGCAGCACTGCTGTGTGTGATCTACACAGTGCAACACACACTACTAGTGCTGAGAATGACATACCACCCAAATAATAGATACTATGTGGTGGTACCATAGACTGTGTATAGCTGGACAGAGCATCGTCTCTCTAAAGTGAAGCCACCACAGGTCTGGCGCCCCCTGCTGTTCGGTTTCAGAAAGCTGTGTAGCCCCACCCATTCCCATAGGTTTTAATGGCAAAACAGAACAACTTTCAATCACGTTTTTGTCCAATATAATGTAATTCTACCTCCATTATTTAAATGTAACAGTTAGTGTAACCTCTGCTTATATTGTCAAATTTTTATATCCCCACAGAATTCGTTTTTTAAAACGTTATTCAGCTCTATTCAAAAAAGGTGTGGTTATTGTAAAAGGGCTGGTTATGGGCGGGACCAATAACAGACCGTCAGCTCCGCTCCGCTCCGCTCTGCAGCCGGTGACCTCGAGGCAGCCCTCAGGGGCGGGGTTATTTAAATGAGTAGGCTGTCTCTCCACAGTCTTTCTCCCTCCTCTGGTCTCTACTGCACAGACTCGGGTGTCGGGATCGCCAACATTTTGGAAGATTTTGGCTTCATTTTCATTGAATGAATTGGAATGGCGACACGGCGTCCATCTTTTTTACAGTCTCTGGGTGGTCCTAATGGGTCCTGAACATTGAAGACCAAGGTGAACGGAGGATAATAGAATATGCAGAGAAACAGAAGGACTACAGGGTGTAATTAAAATATATAAAGAATAATGTTATGCTTGATTGGTGAGATGCCGTGATAATAAAAAGAACACAATCATTTAGGCCTGAACCACACTGATTATTACTTTAAACAAACTTGCGTGTTGTTTGTTACACTGTGGTCTATAAAGAATAAGGACAGACAGTACATAATACATGACATTAAAGTCCAAAATATTATATCATCATATATATCTTTTTTGAGGAAGTCATCCAGGAACCGCAGGCCTCTTTATAACCACCCCATCCTCCATATTAAGGGGCGATGCAGTAACAGGACAAATGGCTGCTTTGTTGTTTCTTTGCTAGATCTGTTCTGTTGGGGCATCATTAGTTCATCTACAGGAGCCCTGCCAAAAGGGTGTGTTCTAGAAGCAGCATTTCCATCTTTTTGTAGCCTGTAGTTGTTATTAAGCCAAAAAAATTAAATAGCATAAAGCATTTATACAGAATTTACAAAGGTTTGGATGCAGCTGTTGTTGTTGGTCATTGCAGCAATCAGCCAATTAATATTTTTTTGTTGGCCACTCAAATTATTTAGTATTATACTTAGGCTTTCTGCAATAAATACTCAGAACCTTGCTGCAATTCCAGCTTAAAACAATCTTTTAAAAGTGGAAATGTGCCAAACCTGATACTTCTTTTCAGTTGTTTTTGAGTGTGGCATTAAGTTAAGCAGAGCCCAACTCCTTAAAAACAACTACGCACCATAATCCCCCCTCCACCAAACTTTACAATTGACTCAATACTGTAAGACAAGTACTGGTCTACCTGTAACCCCCAAACCCAGACTTGTTCATCAGATTGCCAGCTGGAGAAATGTGATTAATCACTCCTGAGAACAGCTCTAGAGTTCAGTGGAAGCATGCTTTACACAACTGCACTTGACGCTTTGCATTGGGCTTGATGATGCAAGACTTGGATGGAGCTGCTCGTTCAGGAAAACCCATTCCATGAAGCTCTTTATGCACTGTTCCTGAGCTAATCTGAAGGCTACATGAAGTTTGGAGGGCTGAACTCGCTCTGTAATTTTACATGGCCTACCATTTTATGGCTAAGTTGCTGTCATTCCCAATCGTTTCCACTTTGTTATAATACCACTGGCAGTTGACTGTGGAATATTTAGTAGCGAGGAAATTTTACGACACAGGTTTGCACAGGTTGAATTCTCTGAACTCCTGAGAGCGACCCATTCTTTCACTAATGTTGTAGAAGCATTCTGCTTGCGTAGGTGCTTGAAAGTGATTGGAACACCTGAATTTCCATTTTTAGCAATATTAGCTAGCCCACAAGCTAGCTAAATTTCCCATTCCACCTTAATATGGTACATCAGTTGCATTCTGCCATCTAAGGATGCGGCATAATTTAAGGTGGACTGATAAAATGCAAACAAGAAGCTAGCAATTAGTTCCTAAGAGAATGTTAAGCTTGGACAAAAACAGATAATTGACACATCACCCTCTGCCATCTTTAGAAAAGATGTTTAGCCCCAAATTGAAACCAAAAGTGCAAGAGTCCAGCAATCAAGTTTGCTATCCCAACAGACTGGCAGCGTCAACAACAGAGCACGGCTAGTTGCCTGCTAATGAAGCACTTTTCTTTTTTATTTATTTATTTTGACAACATATCAGGTTCCTGAAAGAGAGATTTAAAAAGTTTAGATACTAATCACACAGTCGAAAACAAGGGGTATGAGTGCGAAGGAGAAATCGGATTTAGCCTTGGTTAAGTCATGGTTCCACATTACAGCCCTAACCATGCATGTTCATTTATCAAACTTCCAGCTACTCAGACTATACCCAAGCAAAATGACCCATGAATGAATCGTTTAGGCTTATCAACAAGTAATTGTGATTGGTTGCCCAGAAATTTCATTCAGGCATTCTTGCTGGTGTGTATGAAGCTCCCCAGGCTAAAGCACAATCTGCCCAATAGGTTTCTTTTGGGTAACAAAGTGTAATCTACTTAAAGACCATTGGCTAATTGCCCATGATTGAGTCCCTTGGCATTCTTGACCCTTGCTGAATGTTCCCCAAATTTCTGGCCCTGTTGTGAGAGTAAGTCTTTGTAAACAGTGAAAGACTGAAACAGGGACAGTGAGACTTTTCTAAAAACAACAACACTGCGGCTGTCTGGGACTCCCTGCAGAGCGTCACCAGTTTCAACCAGACAAGTCCTGACCACATCCCCCCTGGTTTGGTCAAGTAGCTTCACCAGTTGTACTGTTCTTTTAATCAGTGTCCTCTTCCTGCACCCACCTAAGACTTCAGTTCAGGGACAGTCAACAGTCAGTTAATTTTCAGTTAAGAGTTAGAAACATTTAAGGAAGTAAATAGTTCTGTAATTATCCAGAAAAGGAACTAACCACTTCCAGACCAGAACGCATCTTTTCCAGAGCATATGTTTGATTTCTATTAACAATTGCATTTGTATCTTGTATCCATGGCTAGCTTTATTCGTCAGTTAGCATGCTACCAACTGAGCGATGAGCTCAATAGAGACACCAATAATGTTTAGAATAAAGTTTATAAGAAATGCAGAAACGGAGGAACTCAACTATGACAACCATGTCTATTACTAAGCCAATGATTTTGATGGAGCCAATTGTTTATAATCTCAACTTAATTTGCTGCATGTTTCTCCATCGCTTTGTCGCTTCCCAGCTAACAGGGAATGTTATAAGTACGTTTATCAACATTTTGAAAATGTTCCAGGTAAATTAGCATGCAAAAAGTACAGAAATAATGTACAAGCCTTGTGCCTTGGAACTCTCTAATAGATACCATTTTTGACCAGTCTCTTTTCTTATTATTGAATCATTAACACTGATCTTAACTGAGGCAAGTGAGATCCTGCAGTTCTTTAGATGTTGTTCTGCGTTCTTTTGTGACCTCCTGGATGAGTTGTTCATGCCCTTTTGGAGTAATTTCGTTTTTTTCAGATTTAAGATCTTTTAGCTGCTTCATGCTGTCAGACAGGTTCTATTAAAGTGATTTCCTGATTCTACTGTTCAGGTCTGGCCGTAATCTAATTTGTCTCATATTAAAGTTTGTTTGATAACCTAAAAAAATGTTAGTATGACAAAAATGCGAAAACTGTAAGGGTCAAGTACTTTTTTTACGCCATTGCATAGTCCTTATAAATTAAAAAAGAACTGCAGGCACTTCGTAAATGTTTGGTCAAGCCATATTTACATGCCACATGAAGACGTATTTGAGTAGCTTAGAATCTCCTGAAAACAAGAATCTGACTTGTGTGAATTTCTCATATAAGTACTTTGAAATGTCAAGGAGAATATTGGTATATTAGAGCTAGAATAATATTAATACATATTGAAGCCAAACCACTTTTGTAATACAAACTGAACCATGGGCACACTGTACTGTTGCATCCCTAACATGTATTGTGGTCAGATATAACTTTTTGGACGAAATGGGACAGTGTGTGCACAAACGACGCACACAAAAGACACAAAGGGCCCTTAAAAGGTATCTATGCAACTGTCAACAAGACAATGCAAAATCTCATGCTTGACACATTAAAAAGGCATGGCTAAAGAAGAAAAGACTTGTTGAAAATGTGATGCAGACCTAAAATGCAGGAAAATAAAGCAAAATAAAGTTGAACATACAAAAAAAAATAGTTGATTCATAATGAACACTTGAAGATAAGGCTACCTTTATAAAGGGTTTATAAATGGTTTACAATTAGTTTATTAATGGTTACTAATTAGGTAATTTTGTAAAAGCCTTAAAAATCATTAATAATCAGTTATAACACATATGTAGAAAGGGCAACTACAGATGGCTGCGTAATATAGTTCACTATTTGGCAAACAACAGGTCATTGTTGCTTTTTCTACGTGTTATGTGTTATAACTGATTATTAATGATTTGATTTTTAAGGCATTTACAACCTAATTAGTAACCATTAATAAACGAATTGTGTGTAAACCATTTATAAACCCTTTATAAAGGTAGTCTTATTTTAAAGTGGTACCCATATATGTCACCTCAAAGAACCCTTTGGTGCTTAAATGGTTTAATGGTTCTCTGTAGCAGTAATTTAGTTCTACACAGAACCTAAAGGGTTTTATTTTGGGCTCTCTTGTTTTTAGAGTATATGGTTCCACCAAGCTACACTTGATGATTGCTAATTTGCATGCTGCTACTTTTACCATTCTGTTATCAGCCATATTCATTACCCTTAGGCACCCTGTTCCTATTCTCGGCATGTGCCAGTTCATGTCCTTGCATATTGCGAGTACATGGATGTTCTTGTACGCTGGCTGTCACACATTATGTTGCTAAAGCAAATTCCTGCTATGCTTACCAATGATGTGTTTCAGCTTCTGAGGCACAGTCAAACCACAGCCAAAATTACAACAGTATATTCTAAAGGAGTGAATATACACTGCTGTGTTATTAATAGTAATCATGAATGACCAACCACAGTAGTGGGTGAGAAACATGTTACCCGATGTACATCAATCAGCCTTAACCTTAAAACCATGCTTGCAGTACCAGTTAAAAGTTTGGACACACATTCTCATTCTCATGTTTTACTTTATTTTTTTAACCCTCTCATGCATGAATTATAATAAACTCAGTCAGGATTTTTTTACTAAGTGTTTTTATACATCCTTAGGGATGTAAAACAAGGTTTGAAAAATATATATATTCTATCTTTATTCAATAACGAAATATTTATCTGTCCACTCAAGTGTACATTATGCATGTTTTGTTGTAAAAAACACGTATATGTAATAACTTGGTAGTTATATAGGTATATTTGTAATTCAGTTATACAGTTGTAATATGTTATTCTGTTGAAATGATGGAACTGAGGAGGATATTGTGACACAAGAAAAAGTCTCTGAACTGTAGAACATTAGAGAATATTGATTGTAACTGGTATTTATCATACTGTATTCTTGTCAAGTCTCTGAACTGTTAAGTCTCTAAACTGAGCATATTCTCTCATAGTATTTTATAGCATGTCTCATATTTCCTGTCAAATGATGCTTGTTGTTAATTTCTGAGACTAATTTTCTATGATGGTTCCCAAGGCATCCGGGGCACAAAGCTACAAGACACTCCATGCAGATGTACTTGGTTCTTCGTGTGCATGCTGCATCTGGGCATCTGCTGGCATTTTATGCTTTCTTGAGCTGGGGGCTTAGACACTGCTCACATCATTCACAGCCCTGGAAGGTGGTCCCTACTGGCAGCCATTTTTCAATCAAAGAAGTTGATTTACAGCCAAAACATTAAACGATATAAATTATTTTCAAGAACAACATTGGTAGTAATTGGCATTGCATTAAAGTTGATGTAAAAAAAAGTAAATGTAAAAAAAATGAAGAAAGTGTTTGACCTCCACAATCCTCTGATCTAAACCCAGCTAAGTTGGGTGATTTAAGATGAGCTGAAGCACAACATGAAGGAAATGCAGCAATCAATTATTCTGCAGAAGAACCTCAAACTTAAAACACTAAGAAAGTTACTCCAGGTGATTCTACTATAAGTATAAAATATATTCTCACACGTTTCAATTACAAAATAATTTACACGTGTTTCTGCATTCCTTAAATATAGTCTTTAATGTTAAATGGACCATATAAAACATCATGAATAGCAAAGAAAGAGATGTCCAGACCTTCGTCTGGTGGTATCTGAAATCAGGATGTCAGCAGCAGATTCTAGTAAGGTTGGTGCTCCATTTTACTGGGATTGTATCACTAAGCCTTAGGAACCAATGGCTCTATTGCCATGAGGCTCTTATCTGGGCTACGCTTAACTTGTGGTTTTTTAGAGGTTGGTAACTCTGATGAACTGATCAACAGGTCTTCCTTTTTTTGGGGCGGTCCTGATGAGAGCCAGTTTCATCATAACTTTTTGATGGTCTTTGTGACTGCACTCGAGGACACTTTCAAAGTTCTTGAAATGTTTCAGATTGACTGACCTTCATTCCTAAAGTAATTTTTCTTTACTTAGTTGAGTAGTTCTTGCAATAGTATTAATTTGAACATTACACAAATATTTACTGTGTACCTGTAACTCTACCTCTTCACAACACAACTGATGATCTCAAACACATTAAGAGGGCTAGAAACTTTTGACAAGTTCAGCACAGCTGTTAACTAAAAGGAATTTCAGGTGACTCTACCTCATAAAGGCTTCATAAAGTCAAAAACAAAAACTTAACCAAATACTTCTGATAATAGTGCTCTGAATTGATCTTGTCAGTGTTTATTTGATGCTCTGCAATAATAGAAAAGTATATAAAGAGCTGTGTGTGTTGTTTTGGTGGAAGGAATCAGTTTTGAGATTTGTGTTTGAGTTTCAACAAAGAAGTTAATCATTTTCAGTTTGTGTTTAGAGTTTTGACAAACTGAGCCAAGTTTCTAGAAATGTGTTTAAACATTTGGGAAAAACTGTAATTATCTGTGCATTTTTACAGTGTATTCACTTGTTTAAGACTGAAGGCATAAATCTGAAGCTTGTTTAGAGTCTAATGTGTAAAAGGGACATTCCAGGATTTCCTGTCCCACCACTTAAATTTCAAATGTACATATCCAAAATATCTAAATGACTATTTTTTGTGAACAATGTACTTGTTATAAGACAAACTGTAAAATATGGTGGAAAAATAAGCTCCTTAGATATTATTCAAAAGACCGAATACCTTTGGAGCACCTCAAAAAATGGCTGTTTTCTCTTGTCCCACACATTGGGTGACCAACACCTTTGGCAAATTTAACAATTAAAATAAGCTCTAAATAAATGACTTCCTCTTGTATATTGTTGATCTGCATCTCCTTTACTTATGAAAACAACTTCTTTGGTCTACATTGTTTTGCATGTTACAGTTTTTATGTTTTTATCCCACAACATGCGCTCAACCCTGTTACCATAAGGAGTTTTACCTGCAGAGAAAGAGTTAAAAATATTTGTCTACTGGCACAAAGGAAGTGACATCACAAGGACATTTTCTGCCCACATGGCAAGACCAAGAGTAAGTGCTCTAACAATTTTCAAGTTTTTTTCCAAATATGTTTGTCCAAGTTGTTTGTGTCACTCAGTGAACTCAACCCTGTTACTCATACTGTAAGACTAATAATGAGTAGAGTCAAAATTTACTTTATATACTTATATAACCATGTTTGTGCTTGATCTTGTATACATAGCTAAATTTTACAGTTAGCATCTGTTCCTGGGGTAAACCACAACTTAGCATAGATTTACAACCCTGTTACTCGCAACCCTGTTACTGTAAGTTACCAAATATATTGCATAATCTAATTTAAAAAACTGCTTTGATACCTGAGCTTGACGAATCAAACTTTTTGATAGTCTATTACCTGTATTTAATAAATATATGACTAAAAATGATCAAATTGAAGATCACATTTTCAGAAGTGACCACCCCTGAAATGTACCAAAATCCTGGAATGTCCGAAAAACAGTGTTACTACCAGTGTATATATACTGTCCTTCCCTCTCATACACACATACATTCCAGTGAGTCTGAGTTTCAGGGAACTCTGGCTTCCTCTGAGCTGGGTCAGGTCTGAGGGGAGAGGTCTGACTTAATGATTTATGTCAGTAGGTTAGGGTGGTGACACAAGTGGTATGAGGTGACGAGAGAAAAGGGAAGAAAGCTAATACAGCACTTCTGCAGCCAGTATCACAGGTTTACTAGCAGGGGGCTGGGCTGTAAAACAGATAGGAGACACCTAAACACAAACTACAGCGGGACACATGGAACACATGATATATGTAGTTAAATATATACAAGTAGAACATGCTTTCTTCATATTATATCAGTATTAAGCATAACATTTTAAAGTGGACATTTTATACCTCTTTTTACACAGGTTAGAATAGATCTATGGGCTATACAAAACATATTTATGAAGTTCTTTGCACAAAATCACTCTCACATAAAGAGATCTCACCAGCTCTAAACTTGTCAGTTTTAGTCCCTTTCACAATGAGCCGTTTAAGGGCTCTGAATGAAGTTCAACTTATTTTGCGCCTTTCTAGAAACCCAAGGACGCTTTACTATTTACACGTTTTTACACACAACCACATTACACATCACACTCATCCACACACAGCGGAGAGAAGCAGCAGCCAATAGCGCACAGCGTACTCTCAACCGGAAACAACCAGTGTCCACCTGGAGGACTGCATCCAGCATTTACCCAGAACAGAGTGCCAATCCATATCTGAACACACAGTCATACATACATTTACACACATTTACACACACAGACTTACATACATACCACACACTTTACACACACACCCTAACAATTTAGAGAATTCAATTTTCTGGGCAATTTAGCCTATTCAATTTACCTGATCTTGCTCTGTCACTATTATGCAAATAAGCTGTTGCTGGCCAAACCATGTATACCCTGAGTGTTTTCTGCACGTTAGTGTTAGCTTGTGCTAAATAGCAAAACACGAACAAGCTAATTCATGTCTAACTGTGATAGAAAAACAAAAGTAATTTTTTAAAGTCTCCCTCATTTGCTGACTTCCCACTGACAGTAGGTACAGATTCCTCCTCAGACGAAGTCTGTTGGCCAAAATTGCTGATCTTTAACTAATAATCTAGGGCAGGGGTGTCAAACTCATTTTGGCCGAGGGCCACATTGGCATATTGGCTGTCCTCTGAGGGCCAGATGTAACTTATAAATGTAATAAAATGTAACCAAATGTAATATAAAATGAATGTAATTACTCTTTAATGTTAAATAACTCTCAATGGAAAAAAATGTTTGCTTGTTGCTCTATTAACATAAATCCTTTTAATTTGTCATGTTATGAAATCCAAAAACTCCATCAATCAAGAACCACACTATTCAAGTGAATAGAAATGACATCAAATACAAGTTATATTAACTTTGATCAAAACGTTTGATACTGAAATAAGGCTTAATAAATATAAAATCAAAAATTGTGAGCTGTGACAGATTTAGCATTTCCTCAGATTTAGCAGTTCCTCATCCATCCACTAGTCGGAACTGCAGCAGCAGCAGCACCACAAGTCCGCAGTCTTTACTTAATCAGAGCTACAGCCCAGCCACGGGCTACAGAGCTCAGCTCAGCCAGTCTGGAGCGTTTTTACAGTTTTTAAAGTTCTTCTGTATAGGAAATAAAGGTTTTAACCCCACTAACCGGATAATACAGCTCATCTTTCAGCCCAAGCAGCTAACAGCAGCAGAGTCACTGCTGGGATTACATTATAAACAGGTCAGTTAGCGCGCTGCTAACCTCATGATGTTTATAACTACGGAGTTTAGTGGACACACCACGGCTGCAAGGTTAGACTGTTGAAGGCTACTGAAGACTAATAAAGGCTATTGGAGGTTATTGAAAGGGTTATTGGGAGCAGAAATCAGTACAGGCTGGTTAGATTAGTGATTCACGTCCTCGTGCCTCTCTGCGGTGAAACTGTGACTAGCGCTGTCACAGTGATGTTTATTAACGTCATTAAAACAGATTTTGTCAGCTATTGTCTTATAAATATTTACACATAACTTATATCTATCCTAAAAAGCGTTTATTTTGGTCAGTAACACAAAAGGCATACCGGTCTTTCGCCTTGAAGCACAGCCGTCCGTCTGCATCAACTTCTCTTTTTCTGGACATTATGGGATAAACATTTATGTCTCAATTCCACCCGCGAAGTTACACCTTCCCTCCGGCAGGGTTTCCACATCAATGACTACACTGCCGTGTAGTGGCAGTAAGCCGTAACTTCACGGGTAACACAATCGACAAGCATTGTGGGAAATGTAGTTTTTGGTCAAAGAATGCTTCTGACATATTTATTATAGACACTAAGATCTTACAAGCTCTCGCGGGCCACATAAAAGGACGTGGCGGGCCACATTTGGCCCGCGGGCCTTGTGTTTGACACATGTGATCTAGGGGGTTGACTTGTGAGGGGTGGTGGCTGGGTGGTTCTTTGCAGGTTTCCTTATTGTGACGTCAGAATCAGGAAGTTTTAATTTTGCTTCTTTTTTTTAGCATGTAGCAGAGATTTGTAGGTTGCATGTCCAAATTTTTTTTTTCCTTTCGTGCCGATTAATAAAAGTAAAATCGATTTAATAAAAAAAATATTAAAAGTGTTCTGTGCCCTGCCATTCACTACAGCATAGTAACATGCCCTGACCCCCAGCACAGTGAACCTGGACTTGTACGAGTCACGGACTAGGGGGGAAAGATCATTTACACAAGTGAACCTCCAAAATAAAGCAGAGGTGTAACTTTACCCCTGGGAGAAGAGGACATGGAGCCAGTCTGGCGCTGAAAGGGTATCAGCTCAGGTTAAACTGTTAATGTTTATATTTACAGCATGACGAAATTGGAAATGAGTTTTACAGACTGTAGGACCCAGTAGAAAAAAAATGCTCAACAGAAACAAGATAAATGTTCTTACTTAAATAATTGTTCATTTATTGGGGGTGGTAATATGTATAGGTACCGTATAATCCGATTCAATTTGATTATGGTTCAGAAATCTGATGCATTTTGATTTTGCATTTCTTTTTCCTTATTGCATAACTAGTCAGTACTTTTAAAGTAAAGTATCTGTAATGATTCATATTGAATTTTGCTGGTTAATAGTTTCTTTGACACTATTTCTACTTACTTTGAAAAAAACATATTTATTATTTCAATTGATTAAATGATTAACAAAAAGTCTATAATTAATGTTGTTAGTGTAGTTTTAAAACCAGCTTCAAGGAAAGCAGAAACCAAATACCAGTGTAATGTATATATGGAGCTGGTTTTAATGTTGTGGCTGATCTGTGTTTGATAAGCATAGTAATAAAGTATTATGCTTTTTGTTAATCTCTGGCTGTAATGTGCTGAATAAGCTAAATAAAAGTGTAGCTGCATAATCGTGCCATCAGCTGTGTGTGTGTGCAGTTGAGTGTGTATGTGAAAAAGAGAAAGAACACGTTCAAGATATTTCAACACAGCAATGCTGTTTCGATAGTTTGGAGGAAAATGAAGCGTGGGTAAAAGTAGTGGATGGCTCAAAAGGTAGCTAGCTGGATTAGTGCTTGTGCTAACCGGACATTAATCAGTATGGATAAATATCACAACAGTGTGCAAGCGTCCGTGCACGTCTTGCTGGAGCATCTGTGACCAAGACAGCAAGTCTTTGTGATGCATCAAGAGCCACGGTATCCAGGGTAATGTCAGCGAGATACCACCAAGAAGGACCAACCACATCCAACAGGATTAACTGTGGACGTTGTAAGAGGAAGCTGTCTGAAAGGGATGTTCGGGTGCTAACCCGGATTGTATCCAAAAAACATAAAACCACGGCTGATCAAATCACGCAGAATTCAATGTGCACCTCAACTCTCCTGTTTCCACCAGAACTGTCCGTCACCACAATCAATTATTGTGCTCTAAAACCAGGTGTTTCAGTTTCATTGTCCAACTAGGGTCGGCACATGACTTTATTACCTTATTGACCTGCAGATTTTTCTAGATCATATTTTTGCCATTCATATGAATACACTGGTGTACTGTGGGCTACATATACGTACTGGTTTTGGAACATACGCTACTATATATCACTATATTCAAGGCAGGCCCACAGCATATATAGCGCCAACTGTCACAATACATTACTCCGCTTATCTCTCAAATAACTGCTTCTCTCTATGGCAGTTAAAGTTCATACAGAGTCACAAGGGGCCCCTCAGGAGATCCTAATGAATATGCATGTGTGAGGCCGTCCAGTGTCGGAGGGCACTTTCGGCCCCTGAAATTCACTGGTTCCTCACATTGTCCGCAATTCCCAAACACATCATGGAATGTCCTCCGATGTGTCCTCCGATCCCACACAATCAGGACACCAGCCCCCAAGATGCCGATCATAGCAGCAGGGCTGTTTTTGTGGGTAAGCGTGATTCTGCATATGGGCGTGTAATGGGATGGAAATGGGATAGGCCAGCGTTTACAGAATCAATGGGCAAAGGGGATTAACTTAAGTACTGGACAACTCCCGTTCGCAGCATTCAGCGAGACAAGGCCGAGGCTTTATTTTTCTTCTCCTCTTCCCATGCTGTTTCAAAACACTCGCCCATCGCACGTTTGTGGATTGTGTTTCAGGACCACACAATTCGAGCTTAATGCAGGAGCCAAGCTGCACAGTAAGTGTTGGCCTGTAACGGAGGCAATCCCATCCAAAAAAACAGGAAAAACATGAAATAAATTAGTATTTTTCATTCCTTTAGAATCAAGAATCAATGCTAACTTCAACTGAAACGTTTGGGATGCAAATAAAGAGTATCATTACTGTCATCACCACTGTTCTTACCACTATCGTGGTTGTGAACAACAGTGCAAGCAAGATCCACGTCAGTAAAATCAGACCAAAGTTAGTGTTAGTCAGTCAGAGTCAGTGAGTCAGTCTCTTCTAGTGTAGATAGTAGTAGCAGTAGTAGTAATAACAGCAGCAGCAGCAGCAGCAGCAGCTGAGAGCAGTGTAAAAAAAGTCAATGATTAAAAGCTTGGAGTAGTTTAGTGACCAGTCAGGAATGCAAGGCCACAGGGTTACATGGACATAGTCTTCATCAAAACATGTATTGTGTTCGGGAAATTCCCAGTGATAATTCAGGAAATTGGAGAAGATTCCCCTTTACACTTTCTATGTGAGATGCTAAATGGATTAAATCAGTAGCTGTGTAGAATATAAACAGTCTTTAGGTGAAAAACTAAACAGTACCACTTTAAAATAAGACTACCTTTAAAAAGCGTTTATAAATGGTTTAGAATTAGTTTATTATTGGTTACTAATTAGGTTGTAAATGCCTTAAAAATCATTAATAATCAGTTATAACACATATGTAGAAAGGGCAACAATAAAGATGGCTGTGGGTTCACTATTTGGCAAACAACAGGTCATAGTTGCCCTTTCTACGTATGTGTTATAACTGATTATTAATGATTTTTAAGGCATTTACAACCTAATTAGTAACCATTAATAAACTAATTGTAAAACATTTATAAACCCTTTATAAAGGTAGTCTTATTTTAAAGTGGTACTAAACTTAGTTCATCCAGTAGCACTTAATGTTCATTTTGTTGGAAACCACAAAACTGATAAACATCTACATAAAGCCTGTCAATGACCTTGTTTACATCTAGTCACTTCATCTATCTCGACTATCTGCAGTGTTGGGCACCTTACTTTGAAAAAGTAATTAGTTATAGTTACTAGTTACTTCTCCAAAAAAGTAACTGAGTTACTAACGGAGTTACTCCACTATAAAAGTAACTAGTTACCAGTAAAAGTAACTATTGCGTTACTTTTGTTATTCGCCCCGTAAAAAAATGAAGTGGTCTTCTCTGTTTTGTAAAGGAATATACAGGCAGAAAAGATTTACCTTTAAGAAAAGGTACATTACCATCATTTGGTGATTTTCAAGATTATTTCAATGCTTTTAAAAAATATATAGTAATTAGTAAACAGTAAATAGTAAACAATGAGTGTACTTAAATTAACACAGGCTCCAAATACAGAAACACCTAATTGGCTTATTAATAATTTCCTGTTATTGATCATTATTGACTACAGCGCATAGTTTGGATTGGCTAACCCTTAATAGGAAAATCATTGATGCAGATCTGAGAGGGTGATCATAGAATTTATTACCAATATTACCAGATTAGACCTCATATAGTAAATACAAATAATTGTGAGTGAATTTTTACGCCCTTATGGTATAATAGGTGTCAGTCCAAGAAAGAGTCTCCTACTCAAAATTCAACACCTTCAAGTTTAACCAAAGTTTGCAGCCGACCACATGGATAAAGAAAAGGCCTTCCGGAGAAATACTTCATTGTGAAATGAAGAAATTGTTAAATTGTATTGCTACAATTACACAAATGGATATAATAATCTGGTACCACTTTAAAATAAGACTACCTTTATAAAGGGTTTATAACTGGTTTACAATTAGTTTATTTATTAATTACTAATTAGGTTGTAAATGGCTTAAAATCAGATACAACACATACGTAGAAAGGGCAACAATATAGATGGCTGTGGGTTCACTATTTGGCAAACAACAGGTGTACGGACATTTCTACATATGTGTTATAACTAATTATTAACGATTTTTACGGCATTTAAATCCTATTTAGTAGCCATTAATAAACTAATTGTAAACCATTTATAAACCCTTTATAAAGGTAGTCTTATTTTTAAGTGGTACCAATAATCCAAGCATCAGCCATTTATATATAAAAAAAGACACTGGCCCACAACAGCACACTTCAGCTGGGTTGTGAAGTGGATAAACTGGCTAGCGTTAAGCTTTTTCAGTCTTGACCTCATCCCAATCAATACCTGGACTGTGCTGAAAAGTTGGGTCCGTGCCAGACCAGGGAACCAACAAACCCAATAAAACGATCAATTCTGCCAAGAGGAGCAGACACATATCAAACACGAATACTATCTGAAGCATTCTGGTTAGAATTTTGCTAAGGGGAAATCAATCAAATGCTAGGTATTACTATTAGTATTACTATCTGTATATAAGTAATGTTTTGCTGTATATGTATTTTTGAACCTGTCGGTATGATTACACAGTATACATATTTTATTTCAAAGCCAAGTGTGGCAGCTTTCAAGATAGCGACCACGTTCCAGTCAATACCCATATAATATATAATGAATTAATGACATATATTAAATTTGTGTTTGTTTCTTATAACCCAATAACATCACCAGCACGGAAAGTGCGGGGGAGGGGGGAGGGGTATTTTTTACATTATTTTATTATTATAGAGCAATAATAAAAAACATTGTTTTTTTTTAAGTCTAAAACCCAATTAAGTGTTTAATGAATAACTGTCACGGATGACCCAGGCAGGGAGACGAGGAGGCGGACACAGGTGCAGGTAGGGCAAAATAAATAAATAATTTATTAAATAAATAACAAAGAAACACAAAGAAACAAGTAAACACGTAACAAAGATAATCAACCAAAACAACCGAGGGAGACTAGAGAACATAAACGAACAAGAGATAATAATAATTAAACAGGGAATAACAACAAGGAACTAAACTCGATAAACAATAACTAACAAACAAACCGTGAGTAAATAAACAAAGAAGTAAACTAGAGACTAAATAAAATACAAAAACGAAACTGGGCAGGGATAAATACACAAGGGAATAAACAAGACAAAGAGAACTAAACTAAGCAGGGTAAGAGAGAAAACAATGGAAAATAAACAGGAAACTGGAAATACCAAACGAGAAATAAACAGATAAACACAGAGCAAGGACTAAGGCTTAAGAGACGCGGAGAACACAGAGAGAGACAAAACAACAGAGGAAGGTGCAAAGACCGACGGAGACAAAGTGGTAGACGAGGGCTATTTAAAGAAACAAGAAACACTCTAGAATTGGAAACACCTGGGGAAGGGGCGGAGCTACAAATGAGACACAGGTGGAAATCTACTAAGACGGGAGACACAGGGGAGCACAGGTCACGTGGGGAAGACACACAGAGACACGAGACAGGGCTAAGACCTGACAATAACACTCAATTACATAAACATTCACATATATATATATATACATATATATATATATGTATATATATATATATAATATATATATATATATATATATATATATATATATATATATATATATATATATATATATATATTAGGGATACAACGGTACAGTGTTGCCACGGTTTGGTTCGTATTGCGGTTCTTGGGCCACAGTATAGATAATCTGCCCAAACCTGAAAAATAGTCTGTGACATTGGCATCTGTTTTTAATGCTATTTTTATTTTATATAAAGCTCTGGCATGATAATCACAATATAGCCAAGTAACCAAGTATTATCCTTAACAAAAACGAATAAAATAAAACATTTTTGTTAACTAAAACTAAGAAAACAGTAATTAAAAGAAAAAATTAACGGTCCATGGTATTAATTCTTATTTATAGCTTTCGTGCTGCATCCCTATATATATATATATATATCTTTTTTTTTTATTAGCCTGCCATTTGTCTGCTTTTTAGTAGAGATGAGATGGCACAATGAGGTTCAGTTAAGTTCATCACCTTCTAGTCTCAAATGTGCTCTAACAAACACCTGAGCAGAAATGAAAGGGTTAAATATGTATGTTGTCCCTCATTCTGACCCAGTAAAACATTTAATTTCAATTTAATAAAAAAGTCAAACTTAAACCAAAGTTTTGACCAAAACTTCCCATATATCACTGGTGTTCTGTATTTTTGGTTTTCACAGCATTTTCACCAAAAATTGTTAAGTATGATTGTGCCAAAGTATATTTAATTAAAAGAATCACAAAAATGTCTTTAGCACCCAAAACCACATTTTTTAAAACAAACCATTAATGAAGCACAACAATTCTACACACTTCCTGTACAGTACACTCATACACACCCGCACATTCTCCCACACACAAATCACTGCTCTAGTGTAAAAAGTGGCGCAACCACCTCCAAATGTCCACAGTAATCCACAGCTGACTTTCTGCTGCTTCTTAACTTTTGCTGACCCCATACTGTTCTGGATTCACTCCCCCTCTGTCTTGTTTTAAAGTGTGAGGAATGGGGATTAAGGCCACAAGCTGTTGAACAGATGGTGGTGTTTTCACTCTCTTTATGTGTGGTTTTGTGGTTTTCTCCTCAGTTAAAACGGTCCTAATGCTGAGCCCTGTGTTTTAACGCTGTCCACAGCCAGAATCACGAACAGAAGTGACAAAAATCTGCTACAAAAACCTGAAACAATCCTGTAAGTCAGGAGCTTTTTACCCAAACTGGAAGCAGCTACTATTAAAACAACAGGTTAAAACAACCGAATCAGAAGCACAGAGATCTGTTCCACAGCCAAAAAACACATATCTGAACGGAGAGAAGAGATTTCTCGTATAGTTACTTTAAATTTAAGCTTTATTTATAGATGCAACTGTGAATCAGCCATGACTTCATACACTTTTAATGCGATATACTTGTTTCATTGTAGTCATTAATATTCATTTACTAAATTTACTAGTTTTGTGTTTGTTTAATTGTGTTACATTGGTGACAGATATTTAATGTTCATCATTATAATTATTATTCAAATAAAGGCAAAAATAATGCCCAAAAAATATATCAAGAAATGCCAGACCCTGACTTTAGGATCTAACAAGCAAAAAAATGCTGTCTTCAATTAGAAACTGTTGTTTATTTTAAAATTTAAGAACTATTTTTGACCCAATTAGTCCAAAAAACATTTTTTATCTTTCAACATCGAGCAAATAAACATTAGGATAATAGTTTCAAACATAAAATTGGATGAGAGTTTTGTATCTGGTCCATGTTTTTGTATCTGGACTGGCTGTAGAAACCTTTGAATGGGATTCCCACGCTCTTGGTTTCAATCAGTTATTTGTTGAATGTTGTCATGTGGCCACTAGATGATACAGCAGTGTGTCCATATGAGGCCAAAGGGTTAAAGTTTTGTAAAATTATTATATAAGTTATAATGGTGCAGAGAAGCAGAAATGTGATGTCCTCATATGAGGACACAGGGTTTCATTTACATTTACATTTTCGGTATTTAGCAGACGCCCTTATCCAGAGCGACTTACAACAGTGCTTCAAAGTTACTTAAGATATCCCACTCTAAAAAGTGATTCTGTGTTTTAGTCAGTGGAAACTAATATTATTAAGTGGAGTGAACTTATCGGCCAGTATAACTCAATAAAATGAGTTCAGAGAACTTCAACCTGAAAACTTAAAAATGTTGGTTGAACCAATGAAAAAATGTGATTTGAACCAACTTTTAGTCACTACCTGTCTCAATGCTCTTTCTAGAGTGTTGGTTCATGCAGCTTTCCTATAGGCTCCTGGCACCATATATCTGCATATTGGGTGTGGCCTCTTCCTTACTTACCATCTTTGTGTTGTCTGTTGCCCAAAGCTACCTTATCCTAGGCGTGCAATATTATAATATAATTTGATTGCCAGGCCTCAGGTGTTTGTGGGCTGTAAAAGCACATTAACTTTATTCTGTGTTTCTAGTGATCACAGTATGCTGGCTTTGAGCTACAGAGTTCACTCTTTGCTGAGTTTACTCCAGTATTATACTGTTAGTATTTGCAGTTAAATAATAATATACCAAATATGTTGAGAATACCACATTGAGTTAACTCAGCCTTTTAAGGCAGCAGGAGAACTTATATTGCTGAGTTTAAACAACAAAACTCAAGTTTAAAGTACAATGCTTTACATTGTACTTTAAAATTATGAAGCACGTAATTAAGTTGGATAAACTGGATAATTTAAGTTGATTTGCCTTAAATTTAAGTTGAGATAATGAAAACTGTCAACTTGAAAGTAATCAAATAATTACGTTGAGCTAACTTAAAGGAATTGTGTTGATCTAACTTGTTTACTTAATTTGTAAAAACTTAATTTATTTATGTGTTACCAATTGAAGTCATTTTTTTAAGTTGGTCCAACAATTCTCTTTTTCAGTGTAGTTTGTAGAGTAGGATCAAGAGATACATAGAACTTAATCATGTTTAGAACCCTAGGAACCTTTTTTTTTTTTTAGTTTAGGAACTCTTTAAAAAGACGTGTCTTCAGTCAACGTTTGAAGACGGCGAGTGACTCTGCTGTTCTGACATCCAGTGGAAGTTCATTCCACCACCTTGCTGCAGCACAGAGAAGAGTCTGGATGTCTGTTTTCTGTGTGTTTTGAGTGATGGAGGTTCGAGCCGAGCCGTACTGGAAGCTCTAAGAGCTCTTGGTGCAGATCTGGCTTTGACCATCGCCATCAAGTATGAAGGTGCTGCTGGTCCGTTTTTTGCCTTGTAGGCCAGCGTCAGGGTTTTGAATCGGATGCGGGCGGCAACAGGAAGCCAGTGGAGGGAACGCAGCAAAGGAGTCACATGACTGAACTTCGGAAGATTGAAGACGAGTCGTGCTGCAGCTGATTCTGAATTAACTGTAGTGGTTTGGTGGCTCGCAGTGGAAGACCAGCCAGTAGAGAGTTGCAGTAGTCAAGTCTTGAGATGACAAGAGACTGCACAAGCACCTGAGTGGCTTCCTGAGACAGAAACGGTCGAATTCTTCGGATGTTGTACAGGAGAAATCTGCATGACAGAGTCAGATTTGCAATATGGCTCGAGAATGATAACTGGTCATCCATTACTACACCGAGGCTTCGTGCTTCTGCCGATGGAGTGACCAGTGAGTTGTCGAAAAAATATTTGAGTTAGAAAAAATAAATGCCAAGAGGATATAATAATGTAATTAAAAATAATCACAGAATAAAAATGATAGGAATGGCAGAATAAATTAATAAACAAACTATACTATACAGACTAACAACCGTTTTTGAAAAAAGGTCTAAATGTTAAATGTGTTCTAAATGTTAAAATTATAAACAATTCTAGACAATTACAGGTATCTGTAACATTTCTTTTTATTTAAAGATTTCAAGCTTGTGTAGAATTGTGTGGTAGTAGACGTTTGCTAGTAGTAGTATTTAAATTCCGACTTCTTAATGACCTTATTAATGTACCCAAATTGGATCCAGCACCGTTTTGGGTAAAACGCACACAGGAAAAAAATCTACCAGTTTTAAAACAGTGTCCACTGGGACAATGTTCATTAATATAATTCATTTTTTTCATTTTTTTCCTAAAACTTCCTTATTTGGAAATTACATAACTACACACTAATTGCAGACCTTCAGAATAAATCTATTCTGCCTCCGCTACACAGAAACTAATTTTTCTAACAGATTAGTGCCAATTTATGGTAAAGGTTTATAGTAGTTTTTGTCTGACACATTTTAAAGCTCCACAGGTGTAGCTGGGCCATTTCATCTTGTTGTAGCTTCTCTAAATTAAACATATTCTCTCTTTTTTTTTTAACTGAATCTAATAACATATATAATTAACTATTCAAAACATGTTCTGGTCAAACTCAGGAAGCTTTACTTAATGTTTTACAAGGTTTCTAAACTGAAGATGGTTACAAAACTCAATTGTTATTTAAAAAGCATGTTTAAAAACAAGTCCACTAATTCCTTTGATTTTCTCTCGAGAACGTCTTTATTTTAAAGAAATGGTTATAGACTGCATGCTCAAATAATTGATATTTATGACAAAAAATGGGTACCACTTCTTTTGCTTCTCTGACCAGTGCTCTCTTTGTTTGATTGGTCGGTTTGGGTAGCAGAATACTTTTTGGGTTGTAAAATACTTTTTCCATGTTCCTGTTACTGGAACTCACTCCTGTTACTTTATATATCACAAATACAGAATCACACTCTAAAACAACTCAGCAAATAGCTCAACCTCATCAGATCTCGCTGCAGCAACAGAAACACAGCCTCCAGCTGTCTGAACTGGTTCCTAAATCATATAAGCAGAGATCGGTATCACGGGTGAGGATTTCAGCAGTATCTTCTGGATGCTGAGGGAAACCCAGCAGACCTGAGAGCGCCTGCCCCGACCAGCTGAGCCCTGAGTGTTTGTGTTGGCCACCCAGAGCAGCTCTACATCCCCTCTGGCTGGTAGAGGGATGTATGCTGGGGGATTACGAGCCCACCCCACCCCAAATCCTCACTGGCTCTGACTGGCTAAAATAATGAATCAGTGTAGAGAGGGGTTCTCATACATGCAGGTTGGGTTACAGCGTGGAGGTCTGTCTTTATACACACACAGGTTTATTTTTATACACTGCCAGAATGTGAGGACTGTGCATAGAGTACATATTCATGTTCCACATTAATTATATACACTGTTTCCACTCACTGTCCACCTAGCTGCACGCAGAAACGCTGTTTTGTTGACTGTTCTCAGTCCAGTAGTGACACTGAGGTGTTTAAAAACTACAGCAGCACTGCTGTCTCTGATCCACTTGAACTTTTTCACATTTTATCACGTTACAACCAGAAATATAAATATATTTTATTGAGATTTTAACCCTTGTGTGGTGTCCCACACACACACACATTTATATTACATACAGTATGTTTGGCCAAGGGCTAATAAACATTGCTTCATTTGTAAATTTGAAACTAAACTAATTTTCTACTCATATCTTGAGTTTAATTCATTTTCTTTTACATTTTATTAAAAAAACTAATAAAAAAAGAGTAGCACTTTTTAAAAGAAATGTAACATAAGAAAGGTAAAGGGCAAATATTAACCATGTAAGCTGTTTATATTGCTTGCAATTTAGGTGAAGCAAGCATGTGTAAAGCATTTTAATGTAAAATTGTGATGAATTAAATACAAGTAACAAAGTAAACGAGTAACAAAAATATGAACACATCATAAGGGTAAAGTAATAGACAAACACAAAGTAGTATATAATTGTGAAGCATCCCTGATAAAGAACCATGGGGTTCTTTGCAAATCTTGCTTCTCTGACCAGTGCTCTCTTTGTTTGATTGGTCAGTTTGGGTAGCAGAATACTTTTTGGGTTGTAAAATACCTTTTCCATTTTCCTGTTACTCAAACTCACTCCTGTTACTGGCACTTATTCCTGTTACTTTTTATGTTTTGAGTAACAGATACAATGAAAGTAACAGGAATGAGTTTTTAGCATAGAATTAGCAAAAACATGAAAAATAGCTAAATGGCAGCTATGCTAATAGCATGAACACACTGAGCCCATTCTATTGATTTTCCAAAAAATATATTTTAAAAACAAACAAGTAAGATCTAATAATTAATGTAGGTAACAGGAGTGAGTGTTGAGATTGAGCTCCTCAGTCATAGTTACAATAAGATCAAATATACACCAACTGTGTCAGGGTGCAGCAAGGAATGGCAAGGAGAGCAGACGCAAATGCGAATATATTTATTAAACAAATAACAAAAGACAAAAATAAACAAATAAACAACTGAAACTAAACTAAAAACAAGAAACACTGGGAACATATGAAACAGAGACGCAACCATAACAGACCTAACAAGTACAAGGACCGACATGGGAGAAAGGGAACACGGACTATAAAAAGGAACACACACACGGGAAACAGAAAACACCTGGGGCTAAGGGGCGGAGTTACAATTGAACACAGGTGAGGGCAAGAAACACTAAGGAACACGGGTCACGTGGGAGACACACTCACAGGCACAAGCAGAAGACAGGCACAGAAAAGGTAAATAAACACAGAAACATGAGAACAGACAGGGACCACGTGACAAACTAAACCAACTGATGTCACTTCCTGTTGTAGATGTGGCTTGTACAATGTTCCAGATGTTTCAGATGATAAGGGTTATGTGTTACGTTAACAGGGATGAGTGAAACCCAGGGACAGGAACTAAAATGTGTATTTTAACTTAAATATTATGGATTTATCATGAACAAAAATATCTCTGAAGGATTATATTTTATGGTAAACTTTATGGTTAGAGAGTGAGGACAGGTAACAAATGCATTTTTTTCAGTGTTATAAGTAGTTTAGTAGTTAAGTTTTTTTTTGTTTTATATATATATATATATGTATATATTTACATATTTTACTTTTACAATGAGGTCAATGTACAAGACACTGTGCTTAATAAGGTGGAATGGCCTATTAAGACTTTTCTATATGAAATGAATTCTCAAACACTGAGTACATTTAAATTCTCTGTAAATGACATCAGAGGAACTTCATCATTTGTTCCTGTTCCAGTTCCTGTTGTATTCTATAATCAGCATATACTGTAAACATGAGCGCGCACACACACACACACACACACACACACACACACAAACACTCACAAACAACCTATTACGGTGCATTACAGAGGCCCACTTACTCACTTACTGTTTACATTTAGGTCAACCAACATTTTTGTGGGGGTAATGATGCTTATGCCACAAATAGACCAATAGAGGCCGACCATTAACTCAGAGTCTACTACACACTAAGCAGTTTGCAGTTTGGGGTCTGGGAACATATGTCATTATGTGCGTGTGTGTGTGTGTGTGTGTAATCTGTGAGAAAGAATGGGGGAGAGTCTGTGTTCCAGTATTAGTGTAAGGCTTGTAGATTTCAGGCAGAGATGAACTCGATGCCCCTCACAGAGCTGGGGGGTTGCCTGCAGTAATTGCTTCCAACAAATAGGATTTAAAGTAATCATATCCTCTGTATTATTAAACACAGCTCCAAACTGTTGTGTAGCACAAAACTCACACACAGCATTAGCAACAAATAACCCTCACTGTCATTTGAAATAAAATATACAGTTGTGAACTTGTGGCAGTAATCATAGACCAAAAAATGTTCACATTCTAGTCTTAGAATGTAATTTAGAGTATATTGTTATTAATTTAGTTTGTATTAGTAAATGTCAAACACTAAACAAGACCTTCTGAGACCCAGACTTTAGCTTGGTGTTAAGTTTTAATTTCTCCTGGCTATGTGGGATTAGCAGGACTTAACAAGCATAAAAACTAAACCTTGTTTTTGCAAAAATTACTTCCTATACAAAGACAATGTCTTCATAGAGCGTTATATAGAGTTGTAAATTTAAACATTTAAAATTGATTCTTGTCATTTGGGATCAGAGGGACAACATTTTAGCTTTGTACAGTAAGTAAATAAACTAGTTGTAAACAAAAAAAAATTGATGACAATTTTCACCTGGCCCATGTTTCTGTCTAGACTGGCTGTAGAAACTTTTGACTGGGATTCCCACCATCTTGTTTCAATTAACTGAGTGTAATATTTGTAATATTTTCATTTGAGAACTAGATAATATGGGTAGTGTCTCCATATGAGGCCAAAGGTCAACATTTTAAAAGCAATTAAGTATTATGTTGCAAGGAAACAGAAATTTAATGTCCCATATGAGGAAGCAACGTCTCAACACATTAAAGATATTTCCTTTAGACAATAAGACAAGCTGGAGATCCTCTGCCTACGTTTGCTCCTCAGAGCCGTTTGTGGATACTGTCTTTTTACCAAACCATGATTACTATTACCTGTTGATATCACTTACTTGAAATCACATTTCACTACTAGTACCGTAAGTACTAAATTTCCCCATCAACTTTTTTTTTGGAATAAATATTTCTCAGAAATAGGTTTTATATTTTAAAATTTTCAAATTAGACACCTCTTGCTTAGTTGACAGATTTGCACATCTTGAATAGATTTTCTCAGTCAGTTTTATGAAGTAGAGTCGCCTGGAATTACAGCTTTCAGTTAACAGCTGTGCTGAACTCATCAAGAGTTAATCACGTGAATTTCTTGTCTCTTCTAATCCATACTACAGCCAGAATTACTCAACTGTGCAAATAAAAAAAAATACTTTTTTTTTGAGAAATGAAGGTCAGGTTATGATGAAACTGGCTCTCACCAGGACCACCCCAGGAAAGGAAGATCAAGAGTTACCTCTTTTGCACAGGATAAGTTCATCAGAGTTACCAGCCTCAGAAACCACAAGTTAACAGAAACCACAGGTAAGAGCAAGCTAAATGCTATAATTTGGTTTGTTTAACAATTTTAAGTTACTACATGATTCCTTATGTGTTCCTTCATAGTTTGGATAACTTAAGTATTAATTTACATTATAGGAAAAAAATTAAACAATGAATAAAAAGGTGTTTGACTGGTACTATATATTAACAATGAGATTACATTGACTAAAGCAAAAACAGAGACATATATTGGCTGCAATAAAATTAAGGTCAAACCAAACTGTAAGAAACACTATTTTTATTATTTGCATTTTCCTGTCTACCTCAGTGTTTTCTGATTTGTGGTTGTGTACCAGAATTATAACTGAGCATGCATCACTGCATTCCTCCAACTAATCTTCACAGATGCTGGACAGAAAGACAGTGTTGTCCATCAGTGTGCGTGAGAGAGAGCACGTAGACGAGGCTGGCTAAGAAGGAAAACATAACCTTGCTCATCCTGGGTCAACCTCCCCAATGTGAACAAGAACTCTGAGTCAGTTTTTTCAAAATGATTCACCATTAGCTCAAACTTATATTAATCTGGTAATGCTTTTAGTCAGTTAATCTAAATGGTAACCACAAAAAAACAACAATTAGAGAAACCAAATTCATTTAAAATTCAGCCCTTCAGAGAAATCTGCATGTGCCATTCACCCTCTGAAAGAGTCAGTGAACCCCACACACAAAAAATAGAGGTACGATATGAGTACTTTTTTGTACTCAAAGGTAAACTCTTCATAATCGTACCCTCAAAGGTACAATATTGGTCTTTACAGGGTCAGATTTGTTCCCTCTGAAGTACAAAGTCATTTCTAACAGCAATAAGAACAAATTTGTACCATTTAACCTGCAGCCAAAAGGTACATTCAGTATTCTGTATCACTGCATTAATAAACTATATATATTTTAATTGCACATTTTTTATTTGAAAGCCAGACAATTTTGTATCATCAAGTTTTTGAGCCATATTCAGTTGATGATAATGTTTATAATCTTTATAATCTTTACTGCCACAAAAACCATGGGTACAAAAAAGGACTTTCACTGAAAGGTACTTTTTGTACCTCAATATAAGGTACAGCCCCAGAGACAAGCTTTGTACTCTTTTAGGTACAAATCTGTACTTATATTTCTTAGAGTGTATTGAGGACCCGCCCTACCACAACAGCAGCCAGTTTGGAAGTTTGGATTTTCATTTAAACATGGCAAATTTTGGTGTTGGTGCAGCCAGGGGGAAATATGCTCCTGAACTCTCCGTCACGGGACTTGTTCACTAGCACTTAAGTCTCGACACATCCTATTAATTTCAATGGAGAGAGCTACGGCATGCAGTCAGCAGTCAGCAGCACCTCTTTGCCACACAGCATGCTAGTCATGTCTTTTTTAAAACTTGCCATGAAAAGAAAGGCTAGTGATAAGCACAGACAGAGAATTGGAAGACAGAGTATACGTTTTGTAGAGCACAGGGGCATCCCAACATGTCTTATATGCACAGATAAAGTTGCTGTGCACAAGGAGTACAACACCAAATGTCATTCCTTCGATGAGAAAGATGTTTCCCCAGGTGCTTAAAATGGATCTAATTGACCTACAATGCAGGTCTGAACTCAAAGCTAATTTCAGGGAGATTTTTTTTGGAGAGAATTCACCTTTCCTGAGCTTTCCAGGATGTTTAAGCGGACCATGTGCCTTTTTGGAAGCACCTACCTGTGAAAAGTATGCGAAAATCTCTTCTCGTTGTAATTTGTTGGAATACTTAATGCGGCCCAGCCTCACCCATACTCTACCTACAGCGGCCCCCGGGTAAAATGAGTTTAAGACCCCTGCATTAAAGTATAATGCATATTAAATAAACTTAGAACAAATAATAATAATTAACCTTAATAATAACATGCAAAGAATTGTTGGACAGATATAGAAATGTAAAAGTCCCAGAACTGTGTACCGGTACTTAATGGTCAACCTTCAGCACTGCTTTTATAACATATACAGTACCATCAGCTTGCTCTGTTTTCCTTTGGGTAGCTATGTAATATAGAATACAGAATATGGAATATGGTATATGGAGTCTCAGTCAGAAGGGTGCCCAGCCCCAATGCCAGCACGAGATGGGAAACTTAGCGCCACCCAAGTGGGCGAGACCAGGTGGCACAGTCTGCTGGAAAATTCCTCCTGATGCCAACACCTCTCAGACTGAGGAAAATCCAATGGAAGAGTGTGAGAGCATGAGAGAGATAGAGAGAAAGAGAGAGAGAGAGAGAGAGGGAGAGGCAACTTGCCAAAACACTAAGTGCTGAAGTAGCACTCATTAAAATCTCCCCTCGACTCCACTAACAGCACAGCAAGCTAATTAACCAATGCTTGTTAGGAAACAAACAAAGTAATATGAAAATGAAAATATTTCTGGCATTTGAAGTCATTCTAATATGGGCTGTGCCAGTCAGCCTCTACTTGACAATGCATCACCCAGTTACATTAAATTTTAATCTGGTAAAATTGCATTAAACAGATAAGAAGGCAGCATGTTTTAACTGCTGAGTCGAGTTCTTTTCTTTTTTACTGCCTGGAAAACACAGCCTGTTTTATTCAGAGTGTTTGGAGTTTTCTTCCCGTCTAAATGCCACACAGTGTGAGCGTGATTAGACTGCACACATTAACCATCACGCCTACACAGACATACACTTAAACACATATACACACATGGACCTAGGACCAGACAAGTCCAGATTTGAAGGCCTATATATGATTGTATTTTTTATTAGAGTATATAAAGTAATATATATACATATATACTAATTTATACTAATATAAGTAAGTAGGATAAAGATGCACTTCAATGCAAATTGTTGACCAAAACAGAACAAAGTGAGACATTTGGTCTAAGGTAGATTATAATACACGTTTTTTTTTTTTTTTTTTACAAGTTTCCATTAAAGTTACCACTTGTTTTCCACAGCTAAATAAGTTAAATATCCTAAATTTATTTTGTCTTGCTTTCCAAACAAAAGCAATGACATGACTACAAGTTAAAACTATTAATTAAAAACCCACCTAAAACACCTAATATTGGTGTGCTGCTGCTTCTAAAAGGTCCTAACTCTACAGATAAATGTATCAATCTTTTTTCAGGAATTATTTTTAGGTCTTTTCACTTATTTGGCTGAACATAGCATTTTTAGCATTTATAGTCTCATTATTATTTTGCAATAAATAATAAGCTCCTTTTAATTACCTTTTAATTTAGCCCCACATCAACACAGTAAGGATGTTATGGTTCGATGCACACAGTCTTACAGAGGATACAGGATAGACTGTGCAATAATTGATGAAATTAATATGGAAGCTCAGTTTCAAAACAAGTTCAAGGTAGAATCCTTATAGTGTAAGCCATTAGCAAGATAGCAACATGCTATGCTAAGCTTAGCAAGACACAGCAGACAAATGTAGAAGCTGGAAAACCTGCCTGTTTCTTTCAAAACAGCTCTGTGGAGAAAATATGTTCCCACGGGACTTAATTCTTAGCACTTAAGTCTCGACACATCCTATTAATTTCAATGGAGAGAGCTACAGTATGCTGCAGTGACTGCTGGGTTGCATTGCGTTGAATGCAGCCTCGCCACCCGGCCAAAAAGTTCAGCAGAGCTCAACTTATTCAAATGAATCCAGCGCCGTGCTGTGTCCAGCCAATGGGGCAGGAGCAGACTGCTACGTTACACGTATATATGAGCACCACGCACACAGAACAGCCGCGTTTCAAGCACAGAAGAGAAGCTGAAAATGACAGAATATAGATTAATGGAACTATAGATGACAGTCTTTTTTTTTCTTCTTTTTCTTTTGCCTTTTCCCTTTTCAGCGGTTGCCACAGCGAGTCATCTTCCTCCATATCATGTCTTCTATGTCCTCTGTCCTCACACCAGCTAACTCCATGCCCTCTCTAACTGTGTCCATATATCTCCTCTTTGTCTTTTTCCTGGCAGCTGCATGTCTAAAATTTTTGAGACAAAAAATTTGAGCGGGAACACACTGCACATGCTAGCATAGCGCTCATGAATTGGGTGTGAGGCACATGTATTTCAAGCAGTTCACATGCTCACAACCCACATCTTTTATTTAAATTTAATTTTTTATTTTTATCCCATTGTCTTCACAATTTACAGATGCAATTTCCCAATTTTTCTCTATCCGGGTAAAATGTACATGATCCCGCCAATAACTTTCCAAAGAAAACGATGCAGACCGACAGACATTGGATGACACATCAACATAAACCATATGTATATGGTTAGAAAGAGCTAAAAACTAATTCTACTGTTTCTAAAAACTGCAGCATCATTGCTCTCCAGTGATTAACCCATTGTGAATAAGTGCTTCTTCAACGCTGACTCGTTTGCTGCTTAAATTTCTCAGTTTTCATTCATAAACACACTGTCGGAAGTATAAGCTCACCGCAAGTAGCAAGTTAACTCTTAAAGAAACTGCATAAACCTATTATATTCTTACTTGAAATGAAGAATAAATATCATCACATTGTTCATCTTTTCTGTTTTTTTTTTTTTCAAAAACAAAAAAAAAATAGTTCCATGTTTGATCTTCTTGATTACTCCTTTTTTTTTTTTTGCTTTTGCCATTGTATTGTTTCAGTATCGGTACTGAGCTATTTAGGCGCAGGTATTGTATGGAAATAGCCCTCACCAACACCACCACTGTCATTCTCAACAAAATCTCCCTCTGAACTAAATTGAATACTGAATACTCAAAACACACCAACTGCTTATCATTAAATGAATATCTTCATTTCTATTTAGTGAGTGAGATTTAAAGACTGCAGAGCTCTACTGGTCTTCCTGTGGAGCATGCCTGAAGTTCCTCAGCTGGGGAATGCTGATCTGTGCTCTGTCAGGACCTTCATCACTGCCACAGCCTGACAGGCTACCACCCATCTCATGTTTTTATCAGGTCATGTACACTGTCCTTCACTCATCCAACACACTTCAAGGTGTTTTTACAGCAGCACTATTTGGTTTGGTTAAAATGTTCTCTGGTTTGTTTATAACCTTAGTGCAGTTCGTTTGAGCAAGTGTGAAAACAGTAATCGCACTGAGGTGCGGACTAAAACAACCGTACCGAGACCACCTCCTCCCTCCATGTTTGTGGCAAGAATGTAATTCAGTCTCAATCTGACCCAATTGTCAAATATACTGTTCAGGTTTGAGCTAAACGGCTGTTCAGGTGCAGTTTAACCTGATATATTAGCCACATAATTACTGCAGCTATAAACAAACACTGTCTTTTGCACATTTTGTGACTGATCCAGCATGTAAACTAAAGACGCACCGAAATTAAACTTTTCTGACAAAACTTAAATAAAAAATTAACATATGTTTGTTTTTTCCTGGTTTTCATTAATTTTGCCTTTTGTTCCACCACTGAAAAAAATTAATTGCCTAAAAATATTTTTTTGTCCTGAAATAGGCCATACTATGCAAAACTGGCTTTTTGCATCCTTTTGTCTTTTCACTTGTGTCTCCATTGCCCCTATATACACTCCATGCATAAGAAAAAATATATATATCCATTCGTTTTCTGAGAATCAGTTGAAAGAGTTTGGTGTCAGGAATCATTTGCTTCTATGAGCCATTTGGATGGCTCCCTAATTGTGACCTCACAGATCAACCCTGGCATCCCTCACCCTTTAAACCCCACCAGAGCCAACTCAGTTGAAAATCCATTATTTTGTTCATTTTGGTCAAGAACCCCAGATAATACACAGCAGGATTAGCGAGCAGACTTCATCTGAGGGAGGGATCTGTACCTGCTGTCTGTGGCAAGTCAGCAGACGAGGGAGATGTAAGTAGTTTCAAATAATGAGTTTTAGCTTACACTAACACGATAAACGCTGATGGAGCGTGGCCAGCAACAGCTTATTTGCATAAAAGGGACAGAGCCCTTAAACAGCTCATTCTAAAGGGGATTAAAACTGACAAGAACAGAGTTGGTGAGATCTCTTTATGTGACAGTAATTTTGAGCAAAGGACCCCGTGAACATGTTTTGTATAGCCCATAGATCTATTCTAACTTGTGTAAAAAGAGTTATAGTCAATTCTATACAAAAATTAAAACACTGAAACAGAACTAAAAATACGTGTCATTTTAAATGAAACTTTCCTTTTTTCCTTTTTAAATTTTAGTTGCCAAATACTTTTGGTTGTCAAATATTTAATGCTTCCCTAATGTAAACATTAATTTATACTAAATATATGCAGAGACAGACAGAACATAGTCATTATGGTAGACTACAAAGAAATGTTTGGGGTTGTTGAAAGAAGCTGTCTGTTGTCATTGTATTAGCTATAGCAGTGATAATGTTATCTCTACAGCTGGTCAATCCTGATCCAGTGCTGGATAATGACAAAAAATATATTGTATTTGTGCAAAAAATTATGAAAATTTGGTCTCCTGCTCTATATATCACACACACCCAGAAATAATCCTGAAAATAAATGAAGAATGCACTACATGCAGGTCTAAATATGGGCCATGATCTGAAAACTGAGGATTTCCCTCAAGGCACAGTTACGTATTTATTCATGAAAATCAGAAGAGCGCTAATCTCTCCGGTTACAGCAGTGGATTATAGGAATAGAGGATTTATTCAATCAGTCCCTGGAGGAATGCGTCCACGAGGATGCCACTGTGTGTCAGTGTCCAGAACCAACACATAGAAAGAAATTATTATTCTAGACTAGTTTTAAAGACAGATAGACAGATAGAAGATGAGAAAATTAACTATACCTTATAAGATATAATAAATAAAAATGCTGTAACCTCAGATAAGTATCTTACCTACTACAGTGGTCAAATAATATATACAAGAATATATAAATAAAAAACTATACAAAGTAACCTAACCGTAGATGAGAGGTAGTGCAGTAATATAGAATAAATTAAGTATAAGGGGATAGCAGATATCAGCAGATATGACAATACTGAATATAAACCTGTGCAAGAATTGTATTTAAGTTAAGTATAAGTAGGGTCCAGGAGTGTGAATATACAGGAGGTACCATAAAGAGTCAATAGTGTCCAGAAGTGCAAATGAACAGGATGTACAGTAAAATGTCAATAGAGTGCAGAGTGCAGATGTACATGTTGTACGGAGTGCAAATAGGCTGTGATTTAAAAAACATAAGCAACTCATTCCTCATCTGTCCTCCTCTTTTATCCAGCTCCACTGGGAGGACTTGAAGAGTCTGATGGCTCTCGAGACAAAGGATCTCCTGAGTCTGTCTTTAGAGCAGCTCTGTGACAGGAACCTGCCACTGAAACTGCTCACACAAATATATGAAAACAAACAAAAACTAGAAAATTACCTAAGCACGATATTTCATACAAATTTTGTGATTGAATTTTGGGAAGTGTCAGTAATTCGAGCAAAATCATTAATAATCAGTTATTAACAACACATACGTAGAAAGGGCAACAATGTTGTTTGCCAAATAGTGAACCCACAGCCGTCTATATTGTTGTTATGTCTACGTATGTGTTATAAAGGATTATTAATGATTTTTAAGGCATTTACAACCTAATTAGTAACCATAATAAACTAATTGTAAATCATTTATAAATGCTTTATAAAGGTAGTCTTATTTTAAAGTGGTACAGAAATTTCTTAATTATCCACATCTTGGCTTAACTTCCACAGTTCCCCTTAGTTTTAGCTCTTTTAGGTGTTAATTCGTTTTATTTTTTTATCTCCATCTATCTGCTTGCAAGACCTCTCTATTTTTTGTTACGGGTAGAATTTGAAGTTGATTTTTTTATTTGAGAATTTACAGAGATATTATTCTTAATTTCTAATGACAATTCCTGAAAGACTGACACAGTTTACTAAATATGCATAGCAGCAGATATGCTGGTCTCAAACTGAACCAGGGAGCCCCTAGAAACCCCTGGGGCTTCATCTAGCATGTAACTGATGACAGCGACCCCTCTATAGAAACAGGAGAATCCTGCATATCAGTTATGGTGCCTCCCTTTAAGTGCAATTTCAGCTCCTCTGTCTGCTCATCTGTCACCCATTTCAGACGACCGCAGCTCCTGTGGGACACACATTATGGAAAGCAAACATCTCCCTTTGCTCCAGGTGTAGACGTTCTCACACACATTTCAGACCCAGGAATGTTCACTGTTTTCTCATTTAACAATTAATCTAGGACTGTCTCCAAGGGACTTATAAAAAGTAGACGTAACTGTAATATATAAGACATAAGACAGATAACGATCTCACATGTCAAGGGGTCATCCAGGACCTCAGATGCTAAAAACGGAATCTCATTTATTTTTATGCTCTTTAGATTAATTTAAATCAATACTGTACTTGTAGCACACAACCCATGAAGTTAATCTAGTCTATATATGGTGCTACCTGTTATTGATCACTGTGTGATTTACTGTAGTGTGAAAAGTATTTGTCCCCTACAGATTTCTTTTGTTTAATGTTAATATCAGACAAAGAATAAATACAAAAAGCGCTTTTTTTAAAAAGCAATCCCAACTAAACTGGCCCTATTTAAAAGTAATTACCCCACATGAATTAACTGTGATTAACTACATTTTTTTTGGAAAGCTGAGTTCTTTTTTTCTTATCAAAACCAGGCCTGATTACTGCCAGTGTAACACCTTAGCCCATGTCTGTCTTTCTGTGTTTCTTCCTCATTTGGTCTCTTGTGCTCCTGCCCTCTGTTTACCTGTCATGTGTTTCCCAGCCATGTGCTTCTGTTGTGTTTTTGGTCCTGTCTCCGCCCTAGCCCCACCCTGTCATTAGTTATTTGTAACCCCGCCCCCTCTTGATTGATCCTCAGGTGTTTCCAGTTTCCTGTTCCCTCCTTGTGTATATAAGCCCCTTTGTTTCAAGTCTTCCTTGTCTAGTCTTTTGTTGGTTTGTTTGCTGTCCGTAGTCTTGTCAGGTTTGGTTCTTGTCTCATGCTGTTTGTTAGTTTCCTGTTTTCTAGTTTAAGTCTTCTGTAGTTTTGTATTCAGTGCAACTTTGGTTTATCTTGTTTGTTTGTTTATTTAATAAAATGATATATATTTCTGCACTTACGTCCATCTCCCCTCATCATCTGTAACAGCCAGAACAGTAGAATCAAGAAATCACTTAAATAGAACCGGTCTGACAACATGAAGCAGATAAAAGATCTCAAAATGTCATTAATCATTTTATCAGCCTGGAAAAGGTGACAATGTCATTTCTAAGGCTCTGGGACTTGAGTGAACTACAGTGGAAGCTCCAACTATTTACAAATGGAGAAACATGGAACACTGGTGAACCTTCCCAGGAGTGACCGTCCAACTGAAATTACTCCAAAAGGGCATGGACAACTCATCCAGGAGGTCAGAAAAGAAGCCAGAACATCATTTATAGAACTGCAGGTCTCACTTACCTCAGTTAAGGTCAGAAAAAGACTTGGCAAAAATGGTATCAATGGGTTCAAAGATAAAAAACACCCAAAAATGACCAAAAATAACACAAAGGCCCGTCTCACATTTGCCAACAAACATCTTGATGATCTCCAGAACTATAAATAAAATATTCTCCGGACTGACAAGACAAAAGATGAACTTTGTATGGAAGGTGTGAGTGGTAGTGTGATGGTCTAGGTTTGTTTTGCTGTTTTAGGACCTGATCAACTTGCCGAAATTGATGGAACCATGAATTCTGCTTAGTTTTAGACCTTAAGCTCAGGCCTACTTGGGTTTTGCTGCAGGACAATTATCCAAACAGTGTTGTGCCAGTTCACAGCTTTTCTGAACTAGTTCAAGTTCAGTTCATACATGCTCAAAGTGAACAGTTCACAATTTTAATTCTGAATTAGTTCAAAGTTCAGTTCATTTTACTTTTTTCGTGAGATATTCAAATAAATACTTTTTTTCACACTACAAGCCAGAAATCACTATATGTTCTTTGAAACTGCTCATTGTAGACATTTGCTCATGACACTGCAATTGTGGGTTTCTTACCAGGTGATGAAAATATTCTCTCTCTCTCTCTCTCTCTCGTGCTCCGCGCTCTCGTCGTCTCTCTCTCTCTCTCTCTCGCGCTCCGCGCTCTCGTCGTCTCTCTCTCTCTCTCTCTCGCGCTCCGCGCTCTCGTCGTCTCTCTCTCTCTCTCTCTCGCCCTTGGCTCCGCGCTCTCTAGCCAACGTTCATTTACAGGTATGTCTGCCGTTCATGACACATAATGTGAACTAATTCACGTTCAAGTTCTTTATTAAAAAATGTGTTGAGTTCAGTTCAACGTTCACGAAAAAATGAACGCGTTCTTTTGAACTCGTTCACGCACAACACTGGATCCGAAGCACATAAAAAGTAAAAACTAAGAAATCAGCAAGGAAGCATATACATTTTCAAAGCGCTGAAGGTCAAACCATTGCCTAATAAAGCATTTCTGTTAGGTGCATATCTGGTAGCTAAAAACAGAGCATTTTTACAGGCACAAAAATAAGAATAACAGGGAACTGTAGCTAAGAACACTCACTAAGCCTTAACAAAATTGCTTTGTTGAGTGTGAACTCCAGCCAACCACATTCAATACATTGTCTTATCAGTGCTTTCCTCTCTGTGTCTCTGTCTGGGTGGTGACCCCCATATTTCTGCAAGGTTTCAGCTGATTTGGAGCATTTCTTAGCCAAACGTATTTAGATAAAATAAGTGATTTAGAAGTCCCTTATGGGAACAGTTACAAATACATTTTCATTTACATTTCTGCCATCACCTCCTGAGATAACCTGGTATTGCCATGTTCTTCAGTGCAGATCAGTCAAAAGACTCAATAATAATTCACAAACAATGACCTATTTATTTTATTTTACATCTCCTCAGTGGAAGAACAGTGGATTTTTAAGGCCCACACTGCTCCCCCTCCCCCCGACTCTCGGCAGCACCTATACAGAGCAGCGAGTGAGGGACAGAGCTGGCAGAGAGCCGAGAAGTAAAGGAAAGGTTACAAACGGCAGGTTTAAGTTCATTTTTTACTCATATACATTAAACGTAATAACGTTTTCAGCATCACTAATCCTTTATTTTCCAGCTGAAAGATACATTCTATAGAGAGCTGGGATAGTAATGTTAGCTGACCTTAGCTTAACTTAGCTTTAGCTACCATTAGGATTAGCATGTTTGTTTACCAGCAGACGGTCTGCCTTCCTGTCTGTGTAAATTTTACTCACATGTGACTTGAGTATCACCACTGAGGTACATTTATGATTAGAATAGCATTACTGAGGTAAATGTATTGTTCTGTTTGTGCAAAACCAAACAGACATTTTTTTAGGAAGCTTCACTTCCCAATTACTTTAAATTTCTATAGTAATATAACTTAAAACATATTACTTAAATACATGAGAATGTATTACAACTTTACGACTAGTGGTATTATGTGATGACCCTTTGATTTTTATTACTTGAAATATACATAATGAATACTATTACAATAGTTCAAGACTTCAGTGGTGACACTTGAAAAGTCTTCATAATTCTTTATTATTTTATAAGAGACTATTTCTGGTCTATTTACAACCAATTAGGCTTTTTTTTTCCATTTTGTCATCCCATTACTCCAAATTCCAAATTCCTATAGTAATATCATTGGAAATTAAACATGATTAATACTATAAAAAGTGTTTTTCAAAACATCAGTGCTCACACTTTGATAACACTTTGATTTTCCTCTTTATTAAGACTTCAAATTGTAGTCTATCCATAACGTAGTATTAAAAATATAGTGGATTTAACCTGAAAACAGATTTTATTGTCAGTAAGAGAAAGGTCTGCATTACTTAAAAGTTACACTATTCTACACAAGAAGCACGAGCAGCTTCTCCCCCAGCTCCGCTGTGAAGGCGGCTACCGTAATACATGGATTAGATGCGCACTAAAAAACCTTCGCACAGGAGATTCATCTTTTTTCTCAAGCAAATATGTTACTTTTGTACTGCTTATATCTATTAACGTGCTTTACATATTTTTTTTATTTTGAATATGTCATTATTATGATTACTATTATTATGATGATTTTTTTCGGGGGCCCTCTGGGCATTTTATGCTCTATGTGGACCAAAAAACAAACCATTTTTATATCCTCGGTTTGAGAAAGGCAGTATACAAATTGAACATTTAAATATTCTTATTCTTATTCTTTTGGTCATCTGGTTCAAAAGGAATGATGCACCAAACAGTGTGCATTTCACCCGATACGTTCCTCTGGCAGAGCCCACCCTCAAACACAGTGAAGCTCAGCTTCGTCAGCTCTGCTGACTGCTGATAGCACAGCTTCTGACAGAAGACGATAGAGAGGTCAGATATAAGGCAGGCCCTGTGCTGACCCACGCAGACAGTGACGGCTAACCACAGAGGAAAGGCCATGCATGCAGCCAGTACAGGGTCCGGGACTTAAAACACAGCCAATATTACTCTCCCCCTCACTCTATCCATCACTGCAGTGATATAATACGGTGTATTACTGACCTGAGGCCCAACATTCATGCATTTGGAGAGCTGAATAGATGTAGACGAGTGGCTTATAGGCTACAACATCCTAATTCATTATCTGTGTTGGCTTTATGTTGCCCTTAATGCCCTTTATAATATAAGGTCTGAATATGTAAAAGATTAAATACAGGAGGAGGTTCATCACATTTAATCCACCTTTCTCTTTACCTTGCACACATGCATACACACACACACACAGAATTTTATTTAACCCTTGTGTGGTGTTCATATTTTTGTTACTCGTTTACTTTGTTGCTTGTATTTAATTCAGCAAAATTAAGCAATTTTACATTAAAATGCTTTACACATGCTCGCTTCACCTAAATTGTAAGCAATATAAACAGCTTACATGGTTAATATTTGCCCTTTACCTTTCTTATGTTACATTTCTTTTAAAAAGTGCTACTCTTTTTTTATTAGTTTTTTAATAAAATGTAAAAGAAAATGAATTAAACTCAAGATATGTGTAGAAAATTTGTTTAGTTTCAAATTTACAAATAAAGCAATGTTTATTAGCCCTTGGCCAAACATACTGTATGTAATATAAATGTGTGTGTGTGTGGGGGGGGTGTGCAGTGTGTGTTTATCGAAAATATGTTTTGATATATGTTTTTCACAAAATGAGCCAATGCCAATGAGTTTGAGTTAGAGAAAATATTTTTTTTTTGTATCATTTGATGAAAAATGAAAACGGGTCCCACAGACCCGAACACCTCACAAGGGTTAATAACATATTATATCTCTTCTTTACCATGGAAAACAGTCTGAATGGGTTCTCTTACGGAAAAGCTACCTCTTTTCCACATCCTGTGAGAACTGCAGAAATGACAGAGCTATACACAACTACACATAAACACACACACACACACAATTAAACACACAAACACACACACACACAGCTAAACACACACACGTGCATTCCGTCCATGTTTCTGTAGGTCACTGGGGCTAACAGACATCACAATGAAAGGATTAGGCTGAAGTTCAAATGAAATTGAAAATTTGGGATCACAGTGGCCGTTAAGCTCTTAAGCATCTATAAAAATAATGCAGCATTATTGCGCTTTAATTCTCGGGGGTGAGATGCATAAAGCAAATCCCATGTCCGGATTTGGCGAGGGACTTTCGCAGAATTACATTTTTCCTGTTTTTCCCATTGCTTTAGGATAAAGCTTTGCTTTGGTTATGCCTTTTGTACAGTACCTTGCCTGAAACTCAAAGAACTCTTGTGTAGGGATGCCTCTGATCCAATCATGTGAAATCAGAAATCAGGGTCAATCATACTTTTCTAAGGATCTGAATTGGGTGAACAAAATATAATGTTATGTTGTTACTCCACAAGTTCACTATAGACTCATAGGCTGCACACATGCCCAAGAGAATGCCCAATGTCCGCTTAGCACAGAGGCTAATGCAGTAAACTACCTCTCGAATTGTGTCAATAATAATAAAAATGAATAAAAAAAACCTTAAGGGACAACGTGAATGTGTTCTATCTTTTCGTTACTGCTTCTCCGTGCAGATACTCCTTTAATATATTTACATTGTACTAAAATACCTTCATTTTCAATGGGCACAAATGCAGCTGGACAGGGAGCCTAGCGCATCCCACATTTATCGATGTTAACATTTTAATATAACATTATAGTCATTATGTCACGTCCTGGCCCTGTTCCTGTCTTTTCTCATGTCTCTGTGTGTTTTCCCCCACGTGATCCGTGCTCCTCTGTGTCTCTTCCCCAGTACTTTTCCACCTGTGTCTAATTTGTAGCTCCGCCCCCTAGCCCCAGGTGTTTCCACTTCCCCTGTGTGTATATATAGTCTCCCTGTGGCACTTTGTCTTCGTCGGTCTTTGCACCAACTCCTGTCGTTTGTCTCCCAACGTTTCATTGTCTTTCATAGCCCATTTGTATTATTTATTAGTTACTTATATGTTTCTTGGTTTATTTCTCCCTGTTTGTTTATGTTAGTTTATCTCACGTTTGTTCCCTGTTTATTTCGTTGTTTAATATCGTTACCCCTCGTTTGTTTTAGTTTGCTTCTTTGTTACGTGTTTACTTGTTCTTTGTTTCTTTGTTATTTATTTATTAAATATTTTCTTACCTGCACTTACATCCGCCTCCACGTCTCCCTGCCTGCCCTTATCTGACACATTATGGCTTTTAGAAGGTATCGGTATCAGCAGACACTCAAAACCAAATGAAATTGTGACATCCCTAGTATCATGGGCGTGTGCAGGTGTGATGGATCGTGTTTAAACCAATAGGATGTAGGAATGGTATATGGTTAGACTTTTAATCCAACTAAAAATAGATTCACTCTATATGGATGGAGATTTTTTTCTGGATAAGGTTTTTTGGAGTGATGAGCAACCGGAATAAAAACAAGCTGAAATGAAATAGAAGTAATGGGGCTATTTTTAAAATATGAGTTTAGATAATTGTGTGAAAGTAGAAAGTAAAAAGTCTCCAGTAAAGTATAGATAACCAACATTTCTACTTAAGTAAGATGACCAAGAATTTGTACTTCATTATTATCACACCTCTGACATTAACAATCAGCTCTGATTAATAATTGATTTAATATTTGTGGGTCTGTGCATATGCAGAGCCGCTAAGCAGAACATTTTTATAAGTAACACAACTGGACAGCACATCGACCTACTTCGAGCAAAGC